>NC_068960.1:22500-348333 GCF_026419915.1 Harpia harpyja | reverse complement strand
ACGTCCCGTCCCGCGGGCAGCGAGGCCCTGGCCGACGGGCGCGGGGGCACCGGAGCTCTTCCCGCGCTCCCTTGGAAAAGCCGCCTTAGCCGGGAGACGGGAACGGGCTGAACCGCAGAGCTGCGCCCCGCTGTCGGGTCTCCTTCTTCAAAAACGACTGCCAGCGTGTGTGGGTTCTGAGAGCGCTTCAGACCAGTTTGTGCTAAACTCTCAGAATCCGGGGTTCAGAAATGGGGGATCAGAAGTGAGCTGTTGTAGTTAGTCGTTTTAGTCCGGACGCTTTGTATTTTCGGCGGTTTTTGTCAACGTGTCCCAATTCAGCAGTTTCCATAGTTTCTGTCGGTTCTGAATTAGAAAATACCTGAAGTTATCTTGCTGCTTGCAGACTTAGATTTGCAGTTTCTCAAATTACGTGAAAGTACTGTATTCCTTATAGGCCCAAATGACATGTTATTACGCCCTTTGCTGGCTTCTGTCATCTCAATATGAAAATACATTGGAATGCAGAAACCTCAGCTGAAGTAAAAAATAAAAATTGACCAGTTTCAAGTGTTTTAGAGAGAACCTGTCTGCTCATTTTGAGACGCTCTTTTCATATTTATGAGGAGAGGTTTATCCAGATGTGCCCTGTCCTGCTCCAGAAATGCAGATATCATTTGTATGTTGTTGCATGTTGTTGTGTAAAATGACATTAATGGAAAGTATCTCAAACTACACGAAGGAACTTGTGGAATGAGAATGACATTAAAATATTAGTAAAATTACTCATTTAAAAAGAATTAAAAAGAATGTCTTTCTTCTTTAAAATCCACTATTCTGAAGTTAAATTCCTTCTTTAGCAGTCATACAATGGTGCAGGAAATACTGTGCTAGATAAGCAATAATATGTGTGTTATGCCCTTTAAGATAAAAAAATGGGACAAAGCCTCCCAACTAACGAATCCGTAATCTAAGGACCTGGGCATGGGTTTGAGTTTCTGCTTACCTAGTGCTTTCCACTGTAGCAGTCTCAGTAAGAAGAGACCACGTTAACACAGTGGTGTATTAATTGAATGGCAAAGAAGCATATGGGAGTGGTTTACTCTTCAGTTGAGATAACACAAAGTGGGAACTATTGAATTTTATCTTTTGGCCCTTCATTGACCAAAGTTGCCATCCTTAATTATTGGAACTTGGAAATATCTTCCAGTCTACCCTTTAATTTACTCCTTAACGCAGTGTACAGGACTCTTTCCTCAGCTTCCAAATTCTTGTGAAAACCCACTTTGTATGAGACGCCTACACTTTTCACCATACACATATTTTGTGCAGTTGCCTCTGACAGTCATGTTGCATGTCAAAGAATAGGTATTATGATTTATGTTCCTGTAGGTCTGCCACTTTGTATAGGCACTTACAGAAAAAGAAATAAAAGCAGCAAGAAAAAAAGATGGAAATTACTCCCTCACTTTTTTTCTTTTCAAATTTTGATACAAAATCAGTTGATGAACTTTTGCTTTGCTTTGCTATATACGGCTTATCTCATTTTAGTCTGCAGTTACAGCCAATGTTTTAAACCAGAAGGAATAAGACAAGATGTATTTTAATTTTTAAAAGAGCCAGTTTTAAAATAGGGAGTGGTCCTTTACCTGTACAATTGCAGCAAAGGTAAAATAAGCAGTCTTACATAGAAATTTCTGTCGCCTGTCTTTTGGGCATGAGTTACTCTTTGAGCATAACAGTTCTGCAAATTACGCCTGTAGATTAAATGTGACCCTAGTTTATTTAGAAGACCAGACCAGAAGTCATTATTGTTTTTCTTGCTGGTAAATGAAATATCTTCAATCAAATCATATTTTTTTTCAAGAGACAGAAATGATAAATGATCAAAGCACGTAACTTGTGCCAGTAATCACACAGACCTGCTTCTAGCCCTGATAGAGATTTCTTTCATAGTTTTGGGGAAGTCACTGATATCTTTTACACCTTACTGTCCTCAAATATATTGGGATTACTAGGTTTGCTGTGATTTTAGTTTTCTCTATACGTGTTTTATACTTTTTTAAGATTGGTATTTCGTTATCTGATATAAAGAAAAACTTAACAGACAGGAAAGCTACTGTCATTTTAATTTTCTCCCTTTGCATTGGATTTATAGTCCACTATTATTAAAAAAAAAAAAAAGTTTGCAGTTTCATTAGAGGATGGGTTAACTCCATTTTCATCAACATGTACAGATCTTTTCTCCTATGGGGGAGTTATTTTTGCTCTGCCATCTGCTGATTCATACATGCTTATGTGATACAGGATTCTCTGCCAAAGTTTTAAGAGTTTCTTGGAACTCCCGTCATGCGACAGTATTACTTAACAATGGGCTGGAAAGCAAACGCCACCTCTCTTGAGAATTCCAGGAAAGAGGAGGAAAAGAAGAACGATCTTTTTATGTTGGAGCAGTTTGCTCTTTTTTTTTCTGAGCAGCAGCAAAGGCACTTGTGTTCTTTTCAAAAAATTTATTACTGTGCTCAGTCACATTTTGTCTGTTTCCAAAAGGTGAAGAGCTCAAAATGTGAAAAGCTCAGTTCTTGAGTAATAGTTTTCTTGAGCATTCATGAGAAATAAATCTTTCAAGTATGTCCTTTATTACTAGATGAGCAGTAACTGCCTCAGAGAAAGTCACAAAAGAGTTTTCAGTCTAATCTATTTTCACTAGCAATGTTCTTATCCCTTAACCTCTAGGATTGAAATTTTCCATGTTTAATCTTTAGAAGCTTGTTTTAAAGAGTGGTCAATCGTGCATGTGAGAATGGAAGAAATACAGTATCGTTAAACATGACTTTTCTGACAAGTTCAGAAACTTGGATTATGAGGTAATTGCCTTGGAGCTGAATCTGACATATGGAAGTAAAGATTGATCATAAGGAAAGCGCTAGTACTTCTAAGTATATCGGGAAAAAAAAGTTTCTATTGCTACATTTCACAATAGTTTTGATTTATGTAGATAGTATTTATCAATAAAAGGTGTGGTGGTCCTTATTTAAAAAAAAAAGTTATTTTTCTGTCCCTTAATCAACTGAGAGAGTGTCTGGCTGTTGCCTACCTTGTGTTTATTCTATTTGTATTTGACAACAAATATTCAGCAGCTGTGCTTGAGAATCTTCACAGTTTGAGAGGAATTATTTCAGGGGATATGGCTTTGATAGCATGCCTTTGAGGCTGCACAGCCTTACATGTATACAGTGCCCACATGCATACTTCCAAAAGGTCATTAAATTTTTCCTAAGCTAGTCACTTAACAAGTTTATACCACGGCAGAGTTGCTGATCCCTCGCCAGTTCCTTTTGTCTAGCATGCTGGTGAAACTCAAATCTGTTAGAAGTGTCAAAGGTTGTTCTACTTCTGTAGCTGGAGCAGAGGATATTGAACCACCATCAACAAATATGTTTCAATGGTCCCTTCTACTTCAAAATCTAACAAAACTTCTGCAGAAAGCCCAACACCACTCTCCTGCTAAAGGAGATCTGAGAAGTTCTGTCCTCTTCACTCCATCACACAGAGAGAATCGTGAGGTTCTGAAATAAAAAATAACATGCCACTTGGGACCTTCGCAGATGTAAGCAGAGCAACTGTAGCACACAGGTAGTAAGAACACTGTGTCCAGATTTGGAGATTAGAAAATAGCAAGAGCATGAGAGGGAGGGACAAAAGGGTTGTGTATTAACAGACAATGGGCTGCTGAACAAGTTTTGTCCCTCTTTATGCTGAATGCAAAGTCATGGTGGTTCCGTATTAGTTAGCATGACTTTACCTACAAATTTACCAGAATTTTAAATGCATCACATACATTTCTAGTGATATGAAAGCTGGTAGCCATATCTGATCCAGAATATGATCTTCCATGAAGTGGCTACATTGCATCAGCAAAAGAATCTTGGGGAAATAAGTTTTTGGGAAGTCTTAAATTAGTTATTTCATCTGTTTTCAGTTTACCTGCGCAGCTTCGCTATGCTTAAAGAATTCTAATATGTAAAAGCTGCCCAGTTTTCCTTCTCTGAAGTTGTGCTGGTTATGTCATGATTAGGTATGTGGTTTACAACTTCTTTCTAATTATTTACCGTTTTAATGAATCTGCGTTCTGTTGAAGCAAGGGTCAGAGGTCTTTGCAAAGAATTTTTTCAAGAGGATGATATTGTTATTATCTAGGGTATTGGTGATAGGACTCGGAAAATGTTTTAGTCAACAGATCAGGCACTTCATTCTTAAATTCTTTCAGTCATCTGAGTGGAATCATAGGGCTTTGGTGACATGTTGATAGTCAACGATTTGGTCTATTGCTTACCCTTTTAATATCTCACATACTAGCAGCTTTGCTTTTCTAGTGGCTAAAAGAGTGGGTCTGCTGCCAATGTCAGTTTAGTATCCTCTGTAATTAAAACTTTGCAGAAAAATCTTCTGGCTCATTTGTATTATCCTTATTCTTCTATACTTCTTGTTCCATGAGCAAGCTTTAGGGGGATCAGGCACTGCAGGGGATGTGAATCCTAACATCTAGCAGCGTGGTAGGAAGAACTACACCCTTACCTTAACTGGGGCACTGATGTAAACTTATAATAATGTTTTCTGTTGGCAGAATTTCAGCATAGCTTGTCTTACTGAACCTGGCCAGTGTCAGTGATGGCAAGACTCTTAAGTGCTGCACTGCATACCCTGTGGACCCTTTTCTTTTCATATACAACAAATGAAGGTACGCTTGTCAATGTTTTAAATTATTATACTGAAGTTTTATTGACAGCATTTTCCCATGACTAGTAGGCAACACTATTATTGTTAATTAACTAATATAAAATGTGTAACTTCAAACGTCAGAAATATCCATATACTAGAATAAATTCTTAGATTTTTTTCTTTTTATTGACCTTTTCCATATGAGCAATTAAAAATAGGAATTTGCAGGAAGGAGAAACTGAGGTTTGGAAAGTCATCTCCCTGCTTCCCCATTATCTAGCCTCTGTTGGACACCTTGCTGCAAACAGGGTGGTCAGCAATGACCCAGGGACATCTCTGTAGAAATCCCATAAGAGTAGAAAGCACTAGTCTCTCATTTGTTTATTTTCATAAACGCCGCTATTGGACCATGCGGGACCTGGAGGGAGCTATGGTCATGACATGGAGCCTGTAGATCAACTGTTAAAGGGCATCTGTCAATTTGCGTTCTCCGAAGTATGCAGAGTTATTGAGTTGGAAAATGTAGTTGACGGGATTTGAACAAATCTTGCAGGCACTTGCTGTCAGACATTAGGTGCCCTGACTTGTGCCTGTACAGGGGCAGATGACTGACATGTGATGTCCTATATGTTCTTCATACACCCTTCTTTTGGTCTGGCAGGATGCATAGCTGCAGACGAGACAAGTTAAGATACATAAAATCATGTTTTCTGACAATGCATTTTTATTCTCTGGAAAATGAATCTTACATTTTGCTTTCTGTATTTTTTAAGTTGTTCCACAGTAGTCTACAGTTTTGGTTTTTTAAAAGCAAACCAAAATAGTTGAAAGAAAATTAAAAATAGCCTGTCTCTAAAAAAGAAGGTTTATTAGCTACTTTCTTATGTACTATGAAATAGTACAATTGAATTAATGAGAAGGATCAAGGTTTGCAAGAGTGCATTGGCTGGGTCATCTGATCTCGGTAATCCCACGTTCTGTAAATGATCTTTATCAAGGTTTAATTTTACAGTTTGGGGTTTTTTTCCCCCTAGTTAACTGCATGTTTTAAGTTTCTTCAGCATTGAGGATTAAAAAAAGAAGTCCAGTATTTCAGTTCCCTTTTTTAACTACATGAACTGAAAACAAACTCTGTGCTGTGTGTGGTTTCAAAAGGAAATTCTCAAATATCTGAGGTTTTAAAAAAATACAGTGTAGCAGAGATGGAAAAGAGAGAAGGTCACAGGAAGAGAATGCAGAAGATCATTTAGACTTTAGAAAGACATGAGGATGCTGAAAGGCAAGATAAAGTAAAGCTGCTAATCATCAGAGCTTAACACAGCAGGAAGACCTTCATTTAATTGAAGTATTCTTGAAAGTGTAAGATCATTAACACGTTGAAAAATAATGACATTCATCTTTAAAGGGCTTAAAATGTTAATACTTCTTTTAAAAGTGCATCTTAAAGTGGAAAAAAAAAAGAAACAATAAAAATACAAATGGCAACCAAATATAAACAGCAGCAACAGGATAAATAGGTAATGTTTCTTTTAAAATAAATGAGCAGTGTGACTGTTACAGTATTGCAGAAGTTTAATTCTTGGGTTTTTTTGAAGAATCCAGGACTATGCAGAACAAAGGGGAACTAAATGTGGTGCTGCCATCCAGAAAGGACATAAGAGTGATAGTTCTTATCTACAAGATAAATAGCTAGCCTTAGTAACTAAACAAAGCAAAACATTTTTTCTAAATATTTGAACACTAATGAAACCGTGAGCTGCAGTCAGTTCTAGGTTTATAACCAGTCAATATAGCAGACAATTTCAATTATAATTTTTACAGAATTTTAAAATGGTTCCTTGACATTGCTGTGCATCCTCATTTGCATAAGTGAGCCTCACTAAGGTTATTGAGCTTACTCAAGTGATTCAGGACTGCTTGGTAGTCAAGTTTTGTGGGAGGCCTTTTAGAAAGGCAAGTGAAAGTGATGTGTGGATTTTAATGAGGGTGAAAGACCATACACTGACAGTACTAAACAATTAAGTGTTTCTTTGAGTTGGGTTTTTACTGAAGTACCAGAGGGTACGGTAGGTCCCGTTGTATGTTATGTATCATGTCCACTAAAAGGCATCTGACCATCATGTTTATTACATTTGCAGATACTGTACTGTATCAGAGTATGCAGAAGTTATATCAGAATAAATAACAAGTGGCCTACAGAAAAGTGGAAATGTAGGAAGGATAAAACAAAATTACGTGTTCTTGACAACAAAAGTTTTGCTTGGGAGGAATAATCTGAAACTTAGGTACCCATTGGAAAGAATAAGCCTGTGAAGCAGCTGTAGCTGAAGGACAAGGACCTCACAGGATGTGAATTGTTGGCAACTTAATCTTGAATTTGCACTGTAAATGACAAGAATGGGGAGTTAGTAATGTGCTGGGCCATGTAGACAAAATTGGCCCCTGTATAATTGCCAGAGGAACCTTCTAGCAGAATCCCTTGTGAAACTATCGGAAAAATATCAATTAATAGGATTCTTAAAACCAGCCAAAGCTATGCAAAATTTTTACGGGGAATTGAGATGTAGAGCAGGAGAGAAGGATTTAGATCTGTACAACTTGTACAAGAAAAGGGAGTTACTGTTAATATTTACCAGTAACAAACATCAAAGGCAGCAAAGAATTGTCTGAGATGATAAAAGTATTAGCTACTTCTGACTGCTTCATTTAGAAATTATCACATTCCAGTACCACGTTTGGCACACTGTTAGTCCTAATAACAGCATGACATTACTGTCACAAAGCTCCTCCTCTTCTGTTCCTTGTTTCACTCCTGTGGGGTGCATTGAAATAATGGAAAATGTGGCTGGAAGGGATACCGAGGCTTGTGTATTCCATTTCCCTTTCCAGTTTTAACAAAGATATTTTGACCAATGTTTTCTGGTTTTTTTCTTAAATACTGCCAGTGAAAGAGACTGTAACACAAGCACTGGGAGTGCAGAGACTTTGGGCTTTTCTGTACCCTCTCAGTGCCTGGAACAATGTGACTCTCAATCTCTCCAGGTCTCTGAACACTATCATAACAATGAAAAGAAGACGGAATAGGAAATACTGAGTGAAATTAAGAAAAGATGTATACTAGAAGGAAGCCTGTGACAGGACGATCTTCTAGACAATGGGGAACTGCTCTGGGGAGGCAGAGGGCATGCATTTGGGAAGCTTAGAACCATTGTAGATAAAGCATGAGTACACCCCTGTAGGCAGTGATCTTAGTCTGACTCTGTTAATTACCTGCATTTTGGCTTTTGAACCTTTTGTATTAACACATGATGCTGTTTTATAATTAAATGTTGTTGAGTTTTACATAGAGCTATCAGAATCAGATTTTCTGTGCTTGGAAGACTGTGTTGGATGAGTTGTGCCTTTCTATTTCAATATTACTACTGCAGACCTGCTTCCTCTTCAAGACTGTAGATGTTGTCTCCAGAAAGGTAGAGACATTTGGTGACATGCATCTCTTTCCATTTACCCAGAATGTGAAAAATAACAATGCTTTCACTTAATTTATAGGGGGTTGGTAGCTCTGTTTAGGTGGAAAAGTTAATATTTCTGCTCTAGTCCAATTTATTCTTTTGATTCTCTTGCTTCTCATTGTGTGCTGCTGCTCCCTAGTTATGGCTGCAGAACGTGTACGGCAGTTTGCATGCTTCAGTGACTATGATAAAGAGCTGGTTTGTCACTGGGAAGTGACTGCACAGACGAATTGCTCCAAAGAATTCCTGCTCTACTACAGGCAGGAACTTTTTCTTCATCCAATGTAAGTGTTTAATAAGATGTTACATTATCATTGTTGGAACCTCATATATCCTGTAGCCATTATCAGCTTTGATTCCCTCCCTCTACCATGGGTTTCTGGGACAAAACATAATCCAGATTGTTCTTGCGAGGAGGAAAACGGGTTGCTGCAATTAACAGCACGCTCTGTTCAGTGGTCTACTCTTCTGCAGACCTCTCTGCACTCTTAGTACGGAGGAGTGATCAAGTCCTATTTGTAGGGGTGGTAGGGCTCTCATAAGTTTACCAACCTTCATTTCATGCGAAATTTTACCTTCAGGAGAAATCCTACCTGATTTGCCAGTGTGTAGCCTGTGTGAAAGGTGCTCTGCCCTGGAGCACAGGTGACTGATTATCTCTGCACACAGTTTAACTCTGTGTTCAAGCACAGACTGTTGTCCCTGTTGTGCAGCAGGGCCAGTCATCATCTCCTACAAAGGAAGATGCATCTGGGCTCTCCTGTTCCTCTCCATATGATTTCTCCACCCAGATATCCAAATAACCTCACTTTGTAGTAAACCTGTTCCTATACTAGCAAGCTGTAAGCCTGCTTCTTCAGAGGTTGAAGTGTGATGAAGAGTGTTAATTTTTCCTCTTGGGATCAATCCTTAGCCTTTCTGTCAAGTTTTTCATTTGTGCGATACAGATATCCAAGGGGTGTTTGGGGAGGGTGGGTTGTTTGCAAGTTTGGGGGAGCTTGGTTTTGGTTTGGATTTATTTGGGCCAGACATTTCTAGGAACTAAGCTTGTTTGTCTCAGATTTGATGAGCTCTACACATTGGGAAGCTTGATTTCACCTTTTCAAGAAATAGTGTGCCATACTCTCTAAATATCACATAATTTTCTGTCTGTGTTTCAGAAATACATGTGTCCCTGAGAACGGGAAGGACAGTTCAAGGTGCACTTGCACAATCTGGCCAGATTATTTTGTATCAGGCCTCACCTATATTCTAGTTCTACAGTTCAATGGGACTGATACGTGGAATTACAGTGTTACACCAGCCCTAGTTGGTAAGAAAGTGTTTACTTTGTCACCAGGATATCTGGTTCCAGGCTTTGCAATCCTAGCTAACTCCTCATTCATGTCACTGGAACAGTTTTTCCTTATCAGAAGTGCCATGCTGGCTTAAATGCAAAATCTGTTTGGCTTGGAAATCTGATTCTGGAGTAGATTCTTAAGGAAAGAGTATAAACAATGGGGCAAGCAGAGGCTGATTCTTCTTCTAGCTATACCCTCTCAGCTGCCAGCCAGCAGCAGTTTGGGGGCTTAGATGTGTCCTTAGTGCGTTTTACTTTTGGCTGTAGAATTCAAGGATGAAGAGGAATGTGCTGCTTCCAGTTTCTAGAAAGACACTAGGCTATTCCTACTGAAATTTCTTCCATTCCTGTCTCTGTCATACTCCGATTTTTCATACTAGTTGAATCATCCCCCCTAAACAGAGATTTTTATGGTAATTGGTGTTCGGTTATAACAACCAGTGATAAAAACTTAACGAGACTGCTCTTTCACAGGACAGAGCGTAGATACAGTTTATGTCTCTCTATAGGCACCTAGTTTGTTTAGAGCAATGTGCTTGTTCATAACACTTGTCACCTCAAACACTCGCAGAAATCATTCACATACCTTAGGCAGGCATTCATCTGCATCGTTGAGCTGGTTCTTTTCAGAATACTTGATTGTCGCTGCTGCTTATCAGCAGAATAAGCAGGAGCCTGCTTCAGTTTCTAAGAGACGGGTAGCCAGGACAGCCTGGCTGCAAAGTTGTCAGAAGCTCTGTGCCTGCCCCATGGCACAGCATGCTATTGTGAGGGCACAGGTTGTGCCCATTTTTCCAGGCTGAAAGCTGCATCCAGTGCACCAAAAGGTTGAACTTGCAGTTTGTTCAGCCAGCTTGAAGATTCAGTGCTTGTTAATGAATACCTTGCAGTTGCTCTGTTTTGGCCTCTATATGCTTGTGCTACAGCATAGTGAAAAGGGCTAAATGCATTGACTGCGATGAGATTCTGGTGTCTGGTGAATGTTTGTGTCTCTGCTTCTCTCCATCAGTGCTTTCCCATTGCCTTGTTCTCCTTAATTGTATTTTTTAACATACAGTTAAGCCAAGGGCCCCCCAAAATCTTGCCATTGAGAAAGTTGAAAATGGTAATTTCATTCTGAGCTGGGAGGAGAGCTACTCTCCTCCTTCCATGCTCTCTGGACAGCCGGTCATCTATGAAGTGAAATACTGGAGGAAGCAGCACCCGACAGAGGTAAGAGACAGTTAGTCTCTTCATTTTCTGTCTCTCTGGAGCTTTCAGGTTTAAAAAGTCCTCTGAAAAGTCTTGAAACCATTTCATGAATAATGGTGTAAGGGCCAGCAAGGGCAAGTCCCACAATGTTCTTGATCACACAGTCGCCACAGGTCACATTGCCCCAGGGTGCTTCAGCTGGGCTTTAAAGGATTGAAACTCTTCTGACTGCCACCCCAAAATGCTCTGCTCTTCACAGTAGACAGGGCAGAGATTGAAAATAAAATGCTTCTGTTCCCTGAACTTCATTTGCTCCTTAGACATCAGAAAGCTGGAGGCAGTTCATGACTCTGGCACACTTGAGGCATTTCAGACACCCTTTTGAACAATCCAGCACTTCAGAGCTGGGCTTCTTCTGGAAGGGGAAGAACATGCATGCTGGCGTGTTGCAAATACCACCCGCTTATGACAACAAAATGCAGTATCACACACACCAGTTTAGGTATACAGTCGTTCCTTTGCTCATTTGTGAAAGGTTGCTGAAACACATAAAACTATTGTTATTTAATTGCTGTCACTAACCCTTCACCTCATAAAGAAATCAAAGTGAACTTTCTCACTTCCTTTCAGGTTTCTGTAAAAGCAATTAACTACCAGGCAAAAAGCTTTGAAATTACTGCAAGCTCCTTGAGGAGAGGCTATGATTATGTCGCAAGTGTAAGGTGTAACTATACAGACTACCCGGCCAACTGGAGTGAATGGAGTGAAGAAGTTGAATTTCACTATGGTAAGTATTGTAACAAATAGCAGCTTGATAAAAGGATGGTACAGTTTTATAAACCATATCATGGATATATCCCCACTGCTCTCCTCTCAGAGGAGAGTTATGGAATCATCATCTGCATCCTTTTGAATATATTGTGAATACATCTGTAATGGCTTCCAAAGAGACTAAACATAAAAAGCAACTCCTGGGCAAATTAAGGAAGATAAGACCAAGGAAGTTGGATTGTTTAGCCTTGTGAAAAAAAGGCTGAAAGGGGATGTGTTTATTCTCTATAAATATTTCATGAAGTAGACACCAGGGAAGGAGAAGAGATATTTAAACTAAAGAACAACATTGATGTAAGAGCAAGTGGGTGTAAGTGAACAAGAGCTATTTAGGCTGCAAATTAAGCAATACTTTAACCGTCAGAGGGCTGAGGGTTTATAAAAATCTCTGAAGAGCAACAGAGAGGACAAGAAGCATAGCTGTACTACGGTGGGGATGATAATGCCATTCTAGGGACTGTGTGACAGGTTTGTCCCCAAGAGCTGACAAATGGCTTCACAGTACATGTTGGCTCTCCCAGCTCCTAATACTCACAGCAACAGACTGCAGTACCTGCGTTGATCTTTCAGACACGCCACACACCATCACCACTGGTAGCTGTATATGTTCTGTTGTTTGTCTGCTGGAGGCTTTATTTTACATTCTCTAAAGGAGTATTTTTTTAAGGTGCAAAAGAAGAGCAATGAATTTGGTATTGCCAGTATTTGTATTTATATGCACATACGCATGTAAATGTGTATGTTTATTTAACAGATTACCAAGTAACAGCTGAAGACATTCTGCAGATGGCTGTTCCTGTATCCTGCATACTGATCATGGCAGTATCTGTAACTTGTTACTTCTGTTTTACCAAGTATGTATCATACTGTTCGCAGGTTTTATAGACTAGCAGTTTGCACAGATACCAGTATTGCTATTGATTAGCTGAATGTCTAGTAGTACAGGAATCTAATGTTTTGGTTTTCCGCAGCATCTTTATCTTGCTATGAGCAGAGGTTTTATAAACACGAATCAGTTGCACTCTGTCATTTTCTGAATAGATAACTGAATATTCACTATTAATCTTACTAGAATGGGCTGCTTGTAGCATCCAAAACAGGCTGCAGTTACGGGGTTTGTCAGTTTTGGACCCCAGTCTTTGCTGGAGTTCCAGTAATGATGGTTAAATATCTGTATTTCTTTTTAAATTTTTTTTAGTGGTAATGTGAAAGTGAGATCCTGTCTGGTTTGCACACTGTTTCAAACATAATTAGAAGAACATGTGACTGTGGTTGTGTGGAGCAGTCATGCACCAAACATATAAACATCTTAGCACTAGTTTAATGAAAAGCAGCCCTTGGAGATGCACAGAACAAGCACTTCCTGTTGCTGCAATGCAGATGGCTGAGAGGGAGAGAAGAGCAGAAGAGGGAAGTGTACACTGGTGAAGCCAAAATGCAGTCAAAGCAAACAATTTTAATGCTTCCCTTGCAGAGTGAAGAAAGAATGGTGGGATCAAATCCCAAATCCAGCAAAGAGCCATTTGGTCGTAAAAAATGTCAAGGTAATTTAAAGGCTTTGCAAAAAATACCTTTTCCTGATCACTGGAAGTAGAATATGTAATAAGTGCTATTGTCTGGCTAGTGCAGGGGATACTAAACACAATTCACGTGTCCTAAATCTCATTTGTATCTTTATTAGTTTTCAGTTTTGTGCTACATTGATGAAATTAAGTTCCCTTTCCATGACTTAAAGCAGAGTCATATGGAAAATCAAATGTAAGTAAGATAAAGGGAAACACCCCCCCGTCCTCTTTACAGTACAGAATAGTTTCCTATTACATAAACATTAACTGTCCTTTCCTTTTGACTTCCAAAAACAGAAGTTGCAAGAACTGTCTGGCTCAAAGTAACATCAGAAATGTTGAGAAATCTTCCAGTTGCCACAGCAAGCCTGGAGACTGGTTTCCAAAAGGCAGCAGTGCAGTTTTAACCCCTGAGACAATTCTGGTTGAAGAGTCTGTAGAAATCTGTGAATGTTTAACAGACATTGAGGCTGAGAGCCAGGAAGAGACTAGTGACCAGATCACCATGTTTGAGCCTTGTGAGAGCAGTGTCAGTGCTTTCAGAGAGCACACTGAACACAATGATGCACTAGCTAGCATGTTTATTGAGCTCCTGGCAGATGAAAACAACGTGCAAGACAATAAAGACCCAGACATCATCACAGGTGAGAATAAAACCTTTGAGAAACTTGAGTCAGAAAATCCATCACAGCAAAACCCAAAGGAAAGTGCAGCCCAGAGTCAGCAGCCATGTCATACAGTCTCCCTTTTCACCAAAGCCTTTCAAGATGACTACAATTGTAGTACAGCCAGCAAGAAGTCAGAACAATCAGAAGAATCCTTTGAATCTGGCTATCGGAGCTCCAGCATAAATTCTGCTTCTCTGGATGCAAGAGATCTTCAACATATGATTCATCAAAGCCTTTTTCCATGCAGTTCTGAAAGTCAGCATGACTCATGTGCCCTGACCCAGGAGTCTCCAAATAAACCATCCTTTGGGACCAAAAAAGACAGAATAAGCAACCCTGCACACAAGAGTTTTGATACCCTTATGTCTCCATCCACAGGGCTGTGTAGCTCTGCATACAAGAGCTGTGACACCCTTATGTCTCCATCCGTGGAGCCCTGTGGTTCTGCCTATAAGAGCTGTGACACCCTTATGTCTCCAGTGGTGGAGCCCTGTGGTTCTCCCTACAAGAGCTGTGACAGCCTTATGTCTCCATCTGTAGAGCCCTGTAGTTCTGCATACAAGAGCTTTGATATTCTTGTGTCTGCATTCAAGGAACCAAGTAGCTCTGCATATAAGAGCTTTGATACCCTTATGTCTCAGTCTATGGCTAACAGTAGCCTGACTCTGTGTTTTGAAAATGTGTGCTCCTCACCACCTTTGACACAGTTTGCAGAGACACCAGAACTTAGCTGCAGAGATCGAATTTTTGGACCCCCTAGCAATCAGACACGTTACACCAACTACAGATCTCCCTGCACTGAGCTTGATTTTCAAAACACCTGTTCAGAACATACTGATTTTCCATCTTTCTCCATACATGCAAATGATAGTGCTTCAGGTTTCCTACCAGAGGAAGAAATACATAAGCAAGTAACATACCAAAATGTTCAAAAGAAAGCCAATATAATTTCTTGCCCCATTGGACCTCAACCATCTGGTTATCAACCTTTTGATAATGTAGTTAAATGTAATGGTACATACTGTGACAATGACAGTGAGGTTATCTCTAGGTCACTGTATGAACCCTTTATTTGTCTTTTGTGCAACAACCTGAGAGAAACACCTCCAGATACCATAATCTGTGAACCTGACCAGAGGACAGATAACCACATATGTTTGATTGTACAGGGTTTTGACTGCAGCATTGTTCCAGGTTTGGCCTCTAGTGAGAATGTCACACAGACCAGTGATGGCAGCCTTTGGATCATCAACTCTAATGAGCTGTTTAGTGATAGCAAAGATGAAAATACCAGCAGGGACAAACAGCTATTGCATTTGTTAGAACTGAGGTGTCAAGATTTTAGCAGCAGAGAAAGAACTATAAAGGGCACAAAACCCAACAGCTTTAACTATACTGGTAAAGGAATGCAAGAGAGCAGCAGTAACAGACTAAATACTGACTGTCACTGCCACACGTACAACCACTTGAGGAAACCTGGAAATGCAGGGGAAAATAAAGAGGTGATAAAGCATGTGGTAGGCAGGAGGTGTGGCTCAGCAGCTAGCTTACCAGAAGAATCACTGGACAGCATTGGGCTAAACTTAGAAAGAAAAACTGCAGAGCCCCTGGAGCTCCTGGTCTCAGGCAAGTTGTCACCTCCTCTTTTTGTGGATAACTCCTGTCCTTCTGATTCTCACAGCATTCACAGTGAGGGTTCCAGACTGGCACCTGCAGTTAAAAAAAGACCAGTAGAACTATTGAGGGAAAACAACAGGAAGAATGAGAAAAAAATGAAACTTGTACAAGCCCTTGCCCAGGAGGACAACTGCTACATGAAGGTAGCCTAGCCACACTTGCCAAGACTGAACCAAATGTGTCATGGGAAATAAACTGTATGGCAAATTGAAATGCTGCTTGTTCTTCCCGTCTTGCCTGAAGTGAGGGCTGCTGCAGTTCAGACATGGATTCATTGGGTTGTAACACTCATGCCTGCTGCAGGGCTGGCAGTCGGTATGTGATGCAGGCCGCTGGGGGACAGTAGGGGTTAGCACCAAACAATTGCAGCTACAACTCTATCAGGGGGGCAAAGCCGGAGCTAAAGTTTCTCTGGCCGCGATTATTCTCTAAAAGTAAGCAGCAGCTGCATAAAGGAGGAGTTCTTAGTACACCTCCTGCGGTTATTGCCCTGGCTCTGTAAGTTGCTTGGGAAGCACACAAAGGTGATGCGGAGGATGCTGACATGCCTGGAAGTGGGACGTAGGTGCAGGTCAAAGGGGAAGTGACTGACTTGCACTGACAGCATCACACAGCTCCCATAATTTATTTGAGGGAGAGGAGGAGGGAGGTCCTGTGTGCCTAGCCCCAGCATGGGTTATATGTTTGTATACTTGTTCAGTCAAGACCTGAAATAAAGATTACTGTCATTTGGGCTTAAGCAATGCTATTGTTGATGATTAGTTTCTTATTCTGTAGAAGTGTCCTGGTTTCAGCTGGGATAGAGTTAACTGTCTTCCTAGTAGCTGGTACAGTGCTATGTTTTGAGTTCAGAGCGAAGAATGTTGATAACACTGATGTTTTCAGTTGTTGCTTAGTAGTGTTTAGACTAATGTCAAGGATTTTTCAGCTTCTCATGCCCAGCCAGTGAGAAAGCTGGAGGGGCACAAGAAGTTGGCACAGGACACAGCCAGGGCACCTGACCCAAACTGGCCAACGGTGTATTCCATACCATGGGACGTCCCATCCAGTATAGGAACGGGGAAGTGGGGGGCGGGGATTCGCCGCTCGGGGACTGGCTGGGTGTCGGTCGGCGGGTGGTGAGCAATTGCACTGCGCATCATTTGTACATTCCAATCCTTTCATTATTGCTGTTGTCATTTTATTAGTGTTATCATTATCATTATTAGTTTCTTCTTTTCTGTTCTGTTAAACCGTTCTTATCTCAACCCACGGGTTTTGCTTCTTTTCCCGATTTTCTCCCCCATCCCACTGGGTGGAGGGGAGTGAGTGAGTGGCTGCGTGGTGTTTAGTTGCTGGCTGGGGTTAAACCACGACAAGAAGCAAGCAGAGTTATTTCATACTTCTACAGCTGTAAATGGAAGCAGACATTTCTAAGCAGTGTTTTCCCAGAAAGTTTATCCAGTTTATGGTCAGACTCCCTAAACTGATGGAACATTTTTTTGGCTTCTTATTCTTGTCCAGTCAGAATGGGAATTACGCCTGCAGCTTTAAGGCAGCATATACTTCCTGTTGGATAATTGTTCCAAAAGTTTTACACACAACTGAACTAGGGCATTATCATTTATTTTGTTATGGTAAATTCCACCCTAGTATGCCAGCAGTGGCACAAAATAGTTAAGAACCATTAAGTAATTTTATGTGTATTAAAATATACATGTGTATTCTCATTATTTAGAGAACCCTATTTGCA
Source organism: Harpia harpyja (assembly GCF_026419915.1). Taxonomy (NCBI): domain Eukaryota; kingdom Metazoa; phylum Chordata; class Aves; order Accipitriformes; family Accipitridae; genus Harpia; species Harpia harpyja. Next base: position 331,117 of record NC_068960.1, on the reverse strand, counting down.
TTGCCCTTCATAAGGAAGGAAACAATAATGCTAAGCACAGAAACTGGTTTAACATGTTTTGTAAGTAAGATTTTTGTACTGCAGATCTCTCTTCAAAGTTCAGGTTGGCCAGGTAGTCGAGGTATCTATGCATCAATTTGGGGTATGTAAGGGTATGTAAGCCCTGGAAGGAGACCAGCAGTGAAGTGTCTGTATTTAGATGTGATAGTTAATATTTGTATAGGCACTGGTTTGTAGCACACTTTCACTAAGGTGGTGGTTAGTGAAAGATCTTACTGCTTGTAGCTAAGGTGCTGATGAACATGTTATTTATTTGTCTTTACTGAAAATATCAGGTTGAATTTTATTTTCACTTAGGTGAGGTTTAATTCTATCAGAAATACTCTTTCTTTGCCTGAGGGCAGTCACTGCTGTAGTTAACATCAGCACAAATGGGAGGGCTGGTAGGCAGACAGATGAAGAGGCTTTCCAGGACCCATCAACCAAACCAGCACTGAAATGGTGGAACAGGAGGATGCATAGAGGCTGTGGTCTGCTTCATGGGTAAGCTGACTCACTTCCCTAAATCCAGGCAAAGTCAGGTTTAAGCAAAATCCCACAGCTAGTTACTGCAGCTACCCAGAATGGGTTACTCACTGTTTACTGTAGTAGCACAGGGCTGTTAAGGGAGACGCAGGGACACCAGTGGTGCTTTCTTCCCCTTCTGCTCCTGCACTCTCCCTTGTGTGCTCTTTGTGAAATCCTCCTGGAAGGCTTGCACTTGGCTGGAGCAGCCAGGAGAAGTCTGCGCAGGCTAGGATTGGAAAGCTGTTTGCGGCAGCACTTCTCTGCTGAGCCCCAGCTTCATTCTGCCTTTCCCTGGCTTTTTTTCATCTACATAGCTATGCCCTCCTGCCTGCTTATTTCTGTTGGGTGGCTTTCTGTGCACGGGTATTCTTCCCTTTCTCTCCCCTCAGTATTTCTCTGGTGAAATCAAACTGTAACTCTTTGAAAAGGGGGAGCCCTGTTCCTATGCCTTTGCATAACCCAGAACTGGTGATAAACACAGGGGCTGGCTGGGGGGCTGGCCAGCTCGCCCCCTGTCCTGTGATACGCACAGTGAATGACTGCAGCAGGAGCCAAGTTCATGTTCTGTCCTCCGCTGCCTCCACTTTTGCCATCTGGAGCTATTGCTGGGCTATAAAACACAGGTAGGTTTCGGATGACAGGTTTCTGGCCTAAGATGATGATCTGCCCAGAGTGTGGGGGAGTTCTGACTTTGGGCTGGCTCCCAGGACTGCCAGCGAGGTGTACTGGCCTGAGCCAAACCTCCCGGGGACCAGCCTGTGCTTGCAAAGACAGCTTACCCTCCTGAGAGAGGAACTTAATTCCTGAAGGCTGGGACCCTCCAAGCATGTCCTTTTTAGCTAGTGGAGGGCTCCTACCAGGACAGAGAATTACTGATTGTAGGAAGTGTATTTTCAGTGTTTTTTCAGTTTGTTTTGTAAGACTGCAGTGCAAGTGGAGGCTTGTGCTGAGCATTAGCCTAGTTATAATGCTATTTATTACTCACAATCGCTCCACCTCCACATCTTTCTCACCTGGCTGCCTACCAAGTATTAGCAACCTGACTCACCCTGAGTGAAATGGGTTCCTGAGAAAAGCAGGTGTATTCCCAGTTCAGGAGAAACTAGTTCTGATAACAGTGCTTTTCCTTTACAGAGAATGCCACAGCCTTGCCTTTTTTTTCTTGCTCTTCTTTCTGAACAGTGTTAGCTCCTTGGAAATATGCATCTCTACAGAACAGCTGTTGGCAAATTCCTATCAATCACAAGGTTTGTCATTGCCTGTGGCAAACTAACAATAACCACAAGACAAGGGTGAGAGTATTATGGAGCAGGGGCTTGAGGATGTGGGGTCAAGTTCTTGGGGTTAGGGATAAGTTAATTTAGGGTGAAGGAGAAGTCAGCTTTTCAAATAACTTGTTTCTGCTTCTTGCTTTGGGACCCTGCATTGTTCAGGCAAAGGTGCAAGGATGTCCAAGTGCTTATCCATCATGAGCTACAAACTTTATCTAAGAAAACAAATTCTTTTAGGTTTTGCATTCTAGCAGTGACATGGCCAAAGGCACAAAGGGTGAGAGAACCAAATGAGGGGGTTGTGACTTCCAAAACCCTGCTCCCTAGTGTTTACCTCTGACTATGGAATTATGTGGCAAAACTCCTTAGTGAATAGAGACTGAGAGGACAGTTTGGTCTCTCCTCTTCTGTAGAAAACTCCTTAGGGAGCATGATTTGTGCAGTTTGTATCCTAGCTCTGACAGAGGTGCTTCCAAAGTGTGTAATTTTGCATACAGTTGCTTTCACAAAGAATAGGTGGTTTTGACTAATTCTCAGGGGATCTGTGCCCGTGCAATGTAGGCATGTGTGCACGTGCACACAGATCATTTCCCCCCCCCCCTTGCAGATTGCTGAGTACAAGGTCAGCCCCAGGCTCCCACATGGTGATGTATCACAATCACGCGTTACCCAGAATTTTAATTTTTTTCACCACACTGCTATGACTGAGGCAGCCATGTCATGCTGTCAGCTTTTCATCAGATGTTACAGCCACGGCACGCAACCCTCAAGGCCCCTCTGACTAAACTGTGGTGATGAGGTCGGAAGCCAAGCAACAGCTCAGTATGAACTTGCTGACAATGAGAGCAATGAGACCAATGAACTGGTCTGGTTTTCAGCTGCAGGACTATTGTCTGTCAAACCAGGTTGCTCCAAAACAAAGGAAAAAACCAGCCAAGTGAGGAAGAGGGCACTTTCCAGGTACCTCACTAACACACATAACCAATGTTAAAGCTTACTAAATTGCTGTACCTCGGTGTGTTTTCCTGGAGTACCTAGTAATAGCCATCAGCAGCACCACTGGTTTGCTAAGTCCTGACTATTCTCATTCCTTTGACAAGCTGAGAAAGCAATGTTGAGAGGAACTTCACATCTCTGCTGTACTCTGGCCAAAGGTGCTTTGCTCTGTTTGTCCCTTGTGCTGTCCTGCTTCCACCGTGTCCCTTCTGTGGCTTTCTACAACATGGAAATTTCCACACAGTCGCCTTCTACCCCTCCAGCAAGACTGCAAGATGAAAAGAGAAGAAAAACTGGCTGCAGCCCTAGATGAACAGAGTGGGGAACTGACTGCTGTGGCACATTCAGCTGCACAGGGGGAAGGAGCAGCTGTTTTCTTCTTCTTTTGCTCTTAGAATACTTTCTACAAAACTGACCATCTGTGCAGGAGACATAAAATTCTGTATTCTGAATGCAGAGAGGCAATTGTAATGACAAGAGTTGGTATAGTACCAGCCTGTGACCGACAGCCTGTCTTTGATAGAGGGATGACTGTGCTAGACCTGCCCCAGTCCGTAGAGTGTGGCAGGCATCCTAAGAAGATCCTGTCCCAGTTCAGTGATGGATCAGTTGCTTCCATGGTCCTGTCTGTGCTCCATTGTATAAGAGCAGGGTATTCGCAGCAGTGTGGTGTTTGTCCTCTGCTTGAAGGTTACCACGTCGGTGACTAACGCAGCACTGGGACTTTCCTACTTGCTGCTGTTTCCCCAGCTCTTAGACATGGGGGAATTTGCCATAAGCTGAAGAGTTTGAGGTTGGCTGCTTCTCCCCAGCTCAGCCACTGCTGGTTTCACTTGCAGTGAGCCACCCACACAGCAACAAGAATTGTAACAGGGTGAGAAAGCACTGGACTGCCTTCTGGGGGTAGAATTTCCACACCTGGCTCAGGGTTGTAACCAGTCCCCAGTTTATGTCTTGATGCTGTAGAGAGCTGCTGTGAGAACCAGGCCTGCACTGGCCGTGGTTGGCCCTGGAGTTAGTGCTCTTGGCCCTTGGTGAGTAGCCAGCAGAGGCTGTCTGGCAGGCTCTGGACTTGAAGGTTATGCAGAGCTGTTCATTGCTGGGTGGGGTGCTCCCCCGCTGCCTAGCCGAGGTGCTCCAGAAGCACACAGTATGCTCCTCCACAACATGAGGGAGGCAACAAAGCCATCAAGTGCCTTCTTTCCTCCACAAGGGCAGGAATTAGGACCCATAGTTTAGCATGTGCTGCCTATTCCCTGGCTTCGTTCTGAGCGGTGCTGGGGTCCTGCAACAGACACTCGTCCGGAAGGATCAGGGATTCTTCCCACTTCTGGTCAGGCCACCTTTGCTGTTCTTATGACTTGTCTTAAAAACCTCCAGCTGTGCTCCCGAGTGTGAAGGACCAACACATTCAACTGCTGTCCATATTGTCTCTCTTTTGCATGTTATCTGCCATTGTTTTAGCTTCTTGCTGCTCCTAGCACATCACTTTCCAACATCCGCACATGCACAGTGGCAGGGTAGGGAGTGTGGAAACTAGGCTATGCAGAGCTGGTCACAGAACAACAACCAGGGGATCCAAGCAGCTTCCTTGTTCGAGCAAGAGCCTCACACCACAACCAAAGCCACTGTGGAGCATGGAATCCCCCGGCCCGACATTTTGTAGGAACAACCTTCAGAATCCTTCTCTTCTTGCTGAGCACTGTAAATATTTACCAGTGCTGATTTGGATGCAGATACGCCGATGCGACACAATTTCATCACATTAGTCCCTGTGCTCTAGTAGAGCCAATAACCCCACCTTTTGGCCTTTTTAGCCTCAAACAAAACAGGCTCCTGCCTTCTGCCACCTTACAATGAACTCCTACCAGCATCATAGCAAAGCCACAGCTTCACAAAACTTGGACCGCCCCAAGAAACTCTCACAAAACCTTTTGGCTTCTCTATGCAGAAATGTATTTTGAATTTTTGGAAACATTGGTTACTTTGGAGCAATCTGTTTCTGTGAAAATCCTGTTTATCTCCAATGTTGCTAATATGCCCCAACATGTTTCAAGGTGCTTCTCATAACTCTGCCTGTTTGTCCATCCTGCACCACCATCCCGCCTTTTCTCCTGAAGACACGGTACATCCCTGCCAGTGATGTGAGAAGCCACTAACTGCGTTAGCACTGCATGTTCTGTGGGTTTGGGATGGAGCCAGCAGTGCTGCTGGAGTCTGTGGTCTGCCATGCGATCATCTCCTGCAGCTCACCGCTTGCCACGTGGAGGCAGCATGCAATGTGAGCCATTAGCTTTTGCTTTGAAAATACTTCCACGGTCAGAAGTTGAAAATAGCTAGTGTGTTTTCTCACCCTATTAGAGATGCCAGAAGCTGTCCAAGGCACACTCAATTGCTGCACCCAGCCCCAGGTGTGGAAGGCCTGCTGTAAAAGCTTGTGGCCGGGCAGCATGGGTGGGGCATGCTGATTTTTGACAGCTGTGGTAAAACAAGGATCCAAGAGGCTCAGGTGACGCTCTTGCCATAAATAGTTGTATGCCAGCAGCAGAGTTCTGGTCTTTGTGCATCCTTGTGAGCAGAGATCTGGGGGTGAGCTGATGGATGTTGGCTCTAGATGGGTCAGTTTCTGCCAACCTGCATGAAAGGAGCCGTGAGTTCTGCTAGCACTGCTGACTCAGGTGAGTGCTGTGGGAATGTGTGATGGACTTGCTGAACCCATGCAGACTCAGTGCTCTTTGGAAGCACAAACGTAGGAGTGACCTGGGACCAGTCTGAGAATGGCTGCTATCACCAGGAAGGGTGAAGAGAATGGGGGACATCAGCTGAACAGACAAGAAAAGGCTGATGCTTAGTTTGTAAAGCTGCAGGAAACCAGCTGTGGGGCAGGGCTTTGACAAGTCTATGGAGGGAGAGTACTGCCTGTGGGCTATCCAAAGGATTCTAGGCTCTCAGAGGGGTGTGGTGTGGAGGCTGTCTTGGGGAGAGCATGCTTTCCTGTGGGCTGAGTATTTACAGTGTAGTAAGGCATCTGGGGAGATGCTCTGGGCACATTTTGCATGGTGCAGATGAGGGTGGTGGGCTTGAGCCTGAGCAGAGCTGTAGGTTTCTGTTCCAGATGGTCAGGGTGAGTTCACAGGCACAGTCATTCCTGTTTCTGCTTACCAGCATGTGTCTGGTGATTTCCCAAGAGAAGATATGAACCTCTGTGCGATCCCCTCTGTGTGAGCAAGACGTACACAGTCAGAGCTCTGTGAAGGTAAGCCCTTTTCCTCTGGCAGGAGCCAAAACAATGTCCTTCTGCTACAGCCTTCATGCAGAATGGGTTCAGACTTGATGTATACTGGGGAAAACGAGGCTGAGACCAATGTTGGTGGCTACAAAGAGGCAACTGGCAAAGGCAAAAGGGAGGCAGGAGGGCAGGGCGCTGGGGTCTCTGTATGTGGCACTCAGCATTCCCCAGACCAAAAGCAATGCACTCCTTCCTCCTCTGTGCAGTATCCTGTGTCAGCTCACAGGCTGCTAGCTGGGGGGCTTGTTTTTCAACCTGCTGCTTTGCTGACTAACACCTCTGCTTTCTGCTTGGCTCATTCATGTTTTACCCATTTCCTGAGCTTTGAGGTGGTTTCTTCTATTGCTTTCTCTTCCAGTAGAACACTGTTACTCATATCTCAGCTGTTCTGCCATTTTTTACTCATTACTTATCGTAATGTATGATTATCTTCCTCCTAAATGTCACCAGCCAGTAAAGGTGCCTTTGACCTTAGAGTTACACCAGGTCTGTATCTTTGACGATGCTGAGGGTATTGTTTCAATTCCATTGTGACAGGAAGAAAATATAGAGGTAGTATTGTTTGTGTGGGGATTTTTCCCCACATCGTGAACTTGATAACTGCAAGTATCACTAATTCTCCCTTCTAGAGAAAGGAATTGTCAGCACTGATTGTTATTTCCTCTGTGTATATTTATTCTGGCTGATAAATACATACAGATGTTGACCTTCTTCCAGTCATCGCAAAATGCTTTTGGATCATCGATAGCAGAATCTATGAAGCCTTCCCTGGTGTGCCCGTCATGCTTCTTGGTGAATATTGCCACTGCAGGCTGGGCTGAGATTACAGCTGGATGAAAGTAGTTGCCTCTTACATCGAATCAACATAAATCCATGGCAATTTAACTGCTTCAGGTCTCCAAGTGCTTTATCTTGGTTGCTGGATTCAGCTGCCCTGAAGTGCTGTGGAACCTCAGGTGTAGAGGAGTCAGTGCCCACTGAGCAGCACAGAGTAGCTCTAGAACTGCGTGCTCTTGGAGATGGTCACTGCACACTGACTTGCTCTGTTCCATGCAGGAGGTGTATATACGTACTGTGCTCCAGGTGGCAACAAGTATCAGGGCTCCTAGAGATCTTGCATGTGTGTCCTACCTACATCATGGCTCCTCCCAGGCTGGATATGGTGGATACAGTCCCTCTTGGTCACTGAGAGAGATCTGGTGGGTCACACTGTGCTGGGCTTACCAGGATTGAAGAGCTAGGCATATGTTAAGCTTTTGCTCTGCAGGGGCAAGGCTACTTATTGCTCTTCACATTGCAGCACTAGCACAGTTTCACATGTGCACATGCATGTACTTGCACATACACACATGTATAGGCGCAGTGCTAGATGACAGAAGAGTCAGTCTTTAAGTTTCAACACATCCATGCATGATGAGCTATTTCAGCCTTCTGCCAGGCCCTTAATGCTTCTCTTGGCTTTATGCTTTACCAGCAGTGAGCATCACAGAAGGGAAACTGTACACATCTGAATTCTGGCAGTCAGTGAAGGATAAAATTACTTAAATTAAAATAAACTGTCTTAGAAAAGGAAGTTCCAACTGCCACTGATGCCCTTTCCTAGGGCTCATTACATACCTGCAGTCCTACCTCTCTTTCCTTGTCTCTACAGTAAATACCTCCATGCCCCTGACTCACCCTGCGAAATACAGATGTTTTGGACCATTCAGGCCAGGACAGGTGGCTATTGACTATGCTTGCCAGGTAGTTTCTGGTAACTGGACTGGCCCATGTGCTGGTCGTGCACTGTTGTAACATGCATGGAGAAGATCCCATTACTTAGCCCAACAGCGGTTCCTTGTTGTGTTTGGAGTGGAGTCCCTGTAAGAGAGACCAGCTCTTCCTTCTGCATGCTTTGTGGTCACTTACAGGCATGGTGTCAGGCCCAAGCTTCTCGAAAAGACTTGTCTCAGCTGATGCTGCCTATGGGTTGTGGAGATTGTCCCTGCTGGGTGCTGGGATAGCACAGGGTCAATTAGGCTCAGCAGCTAAGCTAGGCATTTCCCAGGCAGTTAGTAATACCTTTCTCTTGTGAGGATAGCAGACCAGGACAGCGGTGCAGCTTTTGCTCCATGGTTACACAGGACTCACCAAGTTGTGCTAGCACCATTATTTGTGCAGAGGAAGGAGGGAAGGGAGAGCATGTGTGATCAGTCCAAAGAGTGATAGTCTGGCAGGCACAGGTCACACCACTTTTAAAACATATAATAATATGCATTTGGTATTACAGAGCTAATTTTTAAAACAAGAATGCTGGTGGTACTCTAAGACCAACTGCTTTATAAATTTAAACATATTGCACCTAAATGCCTGTTTTTCTCAAACTTAACTCATGAAAAATGAAAAATCATTTGTTGCACTATTTTCTGTATAACTGCTTAGGGTGCGTTTACCCTGTGTTATTAGCCTTTTGCTGTATATTAACTGAATCCCATGTTAGCTTTTCTAATAATTTTGGTTTAGACCTGCTGGCCTGCTTTATGGCCCAGAATACTCGACTTCCTTTCATAAAAACTCCGGCATGTTGTTAACATCCTTACAATCTCCTGGGAACATCCCCTGACATAGCGACACCTCACCTTGTTCCTGCTTATATATCAGCAGAGAAACCAGAGCTGCACTTTTTTGCACTGTTATTAGCAGTTTCCTCATGGCTGTGTATTCATCGCTCCAGACTGGGATCAGCAGCCTTTTAAGTCTGGATTTCTACTTTTCAAACAGATGTTACGTATGCTGGAAGCAGTAAGCTCCTGATTATTTTTCAAATGTCTTACCCATACATGAGAGAGAGAGATGCTACTGAATATGGAGCTGGGACCTACTGCCTTGAGCATCTTCTGACAATCTTATGCCCTCTGTGGCCTGCAATTGCTGCATCCTTGCCTAGATGAGGGATGAGATTTACTTTGTTCTTTAGCTACTGTAAAAATGTATTGTACTTATACTGACCAGCCATGGCTCTCCCATATCTGTAATTTCCCTTAGAGCTATCTGAAGAGCCCTGAGGTCTGGGTAAGAGCTGGCCCCTACTGGCTGTGCATCTGCTGCCCCAGGCAGGCTGGCTGGGTTGTGCTGTGCTGTGCCAAGCCTTCGCCTCTCTTCTTGCTGTGCAGTAGGGGCAGTGGGCTCTTCAGCTCAGCAGGTCTTGGGGCTGAACATAGAGGCTGCCTACCCTGCACCCAGCTGCTTTGTGCCTGCTTCACTGCTGCAGTCTCCTTGGGTTATTCCACCTCCTTGTTCTTGACCCTCCTACTGCCAAGCTACGCTGTGTGTGCCAAGTCCCCTTCGTAGTGCTGCTCCTTTCCCTCTTGCCCAAGGACACAAGGAGCATTAATTGGGCTCCTTGCAGCCCCTTTTAAGGTATGTGGAGGTGAGTTGACCTACCCTCCCTCAGTGTCAGCCTTTCAATCTGCAGAGCCCCAGCCCAGACACAAGCTGTAGGCATGAGATCAGGGTAGGGGTGAGCCCCTCCACTTATGCAGGAGCCAGACCACCTCCCTGCCTGTGGTCTGAGGATTGGTGCTGTTGCCCTGGTCCCAGGGACTGTTTTGGGGACAGGTGGAAGCAGAGTGCAGTGGTACTTGGCTGTCTCCGATGTGGTACACGCTGTACTATATAGTTAGGCTTAACCATTTAATGCCTTGACATTGATGTCTCCCCACTTCAAGGCTCTAACTCCACCAGCCCCACTATGACCTTTAGATCTGAGGCTTTTGAGTTTTTATCTGCTCTCCCACCTTTTTCTCACATAAGAGTAAGAGAGCAGAGCAATACAGTAATAAATGTTGCGTGGGTGTCTGGACCCGAATTCGTTGCCTCCTCTGCTCACCACATCCTTCTATCGGCACAGTAATACTGATACAGTGGTGACGTCAACCACCATTTATCACTGTGTATTCCAATACACTACAGCCCTTGGTTGTGCACAAGTGGGCTTTACTCTTACTCAGTGCCTACAGGATCCACCTGCTTTCCAGCTCCTGTGCATGCAGTGTCTGCAGTCACAGTAATGATTTAGCCAGGCTGGCCATGGAAGTGGAGGGCTGAAATGGACAGCTGAAAGGATGGGGCAAGGTAATATCTCTGTTTCCACTAATTTTCCCTGCTGCTAGTTTGTTACTGCTTGATATCTGCAACTTCACTGTAAATCTTTTTTATAGCTGACGTGGCCCTTGTGCCCCTGCTGTCATTGCTGTTGGCCTCTACCAGACAGCTAGAGAATCATTCTGTCTCCCTGTTGCTTTAGCTTTGTTATTAGATGGCAGTGTACATTGATAATGATTTTTTTTTTTTTTTTCAAGAAGAAAGCTTGTGTTTGCATATAACTGGTAGACTGAGAGACTTCCACTCTTCTTAGCTTGGGTGTAGCTATGACATTTATTTTCTCATGCTTGGAAATACCAGATATTTTTTTTTATTAAACTGAGTTCTTTAATTAGTTTTGGTGGTTTGTTTTTTTTTTTTTGTGGAAGTTTTGTAAGTGCATGTATTTCCTGGAGACACTGCAAATTGTGAGCTTAGACTGCATCCATCTTTGGCAGCATATAGCACCATATTTTCAGATCATTAACAGAAATAATCTTTGTAAATGTCTGTGTCTGTATTGGTCCTATTTCCTATTCTCTGTATATTAAAACCTTGTAGCATCATTTACATGTGCACACCTATATGAATGGCTAATCAGCTTTATTACTGCGCTCTTGCACACTGTTCCCTAGGATACTACAGAGTTTGCAGCAATGGTGCTTAGCAGCTGTACAATGCTTGACATTTTTTAAGAATTAAGTACCTGTGTTTCAAGGATGCATGAAGCTGTCTCAGAGTCCCCATTTCACAGACAGAGAAATTGAAATGAGGTGGTAGAAAGGACTCAAGGCCAGGTTGGATGGGGCTTTGAGCAACCTGGTCTAGTGGAAGGTGTCCCTGCCCATGGCAGGGGGGTTGGAACTAGATGATCTTTATGGTCACTTCCAACCCAAACCATTCTATGACTTTTCTACTGCCAGACAGGGAATAAGTTCCTGCCTCTGCTCATTGCCTGCTGCCATTCTTCCCTCCAAGTGAACAATCACATGAGCAGGGTGCTGACAGATGGAAGCAAATGGGAGGGGTGTAACAAATGGAGGGATGTAGGAAAGGTGGGGGTCTTAATCATAGACTGGGTTTGAAGCTTGCAGAGGGCTTGACTGGAGGAAGCTTCAGAACAGGGGCTGCTGTACATCTCTGTGAAGCCATGAGGTCTTCCAGCCATCAAAGACCACAGAGACACTGCTGCAGAGCTGCATCTTTCCTAGCTCTTCTGCACACACATCCATGTCTTGTCATAACAACCTGAAGCACAGCCACACACGTAGCACTGATGCTCTCAAAGGTAGCAGTCCTTCCCCATGACACTGAGGTAGGAGAACTGTGTAAGGAGTGAAGGAGGTAAGCATTGGACTAATCTGTGGGGACTGGCAAGGGTAAGAGATGGGGCAGTGGAGTCCCAAGTGAGGAAGTATTGTCTCGTTGCTTCACCTGTGTTAGCAGATCCTACTGCTTTTCTGTCTTATTTTTGCTACTGTGCTTTTATTCAGGAAGCTTCCTTCTAGATTACAACCTTGTATGTTAACCTCTCTCCAGTGTGTAATGGGAGCCTCTGATACCTCCATAAGACATCTTCCTGATGAGCTGCTTGGGCTTGTTGCTTTGACTTTTTCCTTTTCAGTCCTTCCTGTCCCATTGGATTGATGGTACTGTTCTCTGAGCAGAGGAAGGAAAATAGGGAAGGCACTGTAAAGAAACCACAGTCCAGTAGCTAAAAGCAGCGAAGACTTCCCTTGCATTGCTCTGTCCATTTAGGCAGGAATGGGGGTAAAATGAGGGAGCTACAGAAATATCATGAACATAAAACATTGGGGGCATTGCCAGTTGGATTCTGAAACAAGCAGTGGGTCTGCAGAGCTCTCTGAGGGCCCAACCCTTCCTTTCTCTGCTGAAGAAGAGGCAGCAAGTTGCCTTTTTTGGCCTTACAGGGTGGCCAAGACTGTGGAGTGTGACAGTCACAAAGCAAAGTGATGCTGAGATGGGCTTCTGCAGCTGGGCACAGTACTAGATGGCACTAGTCTGTCCTGCAGGTTCAGGGTGTGTGCTGGGTTACAGTCAGTGAGAGGGCATGAAGGCCTGAGGAAGAACAGCAACAACCCTGGGGACTGTGCGCTCTCTCAGAGCGGGAACAGGCCCGTTTGGGCAGGTTGTTGGCATGCTAAGCTGGGGGACCCCTGAATATTCTGAGCCCAGCAACAACAGGTTCTAGGTATTTCGCAGGGAGAAGGACAATTTAAAAAGGCAGTGGACCATCACATGTATCATGTCTCTAGGGCTGGTGGCCAGTTCATTTGGCACAGCTCTTTTATTAAATGTGCTGGAAGGAACAGGTGCCTCTGCTAGGAAGTCACGAGCAGATGCTGCATCAGGAGACTGCCCATCTTGAGGGCATCTGTCTTCATGGTGCAGCCAGTCTTAGCATGAAGTCAGGTGAGCAGGCTTCAGATGGCAGGATAACAGGGTGCCTTCCTCAAAGGAAGGAGAATTTGGAGCAGAGCAGTGGAAGGATGAGTGGGACCACAAGGTAGGGTTAGACAGTGGGCTGTGTCTTAGTAATCAGGGACTGCACCACCAGAAATAGTGGTAATGACAATATTTATTATACAGAGAAAACTTGGAGAACTGGGACCAGAGAGGTCAAGAAAAGATGTTTCCTCGAGGAAATGTATGATGCAGAAAGAAGGGCTGGAGTGTGGGGAAAGAGTTTCTTCCTGCCACTCGCAGCAGGCAAGGGATACTAGCAGGGTAAGTAATAAGCCTGGGGCTCCTTAATGAGCTGGAGCATGTGCTTCATCTGCAGGATACGTTTGGCAGGAAAGGAGGGGCAGCAGCAACATGGCTGCTCTCACCCCAGGGCTGAGGTGCTGCAGCCATGAAGTGCTTGTGGCACCTCCTGAGTGAACCTTGCTGATCTCATCTGCACACTGTGGTGCCTTGAGAGCAAGTCTCTGAGCTCATGTGGGGCTGCAGGGGCTTTTTGGTGGCTGCTAAATTTATTTTGCTTTCATTATTTGAGTAAACCTGGGAAATTTTTAAATACCACAAATGTTCCCCAAGTGGGAGAGGCCTCACTGGCATTCTCTCTGCTGACTGACTGTTTGCTGCTGGTGGGGGGGAGGGGAGGCACAGGTACTCCAGGACCTGGGTCCTGCCTCTGGGTCAGGGCAACCCCCAGTATCACTATAGACTGGGGGATGAAGGGATTAAGAGTAGCCCTGCCAAGAAGGACTTGGGGGTACTGGTGGATGAAAAGCTGGATGTGAGCTGGCAATGTGTACTCGCAGCCCAGAAAGCCAACCATATCCTGGGCAGCATCAAAAGCAGCGTGGCCAGCAGGTCAAGGGTGGGGATTCTGCCCCTTTAGTCCGCTCTGGTGAGAGCCCACCTGCAGTACTGCATCCAGCTCTGGGGTCCTCAGCACAAGAAAGACATGGACCTGTTGGAGCAGGTCCAGAGGAGGGACACAAAAATGATCAGAGGGCTGGAACACCTCTGCTATGAAGAAAGGCTGAGAGTTGCGGTTGTTCAGCCTGGAGAAGAGAAAGCTCTGGGGAGACCTTATTGTGGCCTTTCAGTACTTAAAGCGGTCTCATAAGAAAGATGAGGACAAAGTTTTTAGTAGGGCCTGTAGCAATAGGACAAGGGGTAATGGTTTTAAACTAGAAGAGGGTAGACTCAGACCAGGTATAAGGAAGAAATTCTTTACTGTGAGGGTGGTGAGACACTGGCATAGGTTGCCCAGAGATGTGGTAGGTGCCCCATCCGTGGAGGCTGGATGGGGCTCTGAGCAACCTGATCTAGTTGAAGATGTTCCTGCTCATTGCGGGGGGGGGGGGGTTGGACTAGAAGACCTTTAAAGGTCCCCTCCAACCCAAATGATTCTATGACCTGCACCAGGCCCTCCCAGGAGCTCTGGGTATCTTTTGGTGGCTGCAGCTTGTTGCCCAGTCTTCACCCATATCACTTTCACAGGTGTCTCTGCAATCTAGTGCAGGGGCGTTTGCAGAGTTCTGGGTCTCTACAGAGACACTCCTCTGTGTCCAGTCACTGACAATGCTGCTGCTCTGTAGTATGGTATACGGGCCTTCCCTGCTCTCTGTGCCTCCTTGCAACTTACTGCCAACACAAGTATGTCCCAAAAATAATACAGGTTGTTTCTCCAAAGCCTTGTCCCCAGGCAGCCTAGGCCATTTCAGAATAGCTTGAGAAAACAGTGCTGAAATCTGTACCAACAGGTATCAACAGCCAATACTCTGCAGGGAGCTCATTTTAAGTCTTTCTGTGCACATCTGTGTGTTTCTACAAATGTCAAATACTGTGAAAACACAGACTTAATGTGTTATGTGCCTTGAGGTCCTGGTCTTGGAGCAGGGGCTGTGGGCTGAGCAGTCATTTGTATGTCATGCTGTTTCCTCATATTGTTGTAAACATCCTGCTGTCCTCTTCTCTGAAGGCTTTCCTGTAGGTTCTCTTCACCAAGCTGCATCAGTACAGCCTTCCCCAGAAGTGACTGCTGTACATCATTCTCTTCTGTGCCATGTGGGAGGCTGTTATTTTTTGTCTGGTCTGCCTTCCTGGAGTCCCTTAACTATATTCCATACTTAATTAACCATGGGTAGGCCAAATCAATGAGTTCTCACAAGCCTTGCTCATACAGACCCACAGTGACATTCAGACTCTATTTGACTAACTCACTGTACAGATGTCTAAGCCACGGCAATGTTACTTCTCCTAGTTGCAAGCCATTTCTGGTTGCAGGAAACTCATGAATAAAAAATGGGTTAGCACTTACCCCAAGTGTCTTCCTGTTGCATGGATGGACTGAGGCTGCAGTCACTTTGCTTTCTCTGTGCACATGCTGCTGGCAAGGAGCGGAGATTTCGCTGACCTGGTTTATGGCCAGCTGGCAGGGCTGTTAGTCATCCCCCCCTTAGCCCATGGAGTAGGTACACACAGGAGAGCTGAGATGACTTGCCTAAATTAGGCACTTTACTTTTAGACGTTTAAATGAAAGCAAGATTAATTCTACCTCAACCCTCAACATATGAGTAGATGACTGAGCTGAATTTTCAATTGTTTGTTTATTTTTTTCTTAATGTTTGGGTTTGTTGTTTGTGTTTTGTTTTGTTTTTTCCCCCCCCTGCCCAGGACATCCAGTCAGAACCAACATGAGGAACAAACTGTGGCTCCAGAGTATTTCCTTCTTCCTTTTATTCCAGTACAGTAAGTTCCCAGATATCTCTTTTGGGCTGTACACCCACAGGATTTATCTTGGTGGCCATTGACGCAGGCTCTGCGGAGAGTGCATGGCACAAGGTTGCCATGGGACAACAAGCACAAGATAGGGTACCGCGGAGACGGTTCCCTGGGATAACGAGTTACAGAAGAGGCTCCATGGGCAGTGGAGGACAGACACAAGAAGGTGCAGAGCTGGGCAGAGCTCAGCCAGACTGCATACCACTCCAGGGAGCAGCCACAGTGGGGAGAGTGCAGAGGTAGTGCCTGCCTTGCATTGAAATATCTCCTGTTGACATTAGAGTAGGATTTCCCACCCCCCCAAAAAAAAAAACTTTGCCAAAGGAAAGGTTCTGGTGGCCAAGACCAGGATATCCCCAGGGCTTATGGTCACTGTTGGCAGGCCAGCCAGGGACATTGGAGTGAACCTCTCCTGGTCTAAGCCCCTTTGCTCAGGATGGCACTGTGCAGACAGTCAGTCCCCCTTTCTTGCTGGTTCCTACCCACCACGTAAGCTTCAGCTGACTCAGAGCTGACTTTCTGAACAGGTCAGCTAGACAGAAAAAGACAGTGACGACAGTGTCTGCAGGGAACAGGTGCAAGTTTATCATTTTAGATGCTGCTTTTAGGCAGAGCATTGGACCTGCTCCAAACCTAAATTAGCAGAAAAGATAAATTCAGAGTTATATCTTCCTGCCATACAGGACCATTGTGATGTCTGATCTGAATTTTGTGTAACACAAGACAGGGAATTACCCTGTACTAATTTCAGTTTGGACCAAACTAGATCTTACTGTTAAAAGTATTTGATTTTTGTTTCTGAAGCTGCCAAGGATGTACAATTCATCCTAGATCTAACTAGGTTTAGGACACTTAATTATTCCCTTCCCAGAAAAAAGGTGTCCTCTTCTTAATTTTTTGTTAACAGGTTCTTGCCCAAAGATACACTTGCAGCTTACCAACTACCTAGGAATAGTAGTCCATTTGACTGATTAACATAGTAGTGCAGGAGAATGCTAGTTAGCAATGCTTATTAATACTTGCTGCCCTATCTAAAGGAAAGCAAGGGGTTTATAACCCTGTTTTTGTAGGAGAGTAAAGTTAGGCTAAGGGAGAAAAAGTATGTTGTTCAGGACTCTGGAACAAACAGTGTTTGTACCAGGGCCCTCTAGAAGACCCTACTGAGGGCTCAAAATGAAAAGTTAAAACTTAATAAAAATTTTAGAACAAAATTCTGAAGTCAGTGTGAAATGAAAAAGTCAAAATGAAACAAAGTGACAACCACATAATTTGAATCACAGTTTAATAAAGCATATGTACATGCTTGGGGCTGGTCTGTTGCAAGCATCCCCAAATTTCTTCTGTTGCCATCCTCACTCTTTGGGGGGGGGGTGGGGGGTGCGGCACGGCAGCACTGGGTCTTGGACGCAAATCAGAGTGCTGCCCGGAGTTCATGTAGGGAGAGCAGTGTGTCTTCTGATGCAACAGGACTAGGAAGAAACTTTTGCGATGAGTGAAGTCAGTGGGAAAAATTGAACTTACTCTGGCCTAGAATTAGGCTGCACCCTCCACTGGACATGCCTGCTGTGCATTGTGACTGTACATGCAGAGACAACTTGCTTGCGAGGGCTGTCATTTGATCTGGAGGGTGGAACAGATGTTTCTGGTTCATCAATACACACTTTGGCTGCATTCCATTTTGATTGTTCTCTACAGCATTCTCTTCAACTGTAAAATCGGGCTTTGTGGTTGTTGAGCGTATCAAGTATGTCTGCTTTCATCTTAGGCAAGCAACTCTTCTGAACGCAAAGCATGTTCAACAAAGGGAAGGTAGGAAGCAGGGAGTGCAGCTTCTCTAACCAGGCAAGCAGCAGAATGACAAAAGGGAGGTGAACTTGCAAAACTCTTAGCATCAGAGGATTTGGGTGCCTGATGGCTGTGAAGTAACATGTTCCCATCAGGCTGGGGGCAGCCCTGCTGGTAGGGGAGGACCCATGCTTGATTTAAATAGATGTAACAACCTTGAGATCTTCCCCTAGATGATGACAATTTTATTCCCATCAAAAAGGGGTGATACTGTCCATGCAAGAGATGAATAGTTGCTACAGTAGGCATGGTTTGCACCAGCATGGCATGCTGCATCTCCTACAGGCCTTTCCTCACTCAGTTACTCCTAGTGTAGTAGCAGTGGCTCTTGTCAGCCTGAGATGCTGTCAGAAGAGGACTCGCAAATGCAGACATTTCTCACTGTACTGCCATCTTCCCTGCCTTGAAATCCAGGGAGATAACTTAAGTGTGTTATGCACAGAACAACAGTGCTTTTGTACAGTACATATCAGATCCTAATACGTGAGCAGAGCTTCTGCAGAACAATTAGAAGAGCATAAATGCTGCTTTGTCACCACTTTCAAATTAGCTAATTTTCTTAATGACCAGCGTAAAGTCTACAATTGCCTCTCAAGTTCTCTTTAGAAGTCTGTTTCAGTTTAAGTGATTAATAAATTGTGCCTATCACTTTAGTATGAGAACGATTTATGGAAATTATAGTAACTACAAACCTGCAATATTTTTTTTGCCAAAATTCCATGAAAGCGTATTCTGAGCCTCTGGAGCAGGACATGAAAAGTATTGATGCTGCAGATATCAAGCTGTAGAAAATAGTATGCAGAGAGAATGGTAGAGGAAGAATTACTAAAATACCACTTTTTTTTTTTTACATGTGCAAAGTGCTGTGTAGATGTCATAAAGAAAACGACTAGCAAAGAACAGCACTCAATTTAGGAAGTGGTATCATTAAAATGTTTGAATATGCTGCTGTTTCTGATTGGGTAATCATGCCTCTTTTTATGTGAGACATAAGCTAGGACTCTTGCAGAAATAATATGTGACTCTGCTGTAGTGACTGTGTAAGAGGGGACAGAGATAAGTTTGAAAACTCAGTCACAATTTGGGCGTTTCCTGGTATTTTGGCATGCCATTTGCTGCCACAGCATTTTTTTAATAGGTTTTTGTTTGACGCTTATCTTGCTGTCAGTGACTTGCCTCCCTGTAGAGATGAAACACACCTTATGCTCCAAGACTGGAGACTTTGCAGGGGGCTGGCACAGAGTGGTCTGTTCCCTTCAGATTTAGTGGGAGCCCTGAGGACTGTGTGTGTTGATATAAGGTCCCGCTTGCTTCATCATGAAGCTGATATTGTGTTTTCTCTTTCCAAACCTACAGCTACGTGTTGTGAAAACCTCACTTGTTTTGTGGACTATGTACAGACCCTGTCCTGTATCCTGAGAAATGACTGGGATGCCAGTTCATATAACCTCACTGCAACATGGTATGTCTCAGTAGGATGAGCAAAATGCAGCAGCAGGAACTTTTAACGTGGCCATAGCACAGCGGTGTCCTTCTGTCCTCTTTGTTAGGCAGAATTCTTGTTCTTGCTGCCGTGCTGTTTTTTACTTGGTACTTCACACTCCAGTTATCAACTGGCTTCTCCCCTAGCAAAGGATCCCTGGTTCCTCTGTCCAATGACTGTACTGCTTGCCACTGACTGCTACACTGACTCTGCCTTCCTTGGCATTGTTTTCTCTCCTGCGCTGGGAATATCTTGCCCTTTGCTGCTGTTAACAATAGACTTTCACTCATGTGCTGGCAGGGCTCACACAGCTTGTCCAAGCCCCGTATGGCTGCTGTTCTGCCCCAGTGAGGAAGTGGGTGCAATCCTGGGCTGTACAGCCCTGATGAGCACCTTTCCTTTCCACAAACACTTCAGCATCATTTTCCTACTTCTCTCAAAGATGTTAAGCTGAGCAAATAGAATGGGGGGAAAAAAAAAAAAATCTGTCAAAGTTCAAAGCTAAATTTTTATTTGACCATGTTGCCTCTTTTTTTCTTATTAATGCCTGTGCCTGGTGGTTCAGCAACAGATTAGTCCAGCTACAGCATGTGGTAGATGTGGACTTGTTTGTTTGTTTGTTTTGGTGGTTTTAGGGTTCCTGAGGAAGATCCAGAAAATACTGTGGCTGCCTGCAGTCTCCTGCAATTGTCCAGGAACACCAGCCACACACAGTACATGTGCACTGTGGACATGACTGAACTCCTGGCAGATATCAAAGTCCAGGTGGATGTTACAGAGATAGCTCATAGGCAGCATGTGATTTCCAAAGGCTTTTATATGGCAGAGAACAGTAAGTACAAAAATGGTGGATTTGATAAATGCTGTCTGACCTTATGTCTATCTGCTAGGATAGTCTGGGCAAGGAGTAGTAAGCGTGGCAGCCAGTGGTGGGGGGCTGTGTTTGGTGTGCACTCATCGACACAGAGCACTGTGCTCTTATTGTTGCTATTGTAAACTACAGAAACACTTATGCTTGAGGCTGAGCTTAGAGCTGGCTTGGCCCTAGCCTTTTTGTGGGGAAATTCCTTTTACCCGTGAAGCAGTAGGTGATAAATTTCCACCTTAGACCAGCCTCATACCTAGACTATGCAAGTGTTTGCTCTTGTCTAGAATCTAAAGGGTGGAAGGAATTGCTTTAATTGCAGATACCACAAATGTCATCACAGGAGTCCCAGGAGGTTCTTGCAGTAGACACCTGAACTAACATGACATTATTGTAGGTGGCACAAGGTGTCCCAGGCACAATGGAGGTGGCACTTCCCCTTTCTGGGGCAATTTCTAACCATCTCTTCTGCATGACAGGAAGACTGGGTGCAATCATATAGTTGATTTGGTGTAATGCTGGTGTGTGCTGAGTTGTGCAGCAAACTGTGAAGAAAAGGGGCAGTTAGCTAGGCAGACAGGTACCATGCAGGCATATGAAAATAAACTTTACATAAGAAGTGTCATCTTTTTGACAAATGCCATAACATTTCAGGAAAGCCCCTTGCCCCCACTGACAGACTATAGATGCTGGTGCTTTTCATGTCTCCTAGATGTCTCCATACAGAGGATCATAGCTCAGTGACAGACCCTGCAGACTAGTGCTGGAGTCTGTGCATTACTGCTTTTCAATATAAGAAAACACCCTGCAGGGGGTGCAAAAGCTTGCTTTTTAGGCACTTATGACACAGGGATTTGCACTGGGTTTATGCAGTGTCCACTAGCCTCAGCTTTTCATGATGTCTCTGTCACATTGAGGGGGATTTCCCTAACTGTGCAAGTGACCGTGACTACACAGAGTCCTCCAATGTCATGAGAAGAACAAGGTGCTCTATTCTTTACCTCTCCCAGGAGGTATTAGCCCCTTGTGCTATCTCCTGCTCCTTAGGTGATGAGGATGTTCAGAGACAGACAGAAGACATATTCAGAGAAATGTGGGTCTGACTTCACTATGGTGCTGAGGTGTGACGTTCTGTGTGTGGCTCAGGACTGCTCAGCCTGAGAAGCAGGAATGTTGTTGATGATGTCCTGTGTAGGAGGGCTCACCCCTACCGGGGCAGTTTTGCTCCCTACTCACTCTGCATTACTGATACCATGCTGGGCCACCTCTTGTCTGCAGTAATGTTATGAAGCGTAACACCATCCTGTCTTCCAGTCAAACCACAGCCTCCATTCAATCTGACTGCTGTGTTCTCAGAGGGTTACAATATTTCCTGGGAAACCATCTACCAGAACTCTCCTTTTTACTTTTTGAACGAGGAGTTGGAATATCAGCTGCGTTATAAGAGAAGGACCGACACTTGGGAGGTAAGTGAGATGTCCGTTTACTGTCAACTATCATGTACCAGCAAAGAGGAGGCCAGCGTGACCAGAACAGGAGTGATGGTGTGGAAGGAGGGTTTTCATGGTTTAGAAAAGGTGTCTCTTTGCTTGTCTGGACTGAATAGAGGCAAAACTGAAAGAAGAATTGAGAAGCAGAAGCTGTTTGAGAAGTACTAGACCTGTGGGGAAGGCTGATAGTTCATTTGCTTCTCATGCTGTCCCGCATGGAAGGATCCCCCAGGGCCCCATGCATCTACTGGCCAGCCAGAGCATGGCCTTATGGAAACAACATGAAAGCAGAGGAGATTTACTTTGCAGGGCTCCTCACTGTGCAGCAGTGAGGTTAAGGTGGGAGCAGTTCTGTCCAGGCCTGAGTATTTGGTGTTTAATCGTTCACAGACTCGGAAGACTAAAGCTGTCCATGAAGATAAACGGACACTGGTGATCCTGCCATGGGAACTCCAGATGAACACTGAGTATGAGTTCCAAGTGAGAGCCAGACCTCGAGAAGACACTGGCTACCATGGATTTTGGAGTGAATGGAGTCCTCCGCTGATGTTGAAAACCAGCCCTGCTGGTACACACTACCAGCTCTCCTTGCCCTTCCAGTTGCTCCAGTGTCAGAGAATGCTTCCAGAATTCTAATCAAATCTAATTAATTGGAACAAACTCTAAATAGTCTAGTAAAGACAGGCATGTTTGGCTTGCTTACTGAGTACATGAACCCCAGGCCTGGGCTGATATGTGCTGTCTGTATTGACCTTCTCATAGTGGTGCAAAGCCCACCTTACAGCATGGCCCATGGGGAAAGGGTTTGTTGGGGCTGGCTGTAGGTTTGGGTGCCACAGCAGGAATGCAGCCTCTAGCTTCTTTTCCAGTGTCAAATGTCCAGGGTCCTGCTTGCAGCTTTTGGAAGTGGGGGAGATCTAGTAGAGATGCCTCCACCACTGGGGCTTAGTATTGCCTTCAGCTGAGAGGAGAATGGATCCTGCTCTCAGGGCTAAGTTCCATGTCTGGACTCTGATGTTTGGCAGTGCTGGGCATGGGTGTTTTGTTTGGTAGCCATTATTAGTGCACAGTAAGGTATGCACAGAAGTACACTGGTGCTTGTTGTGGTGCAACAGAGACTATGCAAATAGGGAGTCTTTGTTCAAATAGAGCAGGGCAGGATGACTGTGTTGTCAGCAGCATGTACTGAGCTCCCCTCCTCTCACTGATCTGCAGCTTGAACTGAAGCATTACATGGTGCTGTGGCAGCAGGGTCAGGATCTGTTTGCTAAGGGTTATCCGAGTTCTGGGTCTCAAAGGTGCTCCTTTCCATCACAGGTGGAGAGCAGCCAACAAACACTCGTATAGTCAACACCTTTTCTTCACATGTCTCTGGCCAGCTGCACTCTGTTTT
Organism: Harpia harpyja; assembly: GCF_026419915.1. Lineage (NCBI taxonomy): Eukaryota > Metazoa > Chordata > Aves > Accipitriformes > Accipitridae > Harpia > Harpia harpyja. Next base: position 308,537 of record NC_068960.1, on the reverse strand, counting down.
CACTTCACGGATCATCTGTGGAGGTGTTCTTAAACCAGGAGTCGTCACAAACAGCAGGGGTCTTTGTAGCAGGGAGTTGTCCTGCCGCAAGCATGTTGGCTGTCAGTCTGTGGTACACCTAGGCCATAGGGCAGCTGATGCACTGCTCCTTTCATTGATGCAGTATTGTCTGAGCATCCTCATTCAGACCTCATGTCTGGAGTGCTGGGCCTCAGGTGACAGCCTCAGTGTCCCTAAGAAAGTCTGGGGTAGAAATTGAGGGTGTCTCCTCACCATCTCCTGCTTATTGACCAGGATAGAAATGCAAGGTGAGCGTGAATGACTCTGTCTCTTTCTCCAGCAGTGACACAAACAGCAGGCATGGGATGGCTGCTGCTGTTTGGTGTTGTTGTGGCCATCACTGCCTCAATCACAACCTTTCTGGCCAAACAGCGGAGGTAAGAATGCTTCAGGAAGCTGGAGTAAATGCACCTATTCTGTCTCACTAAAGATGGGGTGTTCACATGCAGCCTTCTTTGCATCTTGTATATCCGTTCATGGACACAGCTATGGACCTGTGAGGGCCAGCAAACTATGGTCTCCAGCTGGTGTACTGCCAAGAGCGCTTTGTTTTCTCTGGGGCTCTGCTGCCATTCAGCCGGTTTGGACAAGACAATGGCACATGGGGACTGAGCAGGGGCCACGCAGCCTCCTGGGCTGTTCTCCTGGTCCTGTCTGTGCTCTGTGGTTGCCAGATGGGAGCAGTAGCCAGGGCTGGGCTGCCCCTTGCCAAAGCTGATGCAGGCCCCTCAATGAGATCTGGGGGCATCTTTCCTTTTTTGAGTGTTACATGCCCTTGTAGAGGGATGGGGTGCATGCTGCCATAGAGGAGGGTGCTGGGCTGGTGCAGCAACAGGGCTGGCACAGCCCATGGCCACAGAAAAAGTGCATAGGGCAGAGTTCTAGCCTGTAGGTGCAGGCCATGAGCCAGCCCATCTTGAGGGGAAAAAGCATTTCCAGCACTTGGTGCTTTTCCAGGAAGGAAAAAATTGGAACCTCTTTCCTTAGTGTGAGTATTGTGCACACAAGTCCTGAGGGCTGAGGCCCCACCTCCTGTGAGGCTCACAAGAAAGGCCATTAGATGGCTCTGACAGTGCAAGGCATTCTTGGATCCTCAGTCACTTGCTAACTTGTGAGGCTGGGCAGGTGGTTTCAGCTGCTTGAATTGGATCTGGAGGTGCCTTGCTTTGCATCTGTAATGTGTGCTTAACCCCAAAGCCTTTCTCTTTTCTCTTCCAGCTTGTGGAAGAAGATGGCTTGCATCCCAGACCCTGCTGCCTTTTTCAAACCTCTTTACCTGGTGCATAATGGAGATTTCAAGGTATAAATGGCTACACAAGCGAGTGGAACACATGACAAAGTTAAACTAAACGGTCCATCATGCTATCCTGGGCAAGGGATTCTCATCAGGGCAGTGGGAGGGGGAATCTATCTCAATGGAATGCCAAATGGCTCCACATATAAGGACCAGAGCTCTCCAGTGTCTGTTCTGTGCCACAAAGGCATTTGTCATGTTTGTGCTGCTTATTCCCTGTAGGTGCTGTCTCAGTGGGCAAGCTGAGCTCATGTGTGATCTGTGAAGCCTGGGAACCTGAAGGGAGTGGACAAAGGGATGCCAGGACAATAACTGGGATTTTTCCAAAGCTCCAGTCCCATGCTGCCATCAAGGCCATGGAGCAGACTTCAGTGTAGAGCCAGATCTCTCACTCCAGCCTCTGCAGTGACATGAGCTCAACATTAAGCCTTGTAGTTCTCTCTGAAGAGTCACTCTTACAGACGATAGCTAGGTGTATCATCCTGGAAAGGTGGCTAGAGTTTTGGGGGCAAATAACTGCTGTGTGATAGTACAGTGCAGCTGCCTCACTATGAAGGAAGTGGCTTTGAGTAACTTTACCTAGCCCTCCCAAATTCTCTTCCCATTTAACACCAGTCAAATTTGCTCATGTAACAAAATGATTTGCAAAGATGGCAAAGTTTGCTGGAGTTCTCAGGATACAAAAGTAAAAGACTATTGAGCATCCATAAATAATCATTGTATTAAGCTGAAGAGCAACTCACAATGCCATTATCATACTGTAAAATTGCTGGCATGTGAGTGCAGACATCACTGCCTCTTTCTTGAACAAGTTCCTGTTGTTACAGCAGCACTGATTGGAGACACTTCAGTGTCTGCTTTTTGTTTCTGCTTTTTCTTAGACCCTCTGGGAGAGGGACACCAGCTGGGCCCTACTGATCTTCATGTACTTTCCCACTGCTGCATAGCTGATGTTTGCAATTAGGTTAAGCAAGTAGTCTTGGATGGGTGCTGTTCTAGCTGAAGCCTGCAGTGACTGTCTCCCTCCCTGCCTTCCTCTTTCAGCCCTATTATGGCTTCCCATATCTCCACCAGAGGGGTACTTGCATCCTCTTGTGAGGCAGGTGGCCCTGGTTTCTCTCAGGAAAAGGAACCAGGACCAGGTGGACTCAGTGTGGGAATTCCTGAGAGTCATGGGCTAGAGCTCACAGCAGAAGGGAAAGCACCCTGCATGCCGAGAGGCATGCTCCTCTCTGGGTGAAGCCATGGGGTTCTCTGTTCTGTGGGAATTACATTCTCAGTAGTTTCTAGTTAGGCTGTTCAGTGCTGCTGGGAAGGGAATGAGTGTCAGTTGCTAAAGCTGAGTGAGTTCTTAATAAATTTGCAGATTAAAGCAGCAGTTGCCCGCACAGCCACAGAAAAACATGCACAGGCAGGGGGTGTCAAGAGGATGTGGTGACATCACTAATAGGTGAACAGACTTGTCATTTTTGGCTGGCAAGAAACTAATTGATGTAGGGCTCATTCAGTTGCATCCTGTCAGCATCAAAGCAAGTGGCTACGTTATGTGTGTGAATAATGATCAGCAAATTACAACAGTAACGCTCTGCAGACAACAGTCCTGGATTGAGTAGGAAGCAGTGAAAATGTTAGAAGAAAAGTTGAGACATAAAAAGAGAAGGGAAAGCAGAGGAACATTGTTTACTCTTGTGTGTACATGAGTCTTTTGGTTCATGTTGGGTGGGAATTTGCAAAGAACTGTCAAGAGGGAATAGGAAATATTCTGCCTGCTTAATTCTAAGAAAGAGATTTCCTGCTGTTTCTTCAAATAGCCTTTTGCACCTGAGGTGCCTTTCTGTCTGTTACAGCTTTAATTAGTTCTTTGTAGCTTAGGTTAAAAATAAATTAAAATAGTGGTGCTTCCTGCCATAATGAAGACTCTTCCACGCTCTGTGTCAGAGGGTAATAATCTGTGTCAAGCTGTTCTCTTCCCAAATACTTTGCTCATGTCTAGTTACAGTGAGTGCAGTTTGGGACAGGAGTCTGATACAGTTAAGGCAATCTGAAGGCTGTGGCAACACCCAGCTCTCATGCAGCACTCTGTCAGAAGCCTTCACAGTGTTTATGAAGTTCATCATTGTTACCTATTTCATACACAGCAGAAAGCGGTGCACTTAGAAAAGCCTTGACACAGCTCAGCCATCAGGCAAGTGTCAGATGGAGCAGAACCAAATCTTGAGTCTGTGCTGTGCCCACCCTCTGGACTGCGGAATCCTCTAGTAGGACTTACTGGCATTCACTAGTGGCACATGCCTAAAGTTTGCTGTGATCTGAGTGTCTGATTCAGTGACTTCTTCAAAAAGAAAAAACTTTTACTCTGTTCTTAGATCAGAGAAACCAGAGGTGCCTTTATTCCCAGATGTGACTGAATGCAAGGGGCTTGTGATCTAGAGATAATGCATGGCACAGGGCAGAATGTAATACTAACGGTGATACAGAAGGGCAAGATTCAGTGTGTGGCACTCCCTAATCATCTGAGTAAGTGTTATCTGCAGCAGGTGGTGGCTACAGCTCTTTGAAGTCTCCATTCCCTGCTTCCTTCTCACTGTGATAGGAAAGGCTCATCTGGGGCATGGTTGCATACAGGAGATTGGGAGAAGCCTTGCCCTGACCCCCTTCCCAGGGAACTGAGGTGAGGGAAGGGACAGAGCAGGACTACGTGTGTGTTGGATGCAGATGCAGCACATAGAGGGAGAGGCTGACCATCCTTCCTGAGAGAAGCAGTGTCCAGGACAAGAGGGCAGGGGACACTTGCTGGCTTTGGTTTGGACCTCTGGCTGATGCAGAAAGAAATGCTGCTATGGGCAGTGGTATTCTTTGCAGCACAGAGAACACTGCAAAGTCGTGCAAACCTCTCAGAGCTAATTATTTTCAACTACTTGAGTCAGTTCGCCTGCAGCTGCCTGTGTCTGGTAATAACAGCATCTCATACCCTGCTATTTTGGAGGAGTCAGTGATTTTGGAGTTTGACTTTGCCTCTAAAAGCATAAGAACTTTGGTCATTTCTGTGGAACCTCAAACCTGACGATACTAACCTCTCTCTCTCCTCCCCACCCCCCCCCACCCCACCCCCGTATATCCTTTTATGCAGAAGTGGGTTGGTGCATCCCATAAGAAAATGACCCTTGATTTATTTGAATGGGGAATAGTCCTTCCAGAAGTCCTAGAAGTTTACACCATGCGTCCTTCCAACAGCACCTCACGGGAAGAGCTGCATGAGCTGAGAAAAGATCTGCCTTGCAGGCCCTGTGTGTCTTGCCTGACTGCCCCAGGTCAGGATAGCCAGTCTCTGCTGTCTAGTGTGAACAGCAGCAGTGGGACTCAGGACCGGTCATATGGGCATTTGTCCATTGATACTGTGACTGTGGCTGATGAATTTACACCTTGTAACTGCCAGTGCAACTGTAACCGTGTGTACAGGGGACATGAGCATACCATCGAGGAAGATAATAGTGCTGGAGAAACTGGTTACCCCAAGGTTAATGTTGATGATGAAGATGGAAAGATATCCAGTGACTTGCATCTGGCTGACCTGAGCACGCAGGACAAAATACTTGCTTCGGGCTCTGTGTCCACAGACCACCTGAGGAGTACAAGTGTCCCAGCCCACCAGCAAGTAGAAAGGGCTTTAGAAGGAGGGATGGGGAGCATCCTAGAAGCCCTTTGCTTGCAGCCTAATCAGTGGGATTTGGAAAATCCAGGTTCTCTACCTTCTCCTGATGGCGAAAGTGTTTCCTACAGTGAAGGCTCCTATGACTTCTTCCCTCACATTGCAAGGCCTGGTGACAGTTACCCTATGATCTGCGTAGACTTGGACACTATCGACAGTGGCTTTGTGGACTCAGATTGTGGGAGTCCAGTTGACTGTGAATTTGAGCAAAACAGTCAGACCAACTGTGGATCCATCCCTCTTGAGAGGGAGGGGGAGGACTTTCCACGGAGCTACGTCAAGCAGTGGGTCTCCTGTCGCTCTGATGGCCCTGTCAATGGGACACAGACAAACTAAGGACCTGATATTGCCTTGCAGAGTGTAGGGCCTTTTTCCATACAGTGCCAGGAGCAAAGCCTTAGCAAAATTCAGAAGAGAAACAAAGTATACTTTGCGTAAGCTCTATTGCACAAAACTGAAAACTGTTAGGTCTGTAGAAATATATGCCTATTTCTATTGCCACTTATCTTGTTAATGTCTCAAACTGGATATGATTGATTTTTTCCTTTTTTTTTTTTTTTTTTTTAAGAATCCTAGGTCAAACCCCCTTATAATGGCAGAAAAAGCAACTGTATGTAGATGTGTAAATTTTTTTGACAGTAACCTTATGAAGAGTACAAAACTTTAAATTATTTTCCCTGGTATTCTTACATGATTTGAGAGTTTGGATGTACATGGAATCTTGAAAGCATAACCCATGGCAAGTGTGTTTGTTACATTAAAGTTCCCCTACCCTTTCCAAACAACACAGATGGTGTTATTGTTCCTACTAATATTTTTGGCTCTTTAAACCCAGCTGTAATAGTTTGTTAATTTTGGAGGGTCCCAGCCCTGTCCATGGGGCATGATCAAAAACAATTCTCATATGATCATCACAGTACTGTGTGTCCAAGAGACCAAACACAACTAAGGTTTCAGAAAGACTTTGCCTTTCCAGGTGGAGTCTGCAAATGAAAAGTCTTTAAAACACACATAATTCCAGAGAAACTCTTGCTACCAGGGCTTTCTACTGAATCAGCATCTCTCCCAGCATTTTCCAAGCACATTAACTGAAACATTGAGCAGCTTTCAGAACTATGCAGAAATTTCAGAAATGTCCTACCTGGATGTGCCTGCAACTCCATCTTCTGCCTTGGACCCGGTCTGCTGCAGTTAACAGGTCAGTAACACAAAGTCTGAGCAATTTCTGCTAGCGAATAAAGACAACCATGAAACTGCTATTTACACTGTAACTGTGAATATGTTTCTATCTGATGTCTCTGTATCTCTGTGTTTTTTAGGATAATTGTCTTTAAAAGTTACTGTAATACTGATATTGAATGTAGAGACCTACATCTTGTGTAGGCATAGTGCTACTAACCCTGGGCTGCTTGGCTCCAGAAGATCTTATAATGAGAGAACCTTTATGGTGCATGGTGTATGTTTCCAGTGTGGTAATAATCTGTTGTTGCTGCGATACCAATAAACTCTCTTCCCTCTCCCCCATCTCTTACCCAAGACTTTAGCCAACCCTACAGCCCCCTAAACAAGAGGGAGCACTATAATGAAGAGAAGCTGTTTCTTTCACAGGTGAGTGCTGGGAGAGTTTTTCTATGCATCCACATCCCTGGTTTGATTGTTCAGAACAGCCAAGGTCTCTACTATGCTGCTTTTCAACCTGCAGGGCTTAGCTCTGCCCATGTTGTTATTACTCCCTCAATATATCCCTAACTCGGCGGCTTCCTGGGCACTGCTCCAAGATACCACTTTTTTTTGTTTCTTCCCTTCTTATTTTCCATTTTTCTTGTCATCTTCTGTGATAAGTCCTGGGAGGTATTGTCTTTGCGTGCTTATGCACCCTCCCTGCTGTGCTGCAAGTACCCTGCATGCCCTCCATGAGGCAGCAGAGGATCGAGCTCGCTCCACTACCTCGTTGAGCTGAGCCCGCCCCGTACTGGGCTACAAGGTCTGCTTGCATCGTGTTTATGTCTATGCGAATGTGTACTGGGCAGAAGCATCGCCGATGGCCTGTAACACAGTCTTCTGCAGCTTCGTCCTGCAGCTATTTGACCTTCAGAAACTACGTTGTGGAAACTGGCCCCAGGCTGCTTAAGGGAGGAGGGGAAACTTGCCTATCTTCCTAGGGCCCTTTCACATCTCGGTTTATTGCGCTTCTTGTTTCTGTTAGCATCATTGGCCTCAGAACTGCTGAAGGAGCTGTTTCTGTCACTGCTACGTTATCTAGCTGCACATCTGGAGAAGGTGGTGGTTTGGTGCTGTGTTGGGCTAGAAGTTGCCTCTGGTCACCCTAGGAGGCAAGACTTCATGGGCAGAGAAAAGCTTGCTTTGATATGCAGCATAAGGTTATTAAAATAAGGGAGACTATTCCCTTTGAAGTAAGCTGTAACAACTAAGCTTTTGGCCAATGAGTTGTTGACACTGAGGATGTAGAGGGTTTTGAGGTGGGTTTGTTTTTTTTTTTCTGTAGCTCCTAGCAGCAAACTGCAAATGTCCCTGACCTAGCAATATCTAATTTGGAAAAACTGTGTTTCCCCAGGAATGCCAGGGCCATTGTTAGAATTGCAAGTCCATGTTTTGTTAGTTTTTGGGAGGCCTCCCCTGCTCTCAAACAAGCTGCCTCTAACAGGTCTCACTCCTTCTGTGACCTCAGTAACCCACAGTGGCAGATTCCTGAACAGCAGGGTGAAGCACAGGAAAGAGTTATGATAATAGTGTGGTAAAGGCATTTGACGTTTAAGTGCTTGGCCAAGCAGGCCTGCTTAAAAGAACAGAGTTTGCGATGGGCTGCCTAAGCCCTTCACTGCAGGGGAATCTGCTTAGCCGCTCCTGCCAAGCTCAGGTAAGCGGGTGATCTAACCTTAGCCTACCTTGCAAAGGTGAGGTTAGTTATGCACTGAGCAGTGAGATGTGGTAGTAAGAAGATGCCAGCAACACCACCCATGTAGACAAAGCCCTTAGATGGCTGTGGTCTGCTGCACTTTGCACAGTATTCACAACCATCAGGGACATGATAGCAGAGTTAAGATGTTGCACTGACCAGAACAGTGTCCTTTTACTGGGTGACTTGATGAGCAGAGGATAGAAGGGAGGTCAAATCTCACAGATTCTTGAGTGACAGTATGCTTGGCATACAGAAGTGGTCCTGGACTATAGTACTGACCATCTGCTCTGATAGACTAGCAGTGTGTTCACTAGCCAAGCATAGAACCAGGTAGACACAGAAATCCCAGTTTATCTGAGTCTGAGGCTACCTCAGGCTCAAAAATGTGCATTACTGCAGAAGCCAAGGACTGCGGCACAGATAGAGCAAGTGCTGTGTGTCCCAGTAGCTTCCACTGTAATGTGATGCTTCTCCTATTTACTACGTTTGCCTCTATAGTGATCCAAAACCAGAGGAGATAGCAAAACATATGCATTTGGTACTGCGTTCACAGTAGGCAAACAGTGGATGTCTATCCAAATGGAGCACTTTGAACAAAAACAAACAAACAAAAAAGAACTTCAAGGTAGATGCAACTTGAAACAAATCACCTGGTGAGAAACACTGTTCACCTGATGAAAGCTAATTGTGGGACAGGTGTAAATGGGTCCTGGAAAACATGAAACAAGGGTCTGAGGGGCCTTTAGAGAGCAGGAGTTCAGTTAGTGGTCTTTGGGCTGAATGGCACTTGGGATATGGGGGAAGTATGAAAAAAGGCAACTCGTAGAGAAGTGTGATGTTCTTGTCAGAAATGCTGCTCTGTATTGTGGAATAGTAATAGGAAAGGAAACTGGGAAAAGAAGTTTGTGCTTTGCTGTTTGAGACAAACTGCTGCTGCACTCTTGTACCGATTTTTCTGTTTGGCCATGTAGGCAGAATGTGGTAAAAGCTGTGGGTCTTACATGGCTGTAGCATCTTTATGGTGACCTGCAGCAGTAGGCTGGGAAGATGCAGGGGTACAATTTGTCTCTACAAGAGACAAGAAGTTTTCTGCTGCAGCAGGTGAACTCCAGGCATCTGGGCAGTTCTGAGGCAGCGGGTGTTACGTGCTTAAATGACATGCTGAAGGCTGCTTGCAATTTAGGGGGTTTCTGCTCCTGTTCAGGATTGTTGTAACTGTAAAAAGCATAATATACATTTAGATGGGTAACCATGGGGCCTCTTGGGAGTTGGCAGAGCCCTATTGGATGGGGAAGGCCCAAAAGCAGGTATTGAGAGAAGCACCATAACTCAACCTGTAGTACCCATTTGGAAACGTCTGTCTCCATTTCTGCACGGCCCCTGCCTTCCTGTCTCTTGGCCCCTAAAGCTAATACTGGCAGACTGTTATTCAGTCTGTGCTTTGCCTGCTTCTCTCTTCCCCTTCTCTGGCACTAGACCCATGTACATGACTGACTTGATGGATCCTGGCTGTAATGCTACCACTGCAGCATTGCAGCTGGGTATGGAAAGATCTGTTCCTTACACACTCTAGGATTTGGACATGGAAGCACTGCAATGCTTGTTTGCCTTTGCTTCTAGAGTTGCCCTTTTTAGTACAGTGCAGCAAGATGCTATGGAAGAAGTACAGGACAGGGCAGCTCAGGGATGCCTCAGGCATCTGAGCACAGTTGGGCAGAGGCCTTGGATGGAAGCAGTCTCATCTCACATCTAGACAGGGCTAAGAAACAGCTTTAGGTCACTTAGAGAGCTCTTCTGTTGGCCTTTTTTTATACAAATGTTGCAAGAAGGTACTTTTATATTCAGCAAATTACTTGGGCTTTTAAATGTTAACCCTTTAACAGAAATTCCTCAGTTTCTCCATCACTGATGAGTAATTGCAGATGCAGCTACTTTACCTCAATCTGATAATATGAGCAGTTTTTTACTGGTTCTTGAGATTATCTTTAAAATCAGGCACAGTAAGCTCTGCTTTATTATGCCACTGCTGCTACTGTCTGATCATCAAACCACACAGCCTAAACTATCAAGGGACAGAAGCAGAACGAAAAGTGAAGTTTCCTTTGAGCTGGTAAGACAGTTTAACATACTTATGTGCTATGCCTGCCAGTAAACAATGATAGGATACATCTACTGAGCCAAGATATTGAAAAATAATTTCTTTTTACTTAAATGTGAAATTCTATGCTGTTTCTTGTATTAGGAACCCAGAACAAGAAAATCACCAGAAGGGTCTTTGCACTTCTGTTCTGGTAGCTTGCTGAGCACAAAATGACACTATTGTGTTAAGTCTGATATGGATTGTGCTAGAAAGACACACCATCTTGAACAAATGATTTTTAGGTACTCTTCTCTGATTGAAACGGGTGAATGTAAATGAATCCAGCCAAAATAGCCCTTAATATTTGGGCATTTGCAGACAAAAATCTGCTTTTTTAAATGTATGTATATATATGTCTGTGTATGAATATTGCTTTATTCCAATAGTCATCCTTTGTAGCAGCTTTTTTTCAGCCTCTGGGATCCAAGTCTGTCAAATCTAAAGGTACATAGCTGTTCACGAGCATCAAATTGTGGAAAAATGGCTTTCCAAAGATGAAGAGAGAAAAAGACTGGTTATATGGGGTTCTCTCTGATAATCTGTGCAGATGAGGAAATCCTACTACTACTTCCTTATTCTCCAGCAGTTCACGTGCTGATCGTGTGAGTCTGCTATGTGCACTTGACATGTTTCTGTCAGACATGTGCTTAGAGGACTAGGTATTCAGGAGGTACATAATCTATCATTAATTTTTCTTAAAGGACATACAAAATATTTTCTTGTAGGCAGGGATGATTGAAGGAGTGCCCACAATAAACAACCACACTTAGTAGCACAATGGATCACTCTGGAGAATGTGCACTTGCAGCTAACCTTAACGGAGGGGGGGATGTGCATGTTGGTACAGACACGCTGTTGCTGTCGCTGGTTTACTTCATAGGTGCGAGTCAGTGTCCTGCCTTTCTTTAGTGCATTTTGGTGCTGCCTCTGGAAGAGGTTGAAGCAAAGGAAGGGATTATGGCCAAGGGAGGGGCAGGTCATCTATGACTAATTGCTAAGATGTAAGGAGTGGAAACAGAGTGTTCAAGGCTTCAGGTCTGCTGTGTCTGTTCCCACCGTGCACCACTTGTATCTTGCTATTGGACGGAGAGCGAGCAGACCATGTTTTGGAAAAAATCAGAGCCTGAAGCTTCTGACTTCCTCTGAGATTTAGGTGAGCATAGCAGACCATATGAGTGAGCTGCAAGAAGAAAAATTGCACTGACAAAACAATCTATATAAAAGTTGATGGCAGAGGTGGAATAGAACCTAGGAGTGCTGGCTGTCTGCTGTGGGCTGGCATATAATATCACTACATGTATCAAAGGGTACTCAAGCATGTTGAAGAATCTTACGCACACATCTCCACATGAAATTCTTGCTCGTGCTCTTGTATGACACCTCAATTTCATGTTTTATCAGGCCTTTGTGAAGCTGATCTTGTCTGTCTTGTAGTCATCCAAAGGTCCTTTTTTGTGTCTGTCACTGAACCCATTACATTTCTCTACACAATTTTTCTATCTCCCTTTCTCTATCACATCAAACATGTCTTCTTGTCCCCACTTTCAAAGTCACTGACAGCCTCTCCTTGTCCTCTTGCCGTCTCTCACTTCTGTATCAAGAAGTCAACTCTCTCTATGATTCCACTTCCCACTAGATCATCAAATCAACTCCTCCTAACCTTCCTCCATGCTACTGCTTACATACTGAAGGTGCTGCCTACAATTGTCTTGAAGAATGAGGTTGAGGTAGCTCAAGTCTCCTCTTAAAGCTCTGCTTTGCCAAGTTGCCAAAACCCAGATGATATCTCACATGCTGAGACTGTGCTGACACCTTCTTGTATTACTTTGTTGCTCAGTGGTATCTACCAAATAATTTATTTTACCCTATAAATTCTTAAAAGCAAAGGCCACCTTTATTGTGTGTTCTACTGGACCCCGAATGTGGGGGTTAGCCAGAACTTTGAATATGGATTTCTGGTAATACAAACAGATACAGCAATAACAGTCAATCACTTGTCTTTCTGTTGATAAGCAGTTGAGAGCATTTGGAAAATCTGTGTTGTACAAATTCTTGTTAAAATGACTTGAAATGACTTTTGGGACATGGAGGCAGCTGATGGAACCACAGGAGGGGAGGGGAAAGGCATGGCTGTAAGGCCTCATTTCCTTAAGCAGATAACAGACAGAAGAACTCTGCCCTGGAAACATACAGAAAGGACGGAAACACCATTGCAACCTGCTTGAGACCACCTGGGAACTTGATGTCACCAATCAGTTTCTGGTGCTGAACCAACACCTGGACTGGTGGCAGCATACCTGGTGTATCAGTTCAGGGCTTTCTCTCAGACATGTGGTCTCTTTCTTTCCTGCAGAGTGAAGGTGGTTCTTCTCCCTTCCTCTGACACCTCCCACACCTACAGTTTTCACAGGGCTTTTCTGCCTTCACCCACAACTCAGCTGTGTTGCAGAAACTGGGTGTTAGAACAACAACAAAAAAGCATCAAGCAGCCTGGCTAGTGATTTGATTTGTCTTCCAGTCCCCCAGCTGCTGTAATAGTGCCTTTGCTGCTAGCACTGGATATAGGGCATGCCAACGAGATGTTGCCTTGCAATGGTGCTGGTACCTTATTAGTTTCTGCTTGTTTCCTGGCTTGGTAATCAGCTTCTTGCTTTCCTCCTCCTGCAGAAAGAACAGGCACTGTTCAGAGATGATGGTCACTGGGAAAATGATGAATGCCTGCCATGTCACCAAGAAGCCCTTCACCCATCCATTCTCACTGAAATTGAAAAGTGCTTTTGCACTTGCCTCATTTTTGTCCCATTCTGTGGCTGTCTGCTGTCCAGCACCAAGAGGAGCTGAGGTCTGAATTGACCATGTCCATTTTCATAGAATCATAGAATTGTTTAGGTTGGAAAAGACCTTTAAGGTCGAGTCCAACCACCAACCCAACACCACCGTGCCCACTAAACCATGTCCCGAAGTGCCACATCTACAAGTTTTTTGAACACCTCCAGGGATGGTGACTCCATCACTTCCCTAGGTAGCCTGTTCCAATGCCTGACAACCCTTTCAGTAAAGAATTTTTTTTCTAATATGCAATTTAAATTTTGCTACATGGCCTATCAGAACCTTCATATTGACCTACATAAGAGGAAGAGAATTTCACCAAAGCAGTCATTTTCTTCTGGGACTTGCTAAGACAGTTCATCTGTGGTCAGGCTGGGCTATCATCAGCTCAACCTGCCTTAGGGTAATGTCGCAAGTCTTTTCCCACAGCTGAGTGACTTGAACCAGGTGGGAAGCACAGTGAGTGTGAAAGATGAGAAAAGGCATCGGAGCATCTCTAGGATTCTAGCAAACAAAGTTAGCAGCTATTTTCTTGTAAGGCCAAACTTATTGCAAGCATCAGCAGACATTATTCAAATGACCTCATTAATATGTCTCTATGCCTGCACTTAGCATTTCCCCTGAACACTACAAAATGTACAATTATTTCCTTTCTTCATAAGTGGGAAGTGTCTGGCAGTTACTGAGAAGTGATAGGGCCTGTTCGTGAACCAGGTTTTTAGGATGTGGTACTATAGGTTTACCTTTGCAAGGCTGAGGACTGCTGATGTTAAGAGGAGAACACTACCGTGGTCACTTTAGGATGGACAATTATAACTAAGTCCTGCACCAATTTCATAACTTCCATCTGAGCTAAGCCTTTTTTATTATTATTTTTTTAAGGTACCTAACCAAGATTTATAGTCTACAAGTCTTGGATCATATGTTTAGGCAAACAGTTTCAGCAATAAAGATAGTTCCCCTTTATACAAATTCTGCACTTTGTTTCTGTCTAATTGTATCTACCTTCAGTGCCCAACTACTGGATTCTTTCCATCTTTCTCTAGTAGATTTTAAAAAACCCAAAACAAAACAGACTTTTTTCCTACCTGAAATAATCTTCCCATGTAAGATACTTATGGCTGGTGTGAAGTTACTACTTAGCCTTTCCTTTGGTTAAGTTAAAGAGATTTAGTTGGTCTTTAGTTGCTCATTTCTGAGGAAAGTTATCCAGGATTAAATCATTCTTATAGCCCTTTTCAGAACTATTTTCATCTTTCCAGCAACTTTTGTTTAAAGCGTGGATCCCAACAGGAGAAATGAACTAATAATGGTGTTATGAATGCTACATGTAGCCGCAATAACACTTCTTTTAATTTATATAGATCCACAGTCTGTGCGTTAGCTCCTCTAATTGTATTAATGTACAGCAGACTTTCATTCAGCTGGTTATGTGCTATTTCCCCAAATCATTTTCTGATAAGCCTTTCAGAACTCAGTTTTCCACAGCCTACTTATGACTAACATTCATGGCTTCTAACACACAAATTTGCATTTAAACATGCTGTATTTGTTTCCAGGTGAGCTGGAGAGCCAGGAAATATCTGTCATGTTTCAAACATTGCAGAACTGGACAAAGAACTTCTTGCGGGGAGGGGGGGGGGGAGTTTCTCTAATTAGTAGCAATTACCTGGAAATATTCTGGAAATACGTCTTGTTCTATGTTTGTTTGTTTGTGTGCCTGAACAAGTTCTTGTAAGCACATGTATAATTCTACTTAATGCAGCTCTCTCTATTTCATATTTAGTCAGTCTTACTGTGTTTATCACAGGGATCGTATGCAACCCTGATTAGAATGATAAGCAGGAGAGACTTCATGCCTCCCAGCCTCCCTCAGCTAAAATCAGCTAATGGTGACACTTCCTCTCAACCCCTACTCTGAAGAAGGTCTGCAGCAAAACAGGATATTTGCAAAAAAAAAAAAAAAAAATGAAGAGGTGGTGAAGTGGAACCCAGAAAGATTCCTTTTCTCTTTACCAGTTTTTGAAACATTGTAATTATTTTACTATTTAATTCAGAAAAGGGACACCATAAGCAGGCATAATTATAGGAAAGATGTTGATATGTGGATGCTGCTGTCTTGCTTTGTGAAATCTGGGACTGGAAGGATACACTTGGGCATGGAGTCCAGCTCCTGCTACTGTTGATTACATCAGATCATGTAATCCCTTCAGTAAAACAATCCTAATAATTGAAATACCACAATCCTTGCTAAGCGTAGGCTTTTTCTCACTGACTCCTATTCAAGACTACTTCAGACCCTTTGTTGGTTAGAAACCACAATCTTATTCTATAGCCAGGCTATACTCATTTGGTCTTGTGCTAATGCTGTACTTAGTGGTTCTCCTATCCTGACACTTCTCCCTCGCTTTTCTCCAGCTTCTTCTGAAAGAGGGATCATAACCCCTGGCAAATTTTGGTTGGGGTTTTTTTTTTCTTTTTTGCAATAACTAAGCCAAGCTCTTTCAAGACAGATCATTCTCACAGTCTCTTGTTACCCCAGCCCTAGAGCTCAGTTCCGTGTCCATGCTTGTCAAGCAGTGCAAACAGTGTTCCTCCAACATTTTTTGAGTTTTTCAAGTAATAGTTTTTGTCTATATTTATTAGTGGTCTCTGTCTACAAACTCGCTCCATCTTTTCTGAGTTCCAGGCTGAGTCATGGGTTCCTTAGAGCAGCACACTACCTGCAGAGGTGCTGGGCTCGTTTGCTCCGTTAAGGTAACAGCAAATATTGCAAACTGAAAGCATCTTTAAAAAACACTGTATATTGCTGAGTAGATCAGGTCAGGATTCTTCATATTAAACTTTGTTTGCTGGAAAATCATAAAATCAGAGAATTTTAATGAAAATATCATTTAAAATGAAAACTTTATCAGGAAAGACTTCACAGAATGGAATTTCTGGTTAAAAAGAAAGAGGAGTCCAGCATAACCTTGTAGAGAGATAGTGTTCCATATTGCAGAAGATACACTTCAAATATCCTTACACCATCCTTCAGTAAATTAAGTAACGACTAGGCCCTAAGTATTCTATATCCTAAATGAGTGCTTTGACCAGGAGCATATCAGCTATTCCCTCTGTTTCTGTCTTTTGGAGGTTGTTGGGGGGTTTTTGGTGGTTTTTTGTTTTTTTTTTTTTTTTCAGCAAGGAAATACTTATGAGAAGGAAATATGACCCCAAGATTCCCACACTGCAGATGAGCAACTAGGTTATCTGCCTGAAATTTTACCTTCTTGTGTATGTGTGTTTGTGTGTCTGAGAGAGAGAGAAAATTATGTTAGGTCTTTATTTTGTTCAGATACGAAATGGGTGAATTTCTAAAACAAAAATCTGTAGGCTAGAACAGTTTTTGTTCCTGACCTCACACCCTTTTACATTAGCTCAGGACAAGTCCAAGTGGCTTGAAGAAAGGCTCCCTCAAAAGTTTTGTGACACCAGCAGGACAAGCAAGTGTTCCTCTAGTGAAGAGAAAAGGGAGGTGCAGAAGACCAGTTACTCAACTCCCTCAAGATAAAAAAGAACCATCATTAAAGGCAGGCAGCAGTGTTTGTGGTGTAGGTGGCTTTCAGCAGGTGACTACTGGTGGTGGACAAGCTCATGACAGAAAAAACTACTGAAGCCTTGAATATGCAGAAGTTTTGTCTGGTCTGGGAGGCCCCTGAGCTGCAAGTATCTGGAGGCTGAGAATGTTCTCAGGGAAGAATATCTATGCTTCCTCTATTGCTACGGTTTTCTCTAAGCATCTGGTTTTGGTTACAGTAAGAAACATGATACGGGGAAATATAAACATTTGTTCCAACCCACTGTGGCTCTCTACTGCTCTTAAAATGTCATAAATCAGATGCCAAAAAATGCAGGAAGAAGGAAAGATAGAACACCACCCCCACCCCCACCCCCCTGCCCCTGATAAAATCGCAGGAATTAAAGATTTCCTTTCAGGCAGCTGGTGCTTTAGATTCCTGTGCAAAGTACTATTTACTGCCATGAGAAGAAGAGTTCCTATAGAAGAAATAATATAGCTGAGCTGGTGCCCTCTCTGACAGAGTCAAGGTCAGCTTATGTCAGGGCTGGCAGAAGCATGTAGCTAAAGCTTCAACCTGCTGGTACAAATACTGACAAAACTGCTTCTAACAATTGTTCTGTTTTAGATACTGTCTGGAATGGGGGGAGATGTGTGGCAGCTGGGCCTCCAGCTGTGCATTACTGCTGTGCTGCTCTTTGGTGGAGGAAGAGGGAGAGGTAAGAGGAGATCTGGAACAGGTCCACTGTGGGAAGAGAGGCACATGAATGTGCTCATTTTTCATTCACAGACCCTAAAGTATGCAATGCAAGATCTTGTCACTGCCCTTTCCTAGGAACCAGGACAGCTGGCTGGCAATGCCAGGCCTAGGGAACTGGGCACATACTGGACAAGCTGGGCAGCAGAAAAAATGTAGCCACTGCCCAAGGTCCCTGCCCTTGTATCTTACACTCATCTCATGCAGTGAAGTGCAGTACAAGAGAGGAAGAATGTCATGAGGAAGGATAGATGAGGTGTCAGTAAAGAAAGCACTAGCACATAATGCATTTGATATACCGAGCAAGGCTTCATCAGGTGATACACGAATGCAGCTCTGGTTTCCTTCCTCTGCAGAGTTCCCCGGCAGCCTGAGCTGCCTGAATAACTACGTGACTACTGTGAGCTGCACGTGGGCAATGGAGGAGCCCGTAGGCAATGGACCTTTCCACCTGCATTTCACCAAGTAAGAGATGCACACCAAGAGCTGTCTGTGGCAGCCCTGGCCCTGGCATGGGCAGGAGAGCGCAGAGGAGCAGAGATGGGGCCTGGCTGTGGGCTTTGTCCCCTCTGCAGCGGAGACCTGTGGCACAGCTAGCTCTGCCACCTCATCGCCCCATAGAGGGGATGCCTCGGAAGCTGCTCCCTCTGCACCCTTTTGTGGGCCCACAGCCTTGGGGGTGCAGCAGAGGTCCAGCACACACGACTGTGTGATCTCATGCTGGCTCAGGGCAGTCTGTCTATCTGTCCAGTGTCCCCTTCAGGCAGGGGCCTCTCAGCACAGAGAGCATTCCCATCCCAGCCTCCGCTCCCCATGATCTGGGGACTTCCAGAGCCCGTCCCACAGGAAGCTGCCTAATCAATTTCTAACCACTTCTTGTCTTGTTGCCTAGAAATTAAACCCTAGTGGTTTAATCTAAATTAATATATATATACACGTACAAAAGGATTTTGAAAGTCCAGTGAGATATAACCTTTAATAACAGGTTTAGAGTATTATGTGAATAATTTTTCCTCTAAGAGAAGAAATCGGGTGAATAGTTTGCTAGGTGATAGGATAATAAGCATTGTGATATGCTAACTTGAGATGAATGTGTTTTAGATTATGTAATAATGTTGTCTTGACTACCAATAACTAGTGAACTATTACACGAGGGTAAGCCACGCTGACATTAGCTGCTTCATATGTTCTGGTAAGGTTAAGTCAAAAATAGCCTAACTCTTAATGACATTGGATTTTGCATCTATGAAAAAATGCCAAGCTGATAAACTGTGGTATCCCGGTTTATCGTGGGGTCACATGCAACATGAAATACTTGCTAATAAATGGTTACATTAGATAATTTAGTAATAGAAGACTGTTCTTTGGAGCTATTTCCCCAAGATGATGTTCTCTGCCATTTGTCCTGTTATGCTGTGCTGAAGCTTGTGACTATTAAAAAAAAAAACAACACAAACAACAAACCAACCTCTGACATGTTTTGCTGTCAGTACTGGTTTGTTCGTAGCAAAAGAGGCTTTAATGTACAACTTGTTAGCTCTGTGCCCTGCACTTGTAACTTAACTGTCTACCCACTCCTACCACCCTACACCAGCTGCTTTCCTGGCAGCAGCACACAGCAGTGCTTTCACTTTCAGAGGGAGCGGGGGGGCAGCTCCTGGGAGGTTTGGTGGTCTCAGCAGTGAGGTTATGAAAGGCATCTCCCTCCTCCCTCTTCAACACTGCTGCCCAGCCAGCTTCAGCATTGCTTTCTCTGCTGTCTGCACTAAAGAGGTTCATGTTCTTCCAGAATGCGGTGCTGTGCTAAGCTGCTACCCGTCTTTCATAAACTGAAAAGCACTTAATCATGTGACTTTAAAGAAACTTTCAGCCCTTTTATTCTTCCAGCCTCTGGTCAAAGGGCCACAATGCCAGCTGCAAACTGACTGCCACAGAGAGCATGCAGAATCAGTACCACTGCACAATCCATTTAGCCAGCCAGATCTTGGAAACAGATGGTTACAGAGTCTCCCTTCAAGGCAACTTCTTTGGACATAATCACACGTACATTACCTTTCCAGAGTACAATCCCCGCAAGCACAGTAAGTATGAACCAGGGCAGCTGAGAGCTGAGGCTCTGCCTAGCAGCTTTGGGGTAGGTCTGATATGCTCTCTAACAAAGGGTTACTCGCTCTCAAAGACAGCGAGGGAAAGTAATGGAAACAAGCCCCACTGCCCATCCCTGGAGAGTGCACTATGTGGACTTCATCCATAAGGATGCAGTCCCAGTGTCTCTCCATTCTGACTTTTCCAGGACTTCAGAGAGGGCTGGCTCTGGAGCACCTTTCAAGTATACTTCTCATCTGCATCATGTTTTCTTGTGCCGTGGATAATGTACAACTGGATTGCCTCTATTGTTGGGGTTTTTTCCTAAGAAATGAAGTCACGAGGAATCAAAGTCATGGATCTAATTCAATGTCCCATGGCCTGGTACTTCAGAGAAATGCTCTAGTATTTGAAATCTCAGAGCCTGTCTATATTAGTGGTATGTTGGAAAAGCAGACCATGACATCTGGAGTGGTTCTTTGCTTGCAGGACTATCCCCGGGTCTATTTGAGTTATCATTAATTTATGTCAGTTACGTAGCTGTTCTGACCTACCCCATAAGCTAATTTGGTCTACTGCTGGTCTTGGTATCACTCTTTAGACCCAGCTTTATCTTCAAAGACTTTAGTCAGCCTAGTATCATGCATCTCCTTCTGTGGTGTTCATGTCCCAAATATTGTGAAAAAACCTGCTTCTCTGTTTGCAGTAAAACTTGATCCACCTTTGAACATCCAAAGCAACGCCACTGCCAGCAAGTGTCAGATATGGTGGAGTGTGCCTTGGTATCTCGTTGACATTCTTCAGTATGAGTTGCAGTATAAGGAGTACAGCATGTCCTGGGAGGTAACTGGATGAGGCACACACTGATACTGCCTTGCTCTTTGGGTGCAGTGGCCTTGCCACTCAGCTCAGGGCCTTCTGGGAGCTGGCTGTTTTAAGCTGGCCTTCCTGGTTTCCCACATCAAGGCTGAAAGATTTTATATAAAACATCAATACTGAAGATTGCTCAATCTTCTTCTCCTGAACCCTGCATTCAGAAGTCATCCATCGTCATGTAGGCCCTCTTCTCGCATCCAAGAAAAGAGGATTTGGAAAAGAAAAGGGGGGCCGGGGTGTGTGGGGGGGGACAGGAGTATTTAAAAGACCATCCCTTTGCCTGGCCTTGTTAAGAGAAATTCTTTGTAATATTTTGCAGATCGCATTGAACAAGACACCACCCAGTTCACTGCCACAGATAGAAATTGAAGCCACAGAGCTTCGCAGTGGCATTGCTTACATTGCACGAGTTCGCTGCAAAATTTCTGAAAATGAGGATTCGTACCATAGTCAGTGGAGTGAGTGGAGCAAGACAACAGTGTTTCAAAGAGCAGGTACAAAGATTGTTATTTTTTCCTTAATTAATGTCTTTTCATGTCCATGGTCCAAAAAAGGGAAGATACCTGGTAAAATGAAGCTTTTCAAATCAGAACTAGCTTCCTTCAAGTTTTCTTCATAGTCAAATCACTTTCCTTGAGGTCTTTAGCAGCCTGTTTCATTTGCATTGCTCAGTTCTTTGGGTTTCTATCTAGACTTCCAGACATTTGCTCAATTATTTTTGTGCTGATTCTTTTCCTAGGTGTACCAAAACTGTCTGAAAAGATCCTAAATACCAGAACTATGCAGTTCTTGTTCATTCCTCTGAGTTTTGGCACTCTACTCTATTTATGTTGGAACTGCAAGCTTTCTTCAAGGTATGTTACAGTTTTTCATTAAGTTCCCCGTGATCTTTATAGCCTGAAGAGGGTAAATCAAGTGTCCTTATATCCCTTATGCTTCCTGTTTCTGCTGCACAGATTCAACCGTCTTCAAAAGCTCTTTTGACAGTCTTGGGACATGACGTTCCTTGGCTGATGATAGTTAATGACCCACTACATGATCCTTAAGGAGACCAAGTGCTTTTGTAGCACCCAAACTCAGCTAAAGCTCAAGGTTGAGGGTGTCTTGGAGTTAAAGAAATTTAAACCAATGGAAATTTTTTGTTAAGTTCTGTGTAGATAAATCAAAAGTGCAAGCACACAGCAATCCGTAAAGCTGTTTAAACTGATGTCAATTTGAAGCTACTTGTGACGTACCTGGCAGTAGTCAGTATATAAAATACCAATATAGGCAAACTACACTGACTCAGATTCAGTGTTTCTTAGGTTCTGGGACCAAGTTGTATGGAGAAAAAAGTGTTTCTAGAACCTTGGTTCAACCATCCTCTGCAATTTTTTATGCTGGCAGAGCAAAGGTAAATCTCCTACCTCTTCCTTTTCTGCCTTGACATACATTATTATGCTCCATATACATATCACTCTTAGAGAAACAGAATACACGATAAAATATTTTTACAGGATAGACTCGATAACAAAGGGACTAGGATGTCTGGCAGAATTTCTCTGTCTAAATGTACTGAAACTAGAACTCTTTAAAACATTTCCAGAAACAGTGGTTTAGCTCGAATAAGTTGCTAAACAAATGTAGAAATAGCTCGGTGCATATAATGTGTAATAGACTAGTACTGAGTTTGCAGCATACGGCATTCCTCAGAAACTTTTAAGACTATGCTTCAGGCTAGAAACTTTAAATGCATGCACAGGAGGCAGACAAACAATTGCATGAGATGTCAGAAACCATGCAAAATGGGCTTCTCGTGCAATCTTTCTAGCGTAAGTGTGGGGCTTTCATCTAATCAGTGTGCTGTATCATCAAGACAGAATACAGAAAAAATTGTCTGTTTTTTTTATTTTAAGTGTTGTTTTCTCACTTCAGGGCAAAAAGCCTCTCCTGCTTTAACATTCCCACGCCAGCTGCTTTCTTTCAGCCACTCTATAATTTGCACAATGGGAATTTTAAGGTAAGAAATAAGTTTCATTTCTTTCTTATGACCCTCAGTTCATGAGGGGAAGACTTTTTTTCTGGGATTAATCATTCTAGCTCCTGAGCAGGATTACTGACACATGGTTCCAGTCTTCCTGGGAGTTTATAGTTTCTCAGTTTCCTGCCTCCACATACTAGCTACACCACCAGAGCTTCTGTCCAGTTTCTCTGTCCTCAGAAAAAAAAACCCTCCAGTCACTCAATCCCTATCCATGCTGAACATGAAAGGTGCACCCTGTCTTTGCAAAGACAAAGCAATACAAGCAGCTTGCAGTTTATTCTGGAGGTAAAATCTTGAAAATTTCTTGTGACATCTTGTGAAACTAGATTCTCTACCCTATTACTCTAACTTTGCCCAGTAGATTTGCACTAAATCTCTGGATTATTGTGCCAAAGCCATGTAGAAAGAAGAGTTATTCTGCAAACTCCAACTCTAAGCAAAATGTCCTGAAATTATTGATCCTTTCACTAGGACTGGGTTGGACCTAATGAGGCTTGTAGCCAACTTGGAAGAGAAGAGGCCAGGAACTCAAACAAAGTGACTGCAGATGGAGTTTCTGAGCTAAACGCCCAAGAACTGATTTCCCAGATCTCCTTGAAAACTATGGAAAGCACAAATCTGGTTGCTGCAGAAGAAAACTTTGTATTTGCCTCAAGTCCAAGCCAGCAGTATGTTCCCAGCAGGTATGTAAGAGCAGAGGAGACAGAAGTGAGGCTGGGAATATTGTTTGCACAAAACCATGCTGATGATACAGTTGGCCTGAAAATCTCTGAAATAATTAAAGCCAACCTTGAGACGCCTAGCATGGGAAGGAATTATCCCTCTCACTCACAGTATGGAAAGGGTGACTTCCTTATGCTTCAGGAATCTTTAGAGATAGCAAATGTGTCCTTCAGCAGTAGTGACTATTGTACCTTGTGTGACAATGATACTACAGGTTTGATTTCTGCTGAACTACTGAAGCTCTCCAATGGTAATAGTCTTGTCAAACATCAGAATGATCAGAGTGACCTTCCCTGAGGAATACTGCCTGCAAAGGTTTTTGTGCTGTCCTCTCACCTCCCAACACTGTCTTCCCAAGTGGCTTAAACGGTGACTGTGCAGACAATTACACACATGTATCATTTTTAGGTAAATCCTCAATTTCTGTACTTCAGAAGAAGATTGTGACCAACTCCTCTGGCTAGCAAATACTACCCCTACAGGCATGGCAAGGCCTGACTCTAGCAACATCAGCTGTCTCAGGAGACACTTGACCATGCCCTTCCCTATATTAACCTCCTGGCAGTAGCAGAAGTCCAGCAACCCCCTAGTCTAAGGAAGCAGCAGCAGACCTGCTGTTTTTCCTCAGAAAGAGTTATTGGAATTCTGTGCCTCTCAAAAGCAGCAATATTTGCAATGTGCTGAACCATGATTTAAACTCCATTGTTATTTTAAAACTATGTATGTTTTTTTATAAAACCATGATAAACAATTTTTGCTAAAGAGTGTAATTTTGCTTTTTAATATGATATTGATGACTTCAAATAGTTCCTTATTTCATCAGAATTTATAATTGCACTATTTAAAGATAATCAGGCAGTGGGCCTTGTTCTTTATTATCCTGAATGGCTGTAACTTTTTATTTTGCAGTAACTAAGCCCCATGTACTGCTTTGATTTTAACAAAAATTTATTCCAAGGTTAAGTGGCTGGGCTGATCTAATGGAGAAAGGGGAAAAGCAAAAATAGCACAAATAAGCTTTATTTAATTACAAAACAGGCCAGGCCCACTGCCTTTCCAGGGCTTTTATTATTTCTCCAGAATTGACAAGTCCTTTGCCTATCTGCTCAACAGGTACAAACTTTCTGAGCTGAATCTCTGGAGGTTTACTTTCTGCCCTAGACACAGAATATCCTATATGTGATTGATTACCCACCAAGCAGATTCCTGGAGTCTTAGTTACATCTCCTAGATGTAAAGGGCTCAACAGTTTTAGCAAGCATACTGAAATGTGTGCAAGTGCATCTACACTAGCTGGCTCGTGCATGCATACAAGTCACATTCATTCCCTCCGCTTTGGGAGTGCTTCCCTTGTCTCTCTAGTGACTGTTAGCACTGATCAGTTTTGACAATGCAAAGAAAGATTTCAGTTATAAGTAACAAAGTAGATCAAGACACCCTTCCGAAATACATGTGCTAAGCCAGAGAACTAGTGGGGGAAGCCTTCCATCTGGGAGAAAAGCAGCAAAAGAATAGGGAGTTTACACCCAACTTGTGTGACAGCCACAGGAGGTGCCAGCAGTGATTTGTTTTCAGTGTTGTAAGCAAAGGGCTTTTCTCATATCTGAAAAAATATCCCCTTTCTAGTCCTTTGTGCTTTTTATCTTGTAAAAACTATAATCAAGGGTGCTTTTTATACTATACCACAACCTAATGGCGGGAGAAGAATGTGGTGTTATTGTCATTAACAGTTGTTATAATTTCCTCTGGAGAAGAAAATCTGTAAAACAAAACTACATGCTTGAAGGATTTTGGTGATGCCAAACTTTTAGACCCCCTACTGTGGCTTGATTTGGTGTCCCAAATTTCAAATCTTCGGAATTAGAGTGATGCTTCCTGAAATTGTCAGATCAGTTGTATCTTAAATCTCTCAGATCTTGACAGCCCTTGCTTATGAACATGTTTGCACAGAAATTGAACCAGTTTCATACAATCTTGTTCAGCTAACAACGTATTCTGTACCGGTAATATTAGTAAAAGGAGAATGGGAACAATTATATTCAGATGTGAGTAAGGAGCTGCAGGTAAGGCTATGGAATGGAGACCACAAAACTTAATGAGACAGAGAAGCAAAAGGAAATAGAGAGATTGAATGTAGTAGGAAATTACTTGAGAGAAATGAAAAGTCAAAGATACTGCTGTCTGTGTCCATCAGGCCAGGACAGGAAGACTGTAAGAACTGAGTCTGGAGATGATGACAGGCTGATGGTTAAAGGGCTGAAATGATATTGCAGCATCAGTGGTTATCCAGGTGAAACTCTAACAACTTTGAGCTGCTTCTGCTTTTATGCAGCTACTTATAAAATGGGAAAAGTGCCAAGAGGAAAGGTACCATAGAAAATGTTGTTGTAGCCAGAAAAAAAAGAACAAAATGCCTCTGCTTTACAATTAGGTCTTTGGAACAATAAAAGCCTCATTTTTATTCAGCCAATGAAAAACTACATTTTTTCTAGAAAAGCAGTGCATAAAAGCCCACTGTTCTGTCCTTTTGCTTTGTGTTTTTGGTTTTGGGTTTTGTTGTTTAGGGTTTTTGTTCGGGGCTTTTTTGTGTCATGCTTGAGGCTGGTATTAGGTTCAAGCTATGGTTTTTCACAGCTTCTTCCAGAATCTCTGAACTATTCTAAGGCTGAGTTTTCCTTCTAAGTGTGAGATATATATCTATATCTCTCTATATATTTATATATAAAAATATATATAGTGGAAGACAGAGAACTACCATCTGGTAAGGAGACATAATGTGGGCTCTGGTCAAGCCTCTGAAGCCTTTCATTTCCTGTGACTACGGAGTGTATGCTATATGTATCATCTGCAACCAGAACAAAGTGGCCAGTATTTTCCCCTTTCTTTTCTTCCTGTTGAGTTTTGTCAGAGGAAACAATTTCAGAAGATATTTAAGTAATGCTTGTAAGCCACTAAGGACTTGAAAATGCTGTGACAAAGATTTTTAGTTGTGGGTTTGTTTTGTTTTTTTTTTTTCTCCTTAAAGTGAATAAAGTAGAAGAACTAATGCTATGATTATTCAGAAGTAAATAAAGCAGAGGAATTAATGCAACTTTGATTTTTCAGAAGTTAGTGCCTGAGAACTTTGGAAAGAACTTTAGTTTAGAAAACACTGACTATATGAATCATTAGGAAAAGCTGGTTTGAAAACATTACAGAAGAACTAGGAGAGGGAAGAACTAAATGCTCTTCCTAGTTCGCAGACCAAAGCACTAAGCCAGCGCTGCTCCTACCACTATCAACAGAAAAAGGGATAAGGCGGCTCCTGAGTGAAGATATATTTTACAGCTCATAAAGCCAAGGGGGACCAGCATGGTGAGCTATCCCACGGCATGTGAGTACCAGCATAGTTCTGCTAGTGCCCACCCAATAGCTATACCTCTGGTGAAGTGTTGGTGTTCCCAGTACTGAGTGATAGCAGCTGTATCTCTGTCAGACATTCTGTTGTTTAGTCATCTGCATGCTCATTTTGAGGGGGTAAGAAGATCAGACTGCATGTTTCTCAACAGTATAGGTATCAGCACTGACACAAACTCATTTTGAAAGAGCAGCAAACAAGTCACAAACATTAAGACACAGCACTCAACCTGTTGTGCCCTCACAGTTAGGATGACTTGTCTTCACAGTGTGGCTTCTAATGCATCAAAGCAAAACGCAAGCGTCAAATAGTGGTGTTTAGCATGCTGAAACATGCCCCGCAGCCCTGAGCTTCAGGGCTCAAGATCACTGATCTGCAAATGCCTGCTCAAAGGTGCAGAAGCCTAGCCTGTGAAAGCAATCTTTTTTCCTGAGACTGCCATTAGTCAATGGCCAAATAAAGCCACAAAGCCATAAATCTTTTCCTGGTTAAGTAAGCAGATAGGAGGAGAGTAATTCCGAAGACAAGAGAAACAAACTTGCTCTTTTTAGTTTACTTTTGTTAAATTTGGTTATTGTGTAAATAAAGGACAGAGAATGTTGGTTAGACTCGGAGCAGCACCATCTTACAAACTGCCCAGTGTGAACTCTGTCAGTTCCAGCTCCACAGCCCTATCACTCCATCTTTCCTGTATTGCTGTGCTCCTCTGAGTCATAAATCCTGTGCTGCAGAAGTCTTTCTCTATTAGCACAGGCCTTTCCAGACAAGCATAGTCTCTTGAGTCTCCCAGCATCCCTCAGCAGAGTGTATGCTCTTTCACAGAGCCATCCACATGTTCACTCATCTACCCAGTAAAAACACCCAAAATTGAAAATAATCTGTTTAATCTTCAGTAATTTAATCTAATCTGCAGATCTGTTCCTGCTAGAGGCATAGCAATTCTGAAGACAGAGGTGCTAATCAAGTACAGAGATCTAAACTATTAGTTCTAAAGCAAGAACTGTAATATTTGACAACATACATGTTTATGTACTGGTGATCATAACTGGAAAAAAGTTCTTTTTATGCTAGGAAAGGGAATGAACAGACAGGGGCTTTTGTTTGTCTGGTTTTAACAACATGCAAGCCAAGGATTAAGTTGCAACTGATTCAAAGAAACTAACACAATAGTTTGATTAACTATTAAGTAGGTATTCTTTATTGGCAGCGCTGGATGCACAGGGGATCACTCCACCTATCGTGCACACCGTTGGGCCTAATTGTGCAGGTTAAGTACATGTTCTACATACATATTCACTAGATTTCCGAGAAATGTTATACATATTCATTAGTTTTCTGGGAAACTATTAGCATATGCAAATGTCCTTTACGCAGGTGCATTGAAGGTCTCTGGTGGTCTTCAGGAGTCCTCTGGTGGTCTTCCATAGTCTTCCTCACTTGTCCGCTATTTGACCCTCCTCAGGTGATTCTGCACATGTTTTGATACATCAGTGCTTGTTAGTGCTCTTATTATCTAAGTTTTCATTAGTAGTATAGAACCATATGGCTAGTTTAAGCTAAATTATCTACAAGGACGAGAACAAAGGTAGGAGTTGTTATCTTTTCCGGCCCTATCTATTCAGGCAAGGCCTCTACTTGTGCCTTCTTAACAAGATTGTAAATTCATCAAACATTTAATTAAGTTTTGTGATTGCTCATGGTTCCTTCTTGCTCATCACTCCCAAGTACCAGTCTCTGACAGGCTTAATCCTTGACAAACACCAGTCCTTGGTATGTAAAGTTACAGAGAGACAATCATTAAGCAATAAGCAGTTCGTTCTCTATATCACAACACAAAACTACAGCACTTGGATTGCTGCTTCTTTGATGCTTATGAAGCCAAATTAATTGACAAAATACAAAATCCCCGTGTCAAATCTTATCATTTTAGGGCTGGTGAACAGATTGATCTAATCAACACACTTCCTATTTTCAGTGCGTATTGGAGTGCGGCACACAAAATGCTGTGACAGCATCAGCTCTAGATATCATGTGCATGTACAACAGCCCAGTATTATGCAGTATTTGCCTCTGTCTAGAAGTAGCATGTTTATATTCATATAGTACTGCAGGCCCAACACAATATGGCTTTTTGAGCCAAGCTGATTCACATGAAGCCTAATATAGGCAGTGCCAGAGCGCAGAAGTAACAGTCATTACAGTCTAAATGCAAGTACTGAGTTGTCTTTTGTATTACCTTTTTCTAACGTGGTCTGCCAAATGCTGAAAAAGTTGTAAGCCATAGGCAAGTCTAAATAAAGCATTAGTTTAAGAAAGGAGTCAGGGCATCAATGTGGACAGCTCAGTGAAGACTTTTTCATAACATACTTTTACATTCAAAACCAGACAATAGATGTATTCAGAATGAGATCCACAGTACTAGAGAAAAAAATTAAGAATGCTTTCACATAGATCAGCAGCATGCCTCACCTGGTTTCAGCGTGCAGAACTGGTTACCCCAACTTTATGAGATTAGTTTTCAATAGCTTGCACAGTGGTTCTGACAGCTCAATATATTGCAGTAGGAGGTGCACCACTGCCAAACACACAGGTAATACAACCTTTTGACTCCTAATACCAGTTTCTTCTTTACATAGCTAAAGATCATATATGCCATTTAAAGACTAATGGTCCCTCCCATCACCTTCCCTTACCTTCATGCCCTAAAATCTGCACTGCTGCTACCATCAAAATGAGGTTTTTTGTCTGCTGGAAATAAGGATGAAGTTAGTTATTTAATCAGCATTCTGTGGGAGGGAGAACACAGGATGCACTCTTCCCTGGCTGGGAAATCTTGGACCAGCTCTAAGGAAATAAATGGAGTCAGCTCAGCAATATTTCTGAGGCTAGATAGTCCAGTGACATGAAAGTCACTTGCCAATCTGAATGGAACTTGTGTACATGAACTGAGAAGTCTAGGGTTTGTTTACAATATGCCTGTCTCTGATCTTCTTATGTTTGTTATAGTCAAAGTTTTCCTATTGCTGCAATATAGTTGCTTGCATTTGCAAACTGTGTATTAAAAATTAATTTATCTCTCTGGGTCTAATACCCAAAGAGCTACATGTGATTTTGTACCTGTACGGTAAGTTACAGAAATGCTTTCCATAGCCATATGATTCAGAGACTTAAGTGAGAACACAGCTGGAATACATGTCTCTATGGAGAGAACTGCTGTGTCTAGTCTGTCTTAGTGTCACGGCTTAAAGTGCAACAATAGGCCTTAACTGGCCTGACCAGTCTCACCTGGGACTCGCATCCTCTGCCCAGGGCCTGGGAGCTCCATTTTACCTTCATTTAGGCCTGAGTGACTATCCTGGTTTTGGCTGAGATAATTTTCTTTCTAGTAGCTGGTATAGTGTTATGTCTTGGATTCAGTATGAGAATAACATAGGTAACACACTGATGTTTTCAGTTGTTGCTAAGTAGTGTTTAAGACTAAGTCAAGGATTTTTCAGCTTCTCACGCCCTGCCAGCAAGAAGGCTGGAGGGGCACAAGAAGTTGGGAGGGGACACAGCCGGGACAGCTGACCTAAACTGGCCAAAGGGATATTCCAGAGCATATGGCATCATGCCCAGTATATAAACTGGGGGCAGTTGGCCAAGGTGGGGTGGATTGCTGCTCGGGAACTAACTGGGCATTGCTCAGCAAGTGGTGAGCAATTGCATTGTGCATCACTTGTTTTGTATATTCCAAATCTTTTATTATTGTCATATTATTATTATCATCATCATAATTATCATTATTATTTCTTCCTTTCTGTCTTATTAAACTGTCTTTATCTCAACCCACAAGTTTTACTTTTTTTCCTGATTCTCTCCCCCATCCCATTGTGGGGGGGGGAGGGGTAAGTGGGCGGCTGCATGCTGCTTAGTTGCTGGCTGGGGTTAAACCATGACAGTGACATCATTTGTCTTTAGTTCTGTTTCTGTGTCATTTCCCGGATGGCCTCTGGACCTAGGCTTTAAGTAGGTTATATTTTGGACGGACCCCTTGGGTGGATGTTGTAGCTTGTCTCCAGTCTTCTCTCTGTTCCTGACTCCTGGATGGACCCTGGACCGATGTTGTAGCCTTGTTTCTAGCCCTACCTGCTAGAGAGACCTCGGACCTGTGTCAGAGCATCCCTGCTGCTCCTGGACTCCCTGGTTGGAGCCTGGACCTGGGTCACCACCTCACCTTGTCTGGAGTGTCAATGAACCTTGTTACCAGCATCGGGCTCTGCCCACTTTCTTCAGAGCCTGCGGAACTGCCCGCTGGGTGGTGGGGGACTGCCTGTGCTGGGGTCGCCTGGCCGGCTCCCCCTGCAGCTGCAGGGCAGCCCGGCCAGTCTCTCGCGGCTCCCCGGCTCGGTATGGGTGCCCTTGAAGGCAGCGCTCCGTCCCGCAGCACGCCATTGCCACCTGCTGGAAGAGCCCCGTTTTCACAGGCTTCCTGCCTGTAAAACAACACTGAGATCCCGTAGTGTTTCTAAAATGGTTCTTTTGGTCCACTCTAACCTACTAAATTACTTCTACGTTTTCCCTCAGCTTGGTAATTAAATGTCTGTCATCAGGCGGATGGCAAAGATGCAGACAATTCTTAAAAAATCACCATTGCAATTGACTCAGCAGGGTAGGGGAGGTGCAGTTCACCTCTCTGAATACTGCAGTGAACTATCTTACTCAAGACAACACATTATTTCCTCCAGGAAAGGAGTTCTTCCTTCTATCTGTATTCTTCTGCAATAGTGTGTATTCAACAAATCCCGTCAATCCTGTTCAGGAAATTAACTAAGGCCGCACTAAGTACTGGAAGAGAAGAGGTGTGACTGCTTTTACGCACTGATAAGAAATGCAAAGGGGTAGAGCTACTTGAACAGAACGGCAGGTTTAGAAGTTTAAATGTGGTCATTGTGTAAACTTCAGCTTAATCACAAGCCACCATATACTAAATAAGTAGTTCAGAAAGATTCACAGAACATGTCTTCCATAAATTGATTAAACTCAACGTAGATGAATGCTCCTGAGCCAACACAGAAATGAGGTTCTCAAAGCATTTTGTACTAAAAGTAGCTGGAGCAAAACACCTAAGCAGCTTCCAAGTATGGATCAGTGTATGAAGGGAATGCTGTCTCCACATTCATGTTTGGGGACCATGGAAATGGGATTTAAATTATGCTTAAAATAGGATGTCTACAGTCAGAGGCAGAAAAGGAAAGATAATTTAGACACCTAATTTAATTGTCTAGATTTTACAAGTGCCAAAGAGTTCTCTCATGTCACTGTTATTGGTGAAAGGCTACATCAGTTACACCTGCTTTGTGAATTATGTTTATACTACTGCTGTTACTTCTGTTGATTTCATTTTTTCCTGCATTTTGCATAGGACTACCCTCCTATTTTAATTCTCTTTATATGGATTGCTACACACTTTTTATTTTCCAAAGATAATGTTTTTTCTTAAAATAAAACTACATTCGGTAGGTAGTAGAGAGATTATCTGTTAACATGGCCTCCACAGCTTCTACTGCTTGCACTGTGAAATGCAAACACATGCACCACATAGCAAAAATGCTACAGCAGCAATTAACTGCAGTTGTAAAACACCAGTTTACTTTTTTGACAGGAGCAATGGTTTGGGCATACCTAAAACTAGATTAGGCTTTTTCCAAGCTGTCTCAGTTTAGAGGTCATGTGACAGCAGAAGATTAGCACCCAGGACTGCAGAGGAATGTATCTGCACTTGAATGTGGTTCTTGGAAAAATTACAAAGACATTTTCTGAATGATGCTGTTGACGTCATATAGCCTTGCAGAGTAAGAGACTTGTAACTTCAGTAGGCAAAAGCATAAGATACTCTTAGCAAGGAAGGGTAGGCAGAAGATTTGTTGTATTATTTTTAAAATTTTGTAAATAAACTGGGATCATGGAAAATAGAGACTTCTGGGAAAACATCAATGCTGAATTATGGTATGGCAAGTAGGAAAAACTCTGCCAAGTAGCAAAAAGCTTTTGTGTAGCTTAGGGCATTAATGCTGTAACAGTGTTCGTGGCTGCTGAATGTTTTGTCACTCTGCTGGTTTTTACATACGCAAATTCAAACAGACCCTCCTGGCCAAAAGGCAGGCTCTTTTCCATTTGATCTGGCAAAATTTTTCTATCATCTGTTCACAGTTTTGGCTCTGTACCTAGACAGTATGATAATGGTCCACACAGCTGATTGAACAGTCGCATTTATGTTTTTTTATGTCCTTGCATATTTTTATAAGGCTCAAAAAGCATCAAGCCCATCACAGAACTAGTAAAATTTATGGATCGCACAGAGCAAAGTTTACAGCTATTATTTCAAATGTTACACAGCCCAGAGCTGTGAGCACAAAAAAAAGGAAGGAATGAAGAAGGGCAGACTCATAATAACATTACATGACTATTCAATTAAACTTATGCATCATGACAGTCCTGTTCAGACTCACTTCCTATTCCAGTAGGGCTATCTTAGGCTGACAGGATATTCTGATTCATTTGTATCCCTGCTTATCTGGGCTGCGGATCAGCCATACAGCCTATACATGTATCTCACCACATGTGAGCTGAGGCAAACACAAATCTGGCAACAGCATCACTATAGGCAAGTTGCTAGGTTCTGCTGCTTAACATCAGACAAACTGTAGCATTTTCCTTTATAGAAAAACAAAGTACGGTGCCTTCAGAACAGAGGTGGTAAAGCACACAGTAGCATCTAAAGCTGTTTCATGAAATACCAGTATATCGTATCAATTAAAGCCTTTCAGCATGGAAAGCATTCATTGGTGCCGTAGAGAGAAGCATTGCTGTGTCATCCTTTGAGATGAAGACAATGCTGCAGAGTCCAATGGCTTCATCTTGCAGAGGTTTAGAGTACCAGACCTGCTGGAAAACTTGTACAGTAGAGATTTTTATCTCTTGCTCAGTTGAAAACAAACTGAGAAACTAAAATTAAATAGAAAAGGGGCAACAACAAAATCTACAAGTTTGTCAGCAGTCTGAGGAAAAAGGGAGAGTAGAGGCCCGTTACTGAGCAGGAAAAGGAGTGAGTAACAGATGATGTGTAATGGATTGAAGGATACAGCATCCCCTTTCCATTTCAGTAGAACAATATAGTTTAACAATGGACATAATTAATATGATTCATTTTAATATGATGACAGTAGCACACACAAAATCTGAGTTAAACCCCTTAACAGGTGCGTTAAATTCTGCAATGCCAGACAGAATTTGCCCTAAAGTATTTTTTGCAAAAACAAAAAAACCCCAAGCGAACCATAAATAACTACCTGAAGCAGTCTCTGCAACGCTGAAAATTATTTCTGAGAAGCCATGCAGGACGAGAAACCTAGAAGACTTTTGAAAGATAAACAGTCTCATCTTTAAATGTAGGAAAAATAGGGCCCAAAATAATGATAAAGCAACTAGCCTAACTTCATTCTTTAAAAGGATTCTGGAATAAATTACTAAAAAATATTTTAAAAAAATATTTAGAGGATTAAAAAGTGCAAAACAATATAAATTGATACATCAACTTTCATCTTTGACAAAAGAGTTTACTTGCTGATGATGGGCAAGAAGTAGATATTATACAATTTGACTCTGGTAGGATTTCTGACACAGCTCAATTTTAAAGGAATACTAAGGAAGCTAGTTGGCCTAAATGATACCACCTAGACTTATGAATGAATGATTACAGTTCTTGAAAATGCATTTGAGTCTAATCATTAATAGTTTCCCATTAAACTGAAATAGCATTTCAAGTGGTATTCCAGGAGTCTATCCTGGCTCAATCTTGGTCTGATTCAGTATTTTCATCAATTTTGGTGACAAAATAGAAAGTATGCATACAAGATTTGTGACACTGTTCTGGGAGGATTTTAGTCATTTTGGGAGACGAAAATGAGGAGAAAAAATATTCTGACAAATTTTAAGTACAGTCTAAATAACATGAAATTCCATAAAGTGCAAAGTATTGCACTTTGAAAGAGAAAGCAAATGTATTAATATAAATTGGGAAATAATAGGTTAATAGCAATATATTGAAATAGGATGAGAGAGCTGCAGCGTACCATAATACAAATAATGAATAAATAGTGAGATGTTACTGCAAACAGACAAATACTATTATAGCACATAAGAGACATGTAATTTGAGAATGGTAGCAAGTACTTATTTCATTCTACTTGTAAGAAACGAGGCCGCAGTTGAATAGTATATCCAAGTCTAGGAATGATACCTTCAGGACGATGTAGATCAGTTGGAAAGAATCCGGGGAAGAAAACACTGCCTGTGAGAGAGGCCAAGAATTTGGATACAGTCTGAAAAAGAGTGAAGGTGTACTTGAAAGATGCCCCCCCCCCCCGCCCAACCTCTTAGAAGATTATAATCAGTTGTTCTACTTGTCTGCTGAAGAAAAGGAAGAGAAAATCATCATACAGAAAAGTTGATTTAGGCTGGCTATTGCAAAAATCTTTCTAAAGAAAGTAGTTCAACTCTGGGACGCTGCGGCTGCCCTGGCCCTCCACCCCATCCCCCATTTGAAGCTAAGCATCTGTATTTTGTAGATTCCGATACAGTTCAGTAAACCAGATGGTCCTTTCCTGCATCACCCTTTTGAGAAATCCCTCACAACTCAATGATCCCTTGACAAACGCAACTTGTTTGCTACAGAGCGTAGTGTGCAAGCGGCCCATCCCTCCCAGCACGCCTGTGGCCCTGCTGGTGGTTGGAATCGGCTCCGGCTGGCTCCCGGGAGGAAACTCTTCCCGTGCGGGTGAGCGCAGGCAGGCGAGACCATCCCTTCCGCACACCTACCTGAAAGAACGTTTGTTACACTACGGGTAAAAATGGTTCGGTTCCCAGGCTGCAGAGGAAAGCCCTGGAATGAAAACTGCGCGTCAGAACCGGTGAATTCATACCCAAGGGGCACAGGAAGGTGTATTTTTCCCAGAGAAGGCAGATTTTTAGGAGCGAACATCTGTACTGAAACACGCATTTATGAGGACTCGGCGCTCTCAGCGCACCTTCGCGCGGGCAGGCACCGGCCACCACCGCCTGCGCAGCCAACAGCAAGGCCCCGCGCCCGCAACCGCCGCCAGGGCACCGCCCCGGCATCCCCCGCCCGCTCCTGACGTCACCACGTCGTCGCTCCCACAGCACTCTTGCGTCGTGGCACGAACCCGGATGCGAGCGCGAGGCGGAGGCCGGGGCGGCCGCGCTGCCAGGCTGCCTGCCGCCTTCCGCCCTCACCCTGCGCAGGCCTCCCGACAGGAACTGCAGTCGGCAGCGTCAGCCCCACCACCACGCATGCTCACCTTGGCGGGGGACGCGGAGGCTGACGGAGGACGCTCCGCCCGGCCGCGCACGCGAGTAGCAGACGGCGCCACCAGTGAGCGAGCGGACCGCGCGGAAGTCCTGCCCGCGGCGGAGGGGAGGGGGGGGATTGTTGTGGGTGACGTCACGGGCGGAGGATGCGGGCGCCCCATTGGCTCGGGCTCGGCCGCCGTGCGCTGGGATCTTAAAGGGCGACCGGAGCGCGGGCCGCGCTGGCCGGGCGGGGCCCATGGCCAGCACCAGCAGCCACTTGGTGAGTCCGGGATTTGCGGGGCACGGCGCTGCGGCCGCCCGGGACTGCTGGCGGTGCGCCGGGGGAGAGGAGTAGGCCCGGGCCGGCCCGTGAGGGGGTGGCCAGCCGTGCCCTACGCGCCGCCCGGCGGCGGGGTCGCGGTGGGGCTTCGCGGGCGGCCCCGCCGCCTGCCGCCCGCTCGGACAGGGAGGGCGGCCGGGCAAAGCCCTGCCCTCCGTGGGGCCGGCCTCGGCGCTGCTGCTGTCCTCGTTCCGCCTCCTGGGTCGCCGCGGGCCTGGCGCGGGAGGGCCCCGCTCCCGCCCCGGGCGCCGGCGGGGCCCTGAGGCGAGCGAGCGCGGCGGCGGGCGCCCCGAGCTCGGCCCCTCCGCGGGAGGAAGCGAGGCTGGGGCCGAGGCTGGAGAGGCCGCCCCGCGGCCTCTCGTGGAGCTTCGTTCTCGGTTCCGGGTACGGGGCGTTGGCGTGGCTTTGCCGGGCCGTCTCCCAGCGGGAGAGCCGGCGTTGTTGCCCTGGGGCAGCCACCTGTCACTCTGTAAGGGATTTTTCTTGTAGTGGGAGCAAACGCGTGAGGAAGGTCGTGAGGGTCGCAGTGGGACGCCGTTTCAAACACGGTTGTTTACGTTAGTCCGACGGCGTAAAACTCTTAACGTTTTGTGAGCACTGACTAATGTATGATGGAGTTGTAGCTGATACACAGAACTGGTAATGGTAAATAGTAGTTTACGTTGTAGATTATACAGTTTAGTTAGTGTAGAAATTCCTGTATCGAAAAAGTGTTTTTTACAAAAATAACTGCCAGCTTTCGTTGATGTCAGTGTAATTAACTGGCAGCGATATGTTCCTTATCCTTGTGTGCGTGCTGCTGTGCTTTTGGGTCTCGTGTTCTTTCTGTCAGTTGCAAGCTGCAAAGCTCCACTCTGTAGCGCTTAAAACTTTTTCATAGGTTGGAATTGGCTAAGGAGGGTCTTCTGCGTGGAGACTGGCATAACTGCATTGATGCTTGAAGTCCTGTTTCAGTGTGCTCTCCTCTTCCTGCTCAGTGCTTGTTTCATCAGGGTGTTACACATAATCATATTTGTTGTCTGAAGATGAGAATTATTATGTGGAATAGCCCTACAGGGGAGGACATGGAGTACTGCATCGAGGATTATGAAATAAAGTAATGTTTGATTATTAAAGGAATTAGTTTTGCTTTTCTGCCACTTGATAGAGCTCCATATGGCGGCTTCTCAGCATCAGAGATGACTTCTGTTTGCTTGGACTCTTTTAAACAGGGAGTATGCTTCCTTTTGTGCTTCTGTCCTTGCTTGTTGCCTCTCTTTCCAGGTTTTTCTCTCCAAAATACTTCCATTGCTGTTTGTTTTCTATATATGGTTTAGGTCCCTGCGTGTAAGAGAAACATACAGAGAGAGAATGAATGAAGAGCAAAGCTGACAACCGTTTTTGTTAAAACTAAAGTGTTTTTTCAGGGTAACTTATTTTTAATTCCTTCTCTTCCATCCTGTTTAATATTTCTCTGGTCAGGGGAGCGTATTGACTGGCAGTAGCAGACAGAGGTGGCTTGATTCAGCTTACCTTTTTGTAATTCAGATTATATCAAATATGGGAAATTCAGTATTTCTGAGACTCTGAGCAAGTTACTGTTAATGTTTGTATGATGGAATTAATGACATTAATAAGTTCTGTGATTATTTTACTATGAACGCAAAAGACTCGGGGTGGGGGGGTGAGGAATAGAGCACAGCTTTGAAAGGAATATTTCAGCATTCCTCTGCCAAAACAGTTAATTTTTGTATTCGTGTATGTGGGGACAATTCCTAAAACATTCTACTATTTTCTGAAGATGTGGTACCAAGGAGAGAATTGCACTTTTAAGAAGGAAACAACTTTAGTGCTGCTTTAGTTTTAGGTGTCGGTATGGTCTTAATTATTTGCTGTTAATGCCTTCATTATAAGCATATTGGGTCTCATATCAAGAAGTGCTCTTCCTCTCAAAATGAAGAGTCTGGAAGAATGGTTATTTACATCTTGATTTTCAGCAACATCTTCACTGGAAGGATCAGCTGCTCTAGTGATTATTAGATTCCACCAGTGTTTCTGACCTGGTAAAACCTATGGTCTTGGGTATGTCTGAACAAAACTGCTAGCTTTCCCGCCCCCGGAACCAATATAAACTACACTTTTCAAAGAACTGGTTTCTTAATAGAGTAAGTTCTGCATCTATGCTAGGAATTAGACTAGGCTATGGTAAGAGTTCTGTTTGTAGTTATTTGTAGCTATAAAACTTTCAGACAGGCTTGAGGGGTTTTCCCTACATACCTGTCTACTTAATATTCTCTTCTCTTGGGCTTTCAGCATAAGGCTGTGACTAGTCTTTACCACTTGTGCATAGGCTTTTAACTGGGATAAGTTTTCTGTAAATCTTTTACTGAAGCAGGCTGCAGGAATAGAAGACAGTAAAAGATACAGATGTTGAGAAGGTGCTCAAAGGTGAAAAAATGGAAGAAGCTTAAGAGGAGCAATTCTGTATGCATTCATATTTCTAACATAGGAAGTGCTGGTAGTTAGCGGAAAGGAGACAATCCAGAGAATAATCTGGATATAATAGTGATGTTCAACTAAACAATGAATCCACTGTGTGGTTAGGCTTTTTTTTTTTTTTAAAAGCAAATTATTCTTTGGGTTACTGGTCTGTTACTTACAGTGCTAGAAGTAATGTCTGTTTCATATAGCTCTTGAAACTCTACAAGTAGATTGCTGTAGCTGGACATTGTAAGACACCCTGTAGACTCAGGCTCATTTTACTTCCCTAAAGCGGATCAGTTGGAAGGCAGCATTGCAGGAAAAACTTGGAAAGGGGTGCTGACTATTGAAGTACTTGCAGGAATTTTGGTACAGAAGGCATGAAACAAAGGCACAGTCACTTTGTTAGACTGAAAAAAGTAATAAACTGGCAAAGTAATAAAAATAGGTTTGATACATGAAGAGGTGAAATATTTTAGTAAACCCTGTTTTTTAACAGTAAACTTGTATTTTACCTAAATTTTTTTTTCTAGAAAAGCTGTGTGGATTGCTGTAGAACTAGCACATTTATCACATCAGAAAATATGCAAGTGAGAAATTACTTTTTAATATAGAAAGATAAAAACTTAATTCAGAAAATATTATGTTTGAAAGATAAAATCCTTCTCCAAGTTCCTCATATTGGAACTTTCTGAAGAATTTGTATGAAGCCAAGGAATTATTGTTTCTGGTATTTCAAATGGGGAAACTTTTTTGCAGGTGGCCAAGTTAGATTATGTATATGCAATAAAGAAGCAAAAAAGGGGAAGGAGCTAATTTTTCTCCCTCCCCACTTCCCTTTCTGATGTCTTATTTGCAGGTAAGCTTGTGGAAAGTTACTAAGGTCTAACTAAAGCGTATGAAAGGGCTGAACACAACATGCACAAAGTTAGTTGTTCAGTCTAGAACCTTATTTTTCACACCTTATGGATTCTACTCAGTGCTGTAGGAAATCACTGGTTTGTTGTGTGACTAAATATTGAAGTTGAGACTTGCTTTCTGCTTTAAAACACAAGCTGTAAATGCTTCACCTGGCCAATATTCTGTAACTCTTTATGGTGAAAAGTTGCAAGGATTAACTTGCTTAGCACATTCTTCTGAAAAGAAAGTGTTACATTTGATGTTTAGCTCTTTAGCAATCCTGCAAGAATCTAATTTACAGTTCTTGACTGTGCTGTCCAACCTTTGTACGTTGCTGCCACCTCTGTGTGGCTGCTTCTCTGCTCTTCACCCCAAGCTGTTCTCTTTACCTCCTAGAATTGCTAGCAAGGAGCGTAGTATAGGAAGTCCTTTTGTGTTTGTTAGCATGAGCCCCCATCCATGCTGCGCAACACCTCTTAATATTGGTGTGCTTCATGAGATAACTGATGGTGTAGAATGTGATCTAGACTATTGCGATTACAGATGGCTTTTGTTTTCCTGTGAGCTAGCCTGGATCTGTTTGTGTGAAATGAATTCTCAATGGCTTGTTTACATATATAGCTATTTGGGCCATAGGCTGACTTTAGGTTCTTAAAGATTTTTGTGGTTTCCTGTTTCTGATCTGTTTTGAGGCTTGGGGCGGGGGGAAGAAGGTGGTGGAAAGAGGCCTTAAATAGTCTGCCCCTGAGGGTGCTTGGAACTTACGTGCTTTGCTTAGCAGTAGAGGAGGTTAGAGGGTAACTGGCCGATACGCAGGTTCTTACAAATCTTCATTAGCTTTAATCCCTACCTGAATTTGGAATTAGAATCCTGGAAGTTAGTGGCAGGACATACCACCCCCTATGTGTAAGGCTGTCAAATTTAGAAAAAGGCATTTGCATTAACTAAAATGTTTGGGTCAACATTGCTCTGTATGTGAGAAATTAATTTCTGTAGAAACAAAATCAGTCATGTGTATAAAATACCTTTATTCGCTAAATGAAGAATCAAAACAATCTAACAATGTAGAGGTGTTCTCTGTGCTTCCAAATCCTTGAGCCTATTGGTTCTATTTTTGCTGATATAACATGAATCTGATTTCCTAATTACTCATTATGGATAAACTGTGTTGTAGATTTATTGCAGAAAGTAAGGAACTGGTGGTAGGTGATCAGTTCGGTTATGAAGGGGGTGGAGTGTCAGAGCTGAGCTTTGTTTCTAGTGTTTTGAGATTATTTTATATGAACAATACAGTGTGTCTCCCCAAACTCTAAAACACTTCTTTGTATACCATGAACTTTGTGAACTTGTACATCCAGAAAGCTTAAGAAGAAGGGACAATTAATTTTGATTCTTCTTCAAAGTTAATCTTCTTGATTATGTTTTGAAGGTAGGACTTGTATCTACCAAAATTGATTTTGAACATGAGGCAAACAACTGCCAGCTAGATACTAGAGTCTTTTTTAACCACCTGCTTGTGCCTTACAGTAGTACAAAGAAAAGTCCCTGAAAAAAACTATCTTACTGATCAGATTCTCACAGGTTATTAGAGCATGGCGTTATGTCAGGCTTAGCCAGGGCTTTATATAAATTTCCTCTGAAATAATAACTGTATCTTATGATGATTTATTACAAGTATTTTCAACATTACCTTCATATTACTGTAATTTCTCTTTAAATTGTATTAGGACTGTTAACATATCAAGCAGACTACATTAACTTGAGTTCTTTTCATACTTCTGTTTCCCACTATTGCAAAGGTCCCAGCCAGTTTAGGTAGAATAGTGTCTTTGAACGGTTATCTGCTCCAAGCTTTCCTCTTCCATTAACACAATCTTTATTCTTGAAATGTATTACCAGGACATTATTTTTAAAGAAGTCTTTCTTTTCTTTTAAATGATGGTCATTTCTATCAAGATACTTTAAGAGATTTTTTTTTTTGGGGGGGGGGGGATGACAGTTTTATGCAGTGCTTCAACGAATGCTTACCTTCCAGCATTTGAGAGGTTTCAAATGATGCTGCACATGAAAGTGAGTATAGTTGTTTTGGTGGATCAGAACCTAGACTTCTTTATATCAGTTAGCATCGCAGCCTGTTCAAACAACAACAAAGTCCTCCTTTTATATGACTGAAGGCTTTTGAAACTTGCATGGTTTATTCATAAAAATGGTCTATTAAGCAACAGATTTTTCATGTAGCAACTTTTGAGATAAAAAAATTTCACTACACATAGATGTATGACTTTTTTGCAAAACCAAGTTGTGTTAAAATAGCTTTTATAATTGAAATACGAGATTTCAATCTGCTCTTTTAAATCTTGTAATCAGTAACCATTTTTGAACCTTGATCAAAGTATAGATTTTGACAAATTGTTTGGCTTCAGACCATTTTGCTGACTGTAATGGTCAGTTTCTTCAAGACATGTGGAGTTGATGGGCAATTTGTTGAGTTATGAGCTAGATCTTAAGTTCTCTACAGTAATCTTTGCATACCATTTGATGATGAGGTTTGAAAGAGTACTGATGCAGCTCTAGACAACAAAACGCAAACCACTGTGCTACAGAAGATTAATGTTTGACGTTAATGCTTTTTTAATATGTACAAATAACTAATACTTGGAGTAGAGTTTGTTTACTGCAGTTTGAAGAAAATGGTTTACTATGATCTTCAGAGAACTTCTCTGTAGAAAAATAACATCCTGTTGTCCTGGGAAAATATCTTTGGCATCTTTGTAACCTAGTACAGTTTTTAATAAGTGCCTCGTTTGCTTTTTGGAGAGGAGTGTTTGTTCTTAGAAATGCCTGTTGCTTTTATTTGTTATGATTTTGTGTTAGAAATTTGAATTATCTGCCTTATGAAAGGTTGAACAGGATCTGTCATTTCAATATAAACTTCACTTGTGATATGTTGAAGATTAACCAGCTTGTTTAATTAACTGCTTTGTATAGTACCTAAAAACAGGAGGTTTTTTTTACAAATGCCTTAATACCACCCCTTTTGATCATATTTTTTTTTACTAGGTTTTTTAATGCTATGTTTTGCACTCTGCTGCACAGAGATAAGTCGTTAAAGTATGACTTAATGTTTTCATCCCAGAGAAGACTAGGTATTTGCCAATGTAGTGTTCAGTTACAATTTTTTTTTTTTTAATATATTCCTTCTTTTCAATGAATGAATGTTGAGTGTGGTTCTTTAAAACCTCTGACAATTTTTTCCTCAGATTTCAGAATCTGAAAGCATACTTCCAAGTCTGGTTTCCTTACTGTTCCGGTGTAGTGGTATTCCTTCTTGACTGGGGAGATATGTAATCTTCTATCAAGCTGAAAGTGTGAGCAGAGTACATATTTTTAAATACCTCCCAATTACTATGGTGTGTTAATTTTTTTTAATATGGCTGTATGTATTTGAGTGTCAAAGTTAACCTGTTAGGTGAGTGAACAGTTTACTAGTTGTGTAATGCAT
The DNA here is from genome assembly GCF_026419915.1 of Harpia harpyja. Classification (NCBI taxonomy): domain Eukaryota; kingdom Metazoa; phylum Chordata; class Aves; order Accipitriformes; family Accipitridae; genus Harpia; species Harpia harpyja. Next base: position 265,612 of record NC_068960.1, on the reverse strand, counting down.
TCAGGAGTACTGCTGAGGCTCGGCTTAATCTGAGTTTTGTCTCGTCCATTACATGCTTGATTTTATGTTATAATGATGAGACAGTCTGGCAGCATCTATTGACACTTTTTAAGGCATATGAATGGATTTTCTCTTTTTCTTTAGGCAAATATTTTAATTCCTTAAAGTAATAATAATGTTGGCAAATAGATGTATTATTAAATTCTTTAAGTTATCTGACAAACTTCTAAGCATATATAAATGGAAACTGGCATGCAACGGAGTTTCATAAATTATTCAGTATATTGTTTCTCCCTGTATACACACACATGTACAACTGGTTAATAGAAAGGGGATGCTGTTGGTCACTTAGCAGAAAGTCTGGCAGTCCATTTTTTGACAGAAGTCCAGAGCATAAGTAGACATGAGCATATAAGGTATGAGAATTGATGTTTACTGCAGTTTATGAAAGCACACCATCTATTATTTTTCTGGGTTGCCTTCATTCACAGCAGTCGCTTTGATGTAGCAGAGTACACAGTTTATGAAAGGGAAACCAGTGTTGAATATTGACAGGGATCATGTGATAGTCATTACGCTTCCTGCAAACCACTCCTGGATGGGATTGGTATGTAATGGGAAGTGCCACCTGTGCTGTGCTCTCTGCCCTGCAAGGTGAGGCTTTTAGTTGGATTTTGTTATTCTGAATCAGTGTTTCTTTGTATCTTATGTTTCTTGTAGCTGAGCTACCCTGCTTTTGCCTGCATTCTCTTTTTAGGTACTATGAGGAATAGTTTGAGGACATATATTCAGGCCCATCTTAGTATATGACCTGATGAGTTGCTTTTTTTCTTTTGGAATATGCTGGAACTTCCAGGGTGTACCACACTCTAGCCTTTGAAGTGGAGGCTGGCACAAATAGGTATTGGCGAACCTGGAGAAGGTAAACATTTTCATTGTGGGATATGAGGGGGGAGGAGGCCAATGGGAAAGCTGTGCGTAATATCTGTTAATTGCCCTGTCTTATGCTCTTTTACAGATACAAGATGTGTGTCAGATGCAGTTGCTGCATCTTTGTCAAACCTCTGAAACACCAGTGTGCCATGAAAAGAATATATTAAATATAACTGTCTAGATGTTAATTTGTTCCCTTTGCATTTTTCAGATAAATCCTTAGGAGACCCCAGGTTGTCAATGTTTAAGTTATAAGCAATACAAAATAAATTTCAATTTCAGAATTTTTGGCTTGTATGACAATATCAAAATAATTTATAAAACTTCTCAGGTCAAGCCTATCTATCTTAAACTGTCTTTAGCAGAATGTCAGTATTGATAAATAGTAGCAAGTCAGCTTTGTCTCTAAAACTACAAAACACCTGTCCAATGAAAGCAATTACCTTCTTTCAATGTGGAATAAAGGCCTTTATTCCTCCTTAATAGCACAGATAAATAGATGGACTCCATATTTTTACTTGAAGACAAGTATATTAATTCGGACATTGAATCTTAGATTCATAGATTTTGGAAGATCTTTCTGTTTCCGTATCAAAGGGCTATGTTTGGCAGAGATGTAAAAGCTGTGGTTGGATACTATGACATGCGGGGAGGGTATCTTATACTGTATCATGTAGTATCTGTTTTGAAAGCCTGTCAAATTCCATTTGCAAGTGAAAAGGTTAATTCATAGGTATCCTAGAGTGCTGCTATGTTGCTTTCTGAATCCTATCATTTCTTAAGCAGACTTTGCTGATGTAGGACATACATGTTTGTATTGATTTATCTTCATGATGGTCTGTGAAATTCTTATCATAATTTAGTCTTAGCACTTAGGACATACACCATGCAGTAGTTCTTATATCCAGTAAGACTTGTGTTGAATTGCAGGTGATCATAATTTTCGGAGTTCTGTGTTCTCTGATACCACAAGGCTAAAAGAGTCAGATCCTTTAATGAACACAGATTTCAGGAGCTTAATCTAGTCAGGTGATTAGATGTTTTTCCAGGAGTTCAGTGTCTTGATTTTCTCCTGAAACTGGTTTGTTTTGGTTTTCTCCTTAATGTTTGCACAGTACTAGTGGCGGAAAGGCTTTGCTTCTCCTATTTGATGCTTTTTAGTTCTGTATATTCAGGTATGGACTAGCTTAAGTTCTTTGTCCACTTGTTTCCCACTGTTATGCCTAAGTTCTTGGACCATGTTTTAATTTGTAGTAGTGTTTTGGTAGAAACAAAAACAAAGTCTCACTGTTTGTCTAATTTACCAAAAGCCGTGGATTGCTTTGAGTAAGAGATATACTTTTTTGCCAAATGGTGTGTGGCTTCCCCCCCCGCCCCAGTCTTTAAATTTATGCAGTTATTCTTTTTCTTTCAACCCTTTTGGTTTAAGAGTCAATTCAGTTGTGAACTGGAAGAGATCCTTCTTTGGGGATGACTATTAATTATAAGTTGTTTAAGAATTTAACCAGTTTTACTTAAAACGTGTCCTATATTCGTTTTCCTCAACAGTAGTCTATATTTCAGACGTTATATAATGCCAAGTCAAATGTTTTATGGATGTCTATCTGCATTATTTCATTTAGTAGACCTGTGATGCATTTTACCATAAAAAACATTCATAAGAGGGTTGTGCCAATGTTCTAGCTTATGCAGTCTCATCAGCATTGTTTATAATCAAAACAAATATACCAGTTGAGGTGTAGACCTCGTGTTGCTTTGTGTAAATAATACTCTCTGTTAGCAAGGTATGCTTCCAAAAAAATTGGCCTTATAGGTAAGTGGATGGAAGAAGAGCTTTTCTGATTGTGTCTGCACTATGTCTTAATGCAGCTAGAGATTCAATAACACAGTCAGCAGTTAGTAATACAGTCAGCAGACTCAGTGTTATCAGGCAAGTGATAGGTTAGGACCCTGTTCACTGATTTTCTTCGTAACAGAAATGAGATCTTGGTAGTAGAGTTTCAGTGATAGCAAATATATTCTCAGTCATCTTCAGGGTTCAGTATCATGTCAGTTAGGATAGAAGTAAAAGATACTGGAAGCTTCAGAAGGCCCAGTCTCTACAAGTATTTTTTGCAGTACTGTATCAGCATACTTGCAATACTGTAGAATTGTATCAGCAAAGCAGTGTTGCAGATTTTGCAGTGGGAAAAAGCTAGTAGAGATGCAGTTGTTGTGGTTGTACTTGCTTTAGAGCAGTGTGGTATTTGTTTGATGCATACGATGTGCTTAGGTATATTAAAAGTTGTGGTAGTGCTGTTGTCAAAATGCTGAATTGCAAAAAGGATTCCAAAAAGTATAGGTCCTTTTAGATAGCTGGGAGCTTTGTCTGTGACTGGCTTTTCAGAAAAAGGGGAGTGAGGAAAGTATAAAAGGAAAAATGTAGTGATATCTAATGGGCTTTTTGCACCGATTCAAATTTTCTTCTCTTAAGGTTTATTTCTACTGTTTGCAGGCAAGAGGGGGAAAGAACAATATAAGGACTGGTTTCATATGGCATGTAAATAAAAGGAAGCCTGTTTCTAGTGATTTAGTGAAAATTAGTTAATGAAGATTTTAATATGTCTGTTGATCTATAATTCCACTTAACCTTCAGCAGATTTGTTATTTTCTTCCTTACTAGGGTTTTCAAACTCACAGTATGTTGCACTAAGAAGGAAACAATTTCTATTTGGAAGTAAATTAGAAACAGCACCCTGAAGAGCTTGGTAAAGTAGGTAGTGTTAGAGACTAGTTTTTTAAAAGCAGAGGTAGAATGATTAGATTAGTGGTTACCAGTGTGGTCCGTGGTGATCCATGATGTGCAGTAGGTAAGTGTGTTGTCACTATGTGAGGGTCTGTGCTTTCACTGGCTTGCCAGCTGAGAAATGTTAGTAATTGCTGGAAGGAGAGCATCCTCACGCTTCTGAGAACTGCAGATGCAGTTTAGAAGGTTTTTGAATTCTTTGGTGATTGACTTCATATCTCACTAAAAAAGTCTGTATCTAGCAGAAGCAGAATCTTAAACCTGATTTTTGCAAGAGTGGCTATACAAGGTTAAACTGGATGAACTAGCCTGTATCCTGTCTCTGGTGTATGTGAAGACATATATGTAGAAACATGCATAGTCTCTGCAGATGTGTTTTTTGGAGTCTTTCAAAATAAAACTGAGGAGGTAAATCGTACAGGACACAAAATACTATACAAGAATGTGGAGTGTGGAAAGACAAGTGTAGGAGTGACCTTCTCTATAAATGTTGAGGTGCAACACACCTAGTTGCATAGTTCTGTCATTTCTTAGGTAACTGATACTTTAAATCTCTTGCATCTTCCTCTGTGTGTCTTGTTCTTAATCTTGACTTTCCTTTGAGAAAGTCAGGGGACTAACTGATGTTATACCTTGGCTGGAAATAACGGTCTCTTCCTACAAAGTCCTTTACTCCTGTCTCTTCTTCCCTTAGGACTTTTCTGTACTTGATATTCATTGTGACTTAGTTTCAGATACTGTGCAAGGAAATACACTGGGTCCAACACCTTTTCCCCCCATTTTCTCAGTGCTCTCTGGTGCTTTTGTGGTGTGTTTTTTTTTCTTGTTTGTTTGTTTTTTCAAGGTGATCTTGCTAGCTGCAGAATCTAATCAGATCCCCTGCAGTGTTGCTGCTTTATTTACCTGTAAACCCTCAGTTGCTCTAGAATAGCCTGACTGGAACCACCAGTTCATCATTTAGATCCTGATACTTAGTCTGTGTGCATGTGTTTTTTATTTACTATATTTCAATTAATGGGATATTTCTTATATTGGCATCACTTAGGTTGTTGAGCAGTCATGCTTGTGTCAGCCTTGCTGCCCTCTTGATAAGAAAGAGTACAAGCTTTTTTTAATTCTAGCTACTATGTATCTTTATACAGGCTGCTGTTTGCATAGCTGTCTGAAGGAAAGGTGATTCAGCTGGGCTATGAGAATGTTAGGGACAGTAACTAGTCTGGGGAAGCTAAAATATCTGCATGGAAGGCGTAAAAGGAACTGTGACCTACAGCACACATAACACTTCAGTGTGTATGTGCTGTTTTCATAATAGCATCAATATAGTTTCTCCTCTTCAAAGGGAGGAATGCTGCATAACTGATTCTGAGTAAGGGTATATACTGCTCCTTCAGGGAGTTAGTGAACTTTTCAAAAAGCAAAGTTCTCCCATCTGTCTCCCAAGTCTTCCCCCAGGCTCACCCCCCTTCTGTCCTCACAAAAGCTGTACAAAATGTAGCAAATGGCTATCATTATAGGCAGATTCCTCATCAGTCTCTGCTGTATCACAAAGCTCAGACAAAGGTCTAATAGAAGAAGGTGTTACCTGTTCTTGATTTGCTGCCTTATTGGTGTAGTCATAGTTCTTGGAAAAAGCCCTAAGAAGCAATAGAGATCCTGGGGCAAGTAGGCTGCACTCAGACTGGAAAGGGAATCTTCCCTTATGCTTCTTGGAAGATATTGTTTAGAGTAGTTGCTTAATAATAGTTAATTTTCAATCTTGTGGAAATTTATATTTATACATGAATTATGGAGAGTGGAGAAAATGGAGTTTTTAGCTGTACTCTTTTTGACCTTGTTACCTTTGTCTCAATTTAGAAAGTATACATTTGCATGCTTAGAAATATGTTGGTGTCACGTTGTTCTGCAATGCCACTAAATGTGTAAGTAAAGTGTATTTCTGAATTGTATCTTAGTTTTGAAAGAAGTTTAGCAGTAAATAAAGGCTGCTGCTTTTCCCTACTGCATAGAGCACGGCCAAGTGAGTAATTGCTAATTGGGGAGCTAGGTGCTTTAAGCCCATATGCATGATTGAATGCAAGTCCAATTCCCTTTTAAAGTGGTTTCTGATAGAAATGCAGAAAATTGTTCTGAATCAAATTGAAATTCATGAGATAAAAAATTATTTTTGTCAGAAGTAATGTTTATTTGAATGTCAACATGAGGTATGTTACAGACTAGGTCGGGGTTGTACAATACATTTGTTTTGAGGTTAGGAGATTTTCCTTAAGTCATAGGTTCATTCTGCTGCAGGTATGTTAGAACACTGACATTAAAAAATAATGTTCAGGCATGGTGTTAATTTTCTTAAATATTCCCTCTGTTTGCATACCATTTAATTTTTTATTATCAGAAGTAGTTCAGCAGAGCTCTCCTGTTGTCTGTGTTTTCTGGCCACTTTCAAGTAAAATGTTTGGAGCAGACACCTGACAGACTAATGGAGGTATATTGCCAACAGGGAGAGAAAGCAGCTTGACAAGTTTCTTTGCTCTTACTTGGAAAAATTGATAAAAGGATACCAAATGATGATTCACTTTGTATATTACAAGAATCAGTATTTGGAGTGTATCTTCTTGTACTTGCTGTTTTCTGGGCTGTATCTGGTTCTTTGGTCTGGAATTGGGATCTCTTTAAGTGACCATATGTACAATTTAAATAGTGTAATCTCCCTTATTTTAAAAGGGCATGGACCAGAGCATTCTTCAAAAAAGTATTAGATATTGCTGATTATTAAACCCTCCAGCTGATCTGTCTTTTGTATGTTGTTCTCTCTTTTCTTCCTGTCCTTCCCCAATGTGTATTAAAGAGAAATACTACTGGAGAAAATAAATTTCCAAGTAAAAATGTAGGAATGTATCCTTTGTCTCCATTAAAAGTTTTCTTGCATAACTGGATAATTCTTTTAGTTTCAGGGAAACTACTACTTGTTAAGATTGGATGGATGGCTCTGTCTATAAGCACAAAATAAAGTTTAAAGATCATGTTATTCATAGGAGAATATACCGTGAAATTTGATACCTTGGTGTTAGGGAGCATTTTTTTGAGTTTGGAAAAAAGCATTCTTGAATTTAAAGTGTCCAGACTTTTGACTTATGGCTATACATGTGTGTGCAGCATGACCTAAAACAGAGTTGTTAAACAAATTAAGAGCTGCCATTTCCAAAATAAAAACTAACATTCCCTCCTAAAGACATTTTAATGATAACCCTTTCAAATAGGACTTTGTCTGATGCTTCTATAGAAATAAAGTGCAGATGCATGTGGTTTGAAGGTATGGTTTCATTTCTCTTTTCAGTATGATGCTGTTCCAATCCAGTCTAGCGTGGTGTTGTGCTCCTGTTCATCCCCATCAATGGTGAGGAACCAAGCAGATTCCAGCACTCCATCTGTCATTTCCACCTGTGGCAGCAGACAGGGATCTAACATGGAGGGCACTGCTGCTGAATCAAGATCTAGTTCAAACTCCTTGCAGCAACATACAGGACAGCAGCCTCCACAGCCTCGAAAGAAACGACCCGATGACTTCAAATTTGGGAAAATTCTGGGTGAAGGATCTTTTTCAACGGTAACTTTACTTTTTGTAACAAGTGCCAAATATCTTAGATAAACTTCAAAATTTGTTGTGCAAGTAATATTGCTGAGACTTAAATCTGGAGAGAACAGCTTGAAGAGTAAATGAGCGGGACATAGTAGTTTTAAGTTTAACTATTAAAAGTAAGTGTGGCACTAAATACGGGTGCTGATTTTTCAAGTACCTTTTAAACTCATCAGAAGTTCCATTACATCCTGATGACTTGATACTTGGATTTTTAGGAGGTATTGCTTTCTAATTTAAGTCTGATAGCATAATGGCTTATGTTAAAATTTTATGATATAAAGGATTGGAACTGGGCTAGGAGTTTGTCATGGTAAGAACTTCTGTGCAATGTCCTGTCTGTGGCAGGAGCTACTGCCAGATGCTTAGGGAAGAAAGTAAGAACAGTGACACTTTTCCAATATTCTTTCTCAGCCTCTAGTGTCATGGCCCTCAAGGACTTCATGAGCCACAGTTAGTGTCTCTGTATTTAGTAGCCTTAAATGGATTCTTTCTAACTTCTCACATCCATGGCCTTGCACAAGAATTAATTACTTAAGTGTTATCTTAAAGAACCCATGAAGCAATTAATAATTCCATTTGATGCTTTTGTAGTTGCCCCACTGTAAGACAATAAGTAGTATTTCTGTATGTTTTTCACATCTTTCACTTGTCATTTATTGTATATACCTTTTGGTTGTTGATCTCTAAATGTTGGGTTTTTCTGGTTCTTCCTATAGGATCTCCTGTGGTGTTTAGGAAGCAGGCCCCTGTAGTCATCAGGAGTAATTTGCACTTAAATATATAGCTTGCAACTTGCAAGTTTCCCTAAAGAATGCAGCAGAGTTGCTGCCTCTTGGGTATAGCAGAATACTCTGCTTCAGTGAGACACTTTTAATTTCTGGTTGTGGTCTCTGAAAGTTAGCACCATGTTCCTTGTAAACAGAGAAATTCATAGGGCCTAGCCCAGACTTTGAATAAACTTCTGTTCCAGCATTCTGCTACCTGTTCACTGGTAGATGTTTTTTTGGTCCCAAGTCTAGGGACTAAATGCATTTAGGTGGGCAACAGGAGAGAGACTGAATACTGTGAAAACGTTAATCCATACGTAGCCTTATTCTTTTGAGTTTTACAAGAAAAAATTCAGTTACCATAATCATCTGGGCCTCAGATAGTGCTAGAGAGAGCATGTTTGGGAGTTAGTTCTTCCCACCAGTCACCTCCTTTGTCAACCTTAGCAGTTCTGGTCCATTATTGCAGTGCTATGACTTTAGAAACTGATCAATAGTTTTAGGGATGCCTTTCATAATGTTCCACAGGAGGTGCTTGCTTATGCTCTTTCCATGGCCACTGAACAGGTTACAAACTGTTGCTGGAGGGGACTTAACAGTACTCGCTTATTATTATTTTTAAAAAGTAATGTCCAGTCCTATCTTCAGCAGCTGAATTTTTTTAATTTAAAAACATTAAGCTTGGAATAATGACTGTAGCCTTCGGCCTATAGACTGCATCCTTCAAGAAGGAAACTTGCTTGCTGCTCTTACAGAATCACAGAAGGATTGAGGTTGCAAGGGACCTCTGGAGGTGAGCTCATCCAACCCCTGCTCAAGCAGGACCACCTAGAGCCAGTTGGCCAGGACTGCATCGGGACAGCTTTTGAGTATCTCCAAGGATGGAGATTCTACAACCTCCCTGGGCAACCTGTGCCAGTGCTTGGTCACCCTCACAGTAAAAAAAGTGTTTCTTGATGTTCAAATGGAACCTCCTGTGTTTCAGTTTGGCCCACTGCTGAAAAGAGCCTGACTCCATCTTCTTTACACTTCCCCTTCGGATATTTATATACATTGTTGAGGTTTCCTCTGCGCCTTTTCTTCTCTAGGCTGAACAATCCCATCTCTCTCAGCCTTTCCTCAAATGCGAGATTCTTCACTCTGTTTTACTGGGGAGCCCAGAACAGGACACAGTACTCCAGGTGTGATCTTCCCAGTGCTAAATAGAAGGGAAGGATCACCTCCATCAGCATACTGGCAACATTCCTCCTAATGCAGCTGCCTTTGTGACAGGGGCACATTGCTGACTCATCCGCTGCCTAGGTCCTTTTCTGCAAAGCTGCTTTCCAGCCCATCAGCCCCCGGCATATACTGGTTCTTGAGATTGTTCTTCCCCGGGAGGAGGAGTTTGCAGTTCAGAAAAGGGAACTGCATGAGATTACTGCCTGCCCATTTCTCCAGTCTGTTGAGGTTCCTCTGGATGGCAGCACAACCCTCTGATGTATCAACATCAGAGCTCTTGATCTGTGGGGCATGCATCTTCACGTTCTTATCAAAACATCTTGTTAAAAACATATGCTTTGTTCTTATTAAACATGGTTGTAGATTCAGAGGTCTGATTGTACTCCCCAAGATCTTCACCAATATTCTGACTGAAAAGTGTTCATCTCAAAAACCATGGGCATTAATATTACCATGCCTCCGAAGACAGCTTCAGATTAAAAAAAAATAATTAAAAAAAAAAATCATTTACTCAGGGTCATAATATATTCCGTTTTCTTGGACTTCTATTAAACTACCACAAACTCTACCTGCTGCCAGTGCTGTATTTCAAATTCAGCAGTGATGCACATGATCTGGCCTCAGGGCATTTTTCTTCAGAGCATTCTGCAATTTTGTGGGACCTTCTTCGGCAGCTGTTAACTGTTCTTGGACCCATGTTTGATATTGACAGATACACAAATGCAGGGCCTTCTAGTTGTTGCTCTGCTCCTTTAAAGTAATAAAAATCTACTTGATGTGTAGACAGCTTCAAGCTCTTCTCAGAATAATACCTGTTATGTGGTGGCAGAATTATAATTCTCATGTTTGGGTAAGCATGTTGTCCTGCTCACCTCCTTCTATATTGCTGGTATATTTCCCACCCCACCCCCTTCCTTGGTTTTGTCTCCACCTATAAATGAGGCTTCATTCTCTTAAAAAGAGGAGGAGCTTTAAGGAAGGGTGAGTGTCTAACCGAAACCAGTTCTTAAATGCAGACATAATGTCTGACAGTCTGAAGTATTTGTTCAAGTTTAGAGTTGGGATTGGCCATGATGTCAGCCAATTACGTTGGCAATTATTTCTGCTTTGTAGACTCTGTTGAGGGTTCTCTGCTCTTATCTCACCTTCCTCCAGTTTGAGATGTTTAACTACATTTCTTGCCTTGCTGTTTTCTGAATTTGCAACTGACACATTTACATGTTATGTTAATGCTTTTGGTTTTGTGTTTGTGTTTTGGTGGTTTTGGTTAGTTTGTTGGTTTTTTGGTGGTTTTTTTTTTTTTAAGCTACCTGTCTAAGGTCTAATTCCTTTCTGTAGAATTTACATTCCTTATTGATATTACTTCTTCCCATAGTGTGGATAGGATTCAGGCCCCTAATAGCAGAGATGTGGTATTAACATGTACCTCTGTGGGTTTTTTCTTTTTCTTTTTTTTTTGTGATTCTACTGGGGTTTTTTTGGTTTGGGTTTTTTTTTTTGTGGATTATTAGTTAGGAGGAAATTAGGATATATTTAGGATATGTGGTATACTCAGATTTGTTCAGTGAGGAAGGGACTTGAAGGTACCCAGGTACTCATGCTAGGAGGAAAATACTCAGTCCTGTGCACTTTGAACACAGCTGCTCAATATCAATGTAAGTATGTGGGTAATACATCTGAAATCTAATGGTAAAAAAATTGATACTGTGCAGGACTGGAGGAGAGTCAGTCTTTGGAGCTATATGGCTTAATTCAGGTTTGAGAGCTATTAGCCAAGTTATATTTTCACCTGTGTCAGTTGATCACTTCTGCCATCTGACTATGGACTCTGTGTGTATATATAGGCAAGAGTGCCTATTGGATTTTTGTTTTACTGATGGCACGGAATTGCTTTATGAAAATGTAGAAGTATCAATTTCCAAAATGCACAAAGTTAGCACTATATACCTGGGTATTTATTTAGCAACTGACTTTTAAAGTGACCTGCTTTCAGTAGCTTTATTTGTAGACTTGATTCATGAAATCTGGCAGCAAAAATTAGAAAAGTTAAGAATATTCTCATTTGATTGCACAACTTTAAATAACGTTACCTGTGTACACAGAAGGGTCTCAAAAATTCCTTAGGCAGAGATGCACCTTGTAACAGACTGGTTGTTTCTAGTGGAATTTTTCCTTGATCAAATGCTGTGAACTTCAGTGTGTTTGTAGATGATGAACTTTTTTTAGAAAATTAAAGGTGTCTTTTACTACTGAACTGAGACTTCAGTTTTCTAATACTGAAAGAGTGCAACTGCATGCACTTCTTTCACCTGAAAAACTGCCCTATTTAGAAGTTCTTTTTCCTAAATGCATAACATTTAGTATCAGGTGTATGTAATAATACTTCAGAGTACTCCGATATAACTGATTTTGCAAGGGGTTAGAATATAATGAGAAGTAGATTAGAAGCAAGTCTGGTGCAGTGATTAAAAAAAAAAAATCAGTATAATGTTGAGATTCTAGCAAGGTAGTAGCATGGATATAAACTTAAAATGAGAAAAACACAACTTGTAGTCATCTATTGTTACAAAGTCATTGCTCAGATTTATGCAAGAGAACTTTTCAGATTGTCTTAAAAGTTGCCTTTTATAGTTCTTTCTTGAGGGCGAGCTTTGTGTTCCTCCAAAAGCTTTTCTCTTTAAAAAATGTAGAACTGCTTGCCTGAAATTTATCCCTTGCTTCTGCTAATTGGAAATCTCTCATTTCCTTTCTTTAAATCTTTTTCCTAACCAACTGTAAATAGTTGAAAGCTCTGTCTCACTTCTTACTTTTGATCTTTCAGATAAAATTTGTCTTTCAATCTTTGCCATTTATGTTAAGAAAACTTACTGTGACAGTTAGATTTTTATAAATACTCCTCAGCACACTTGTTGCTTTTTTCACCTTTAAGAAGATTTGGCAATTTACGGTGACTTATGTTACAATCTTCAGAATTTTTCGGGGGGGGGGGGGGGGGGGGAAGTAAATCGGTGATTACCCAGTCAGGTGTATAAGTCTTTTAGCAAAACAAGTTTTGTTATGCTGAACTGAATTTCTGCAGTGGTCTTGCTGAAGCCAGCATAATATGAACACAGCTTAAATATTTTGCTGATTGCAGTTGTGGTAGCTTATTTTGGACAATCAGTATTCTAAATACCTACGGGACGATCAAAACCAATGTTAGCGTATATCTTTAATGAATGGTTACAATATATTTTCTCTCCTCTGGCAACAGGTTGTCTTGGCTCGAGAATTGGCTAGTTCTAGAGAATATGCCAGTAAGTATTGACTCCTTCAAAATGAACTTTTAAAAACCACAATATCAATGTAGTCCTGTTACAAAACACCCGTTCAAAAGACAGAATTAGTGGTTTTATGATAATTTTACCTAACCAAAAAAAACCCCAAACAAATTACTTAGATGGACTTCATTTGGTTGTACCTCCTGCATTTTCACTCTGTCTTTTTCTCATCAAGTTAAAATTCTAGAAAAACGTCATATCATAAAAGAAAACAAGGTGCCATATGTGACACGAGAGAGAGATGTAATGTCCCGCCTGGATCACCCTTTTTTTGTTAAACTCTACTTCACCTTTCAGGATGATGAAAAGCTATGTATCCTTTGTGTTTTAAAACTTGCCATAACATTTTCTTAAGCGTAACAAGCACCAGTTTTGGTTCATTTGAAACATTGTCTAACAGGAATGATGAAAATACCTTGAGGTATTTAAAATAGCTTAATGTTTGCGATGCAATTTTTGCAGTAATGCTTTTAATAGAAATTAAGCAAATAGAATGAGTGTGCCCCATGAGAGAGAAGAGTGGGTGACTTGTGGGTCAGGGAAGATTAATAAAACAATAACTTAAATATTGTCAATGTGGTAAATGCTGAAGGGCAACTTGCAACAATCTAAGTTTAAAATAATTAAAAAACATAAAAAAATTGGAGGGTGTATGAGAAATGTCTTAGAAATGGTTTATTTCTGATTATATACAGTAAAACACCCCAATTCCTGTGTTTAAAATAGGGGTAGCCAGCTATATTTACTACTATTTTGTATTTGAACAATTAGATCTATTAAAATTTTTCTTATGTAGAAGTGCTTACAGAATAATCTGAATGATAGAAAGCTGAAACTTCTGTTTGGGCCACTATTTCCCAGGTTCTCTCTCTAGCAGTAATTGCAAAGTGCAGTTACATCTGGAAAGCTCATTGGTTTGCACTCGGCTTTTTTTTTTTTTGGTTCGTGTGAAGAAAGTGTTAATCATGTGACTTTCCTTCTAAACTTCCCACTTTGAATTGGCTGTACCAAGGGTAAAAGGATAGATCAGTCTGTTTCTGGGGTCAGTAAGTAGTTGCGTTTTTCACAGAGGCTGCTAGCAGTGCTAACAGGCTCTATATCGTGTGTGTACGTACATACATATGTACACACATGCACTAACAGAACTTAGAGGCTCTCATTTGTAATGTACACATTTGCTCATTGAACACTATGCTGACTTTGGAACTTTCCAGATGATGGGGCAATTTTAAACCTGGGCTGAATGCTAGTTATGACTGTAAATAGTTCTTTTCGAGGGCAGTTATGTATACAGTTTAAATTAATTATTCACGTAACTAACTGGAAAAACTACAAATTTAACCCTTTATGTAGTCTTTGCTATGCTAAGAAATTGGGACCTGTCCCCTAGGTTGTTAATATATTTAAGAAGTTGTTTTGGGTTGCTACCATGTAAAGTTTCAGATTGACCAACTTCACTTCTTCCCTGTTGTTCATGTATTTTTAGTATTATTCTTGTCTTCGGAATGAGGTGTGGGGATTTTTGTTTTAGAATGGTTTAGTGATAGACCTTAACTATACTTACATTCAGATTTTGGACTTAGCTATGCCAAAAATGGAGAGCTGCTAAAGTATATACGCAAAATTGGCTCATTTGATGAGACCTGTACCAGGTTTTATACCGCTGAAATTGTATCAGCCCTGGAGTATTTGCATGGGAAAGGAATAATTCACAGGTAATACGAAGTTGAGACCAACATGCGTTTGATTCTGCACAAGGTGTTTTTTCTAGAAATGTTCTTTGTGAAGTCTAAAGCAAATCTGGATTTTGTGGAAAGCTAATGAGAGCATAATAGCGTTTCATTAGCATTAGTACTGTTGTTAAGATAGGGAGCTAAACAGAAAACTTTAGGAGGAGGAGAGTGAATCTCTGTTATTAGACCAACTGTTTTAGCCAGAAGAAGTAAGAAGACTTTTTGGCCTACAATTAACATTACCAAAAGCTTGTCTTTTTCAAGGTTGATCAGTTGGTCTAAAAACAGAAACTGACTTTTTTTTTTTTGTGGTGATATGTACCGAAAGTAACTAGAATTCTGCTGGTGTGTGAATTAGTGTGCAACGTCATCAAGAAAAGTAAAATTAATGTATGTCAGTTTTTACTGAGTAAACAGTTTCCACAAAGCTGAACAATAACTAGGTAAATGGTGAAATTTAGTGAAGTTTTTGATAGGACCTTTGCAGTTGTTCTTGAATGCAATTATATTGTCTGGATAAGCATGTTTTGTCATTCATGTGTATTAAAGAAATTAAAGCTGTAAATGTGAGAAATCTGAGCTGCAGAACTTATTTTTGGGTAAGAAATCTATTGTGTCTGTAGGTTCTGAAGCAGCTGTTCATGGAACAGTAGATGCTACTTAGGAAAAAGCTGGATGATTATGATTCTGATAAATATAACTGAAAGTAATACTACTAAAAGGACAAAGTGTTTTCCTAATACTTTTCTCTGAAGTAATTGGGAATAGAATCTAAGGGGGCTGGATGTGGAGAGTACTAAAAGCGTAAAATTTTGTACAGGGGAAATAAAAGTTCAAGAAGTCCCATTTTCACTTTGGTTATATAGCCCATGTGTTACACTGGGAGAATGCTTATAAAATGAATGCAGCATGATTGTCAGCATTACTAAGCCTATATTGGAAATCTTGTATTATAAAAGAGCTGCTTTAAGTTTTTGTCTTCATATGAAGGCCACTATGAGAAACTCAAAAGACACTGAAATTGTGCAATTAGAGAACTTAGTATAAAGTTTATTTAATTAAAAGTCCATAGCTCTAGCAGTGCCTGAAATTTTCTGGATTTTCTGCTGCCTAAGAACTATGACATGAGATAGAAACATTTTAAGATGCCAGGCTACTCTGGAAAACTTACTACAGATATATCTCTCTATATATCTAGATATATAGCTATATCCTAGATCCATAATATTAATATATTAATATAGGTATAGGATACATTATATAAACTGTATATGTATGTGTGTACAGAGTACAATATATATACATATGTATGTATATGTAAAAAAACCCACACAGAACTGTTAAAAAGGTCCATTCTATTAATGTGCTTTCTACTTCTCTCTGAGAACAGTTACAGGAAAATGAACAGGATTTTTATGGCTTGTGTGTCATAATCACTTCATTCCAATGGCTCTCTGTGCTAGTCCACAGACTTTAAACTGTACAACTGCACAACCCATGCTTTTCAATAATAGAGGACTGTAATCTGAGGAAAATAATGCTGCACAGTGGTTGATGGAAGCAGCTTTGAATTTGCACTGATTTTTCTTACCAGTCAACCAAAACAACTCCCATGCTTCTAGATTTCATGAGCATCCAAAGATACTTCTTAGGAGGGAAGTATGTCGTCTTTTCTTGTCAGCTGAGGAAACTTGGTGCAAAGTAAATACTATCATAACAGTGTAACCCAAGGCTATTTTTTATGTTGTTGCTAATGAACCTCTTGACATCTAACTCTATATTGCTATATATTGTGTGTGTGTGATACTGTGAGGTCTGGTTTTATTTAGAATCAGAGGCAGTGTCCATACGAATGGTACGCACATATTTGAAATATGGTTTATACATGGATTTGTATGTGACAAATGTAAACATTTGGTGGTTTACAGTTCTTACCTGTTCTGGACATTTAGCTGGGGCTGGGGAGTTGCCATTGTTTCACTAACTGGAGTTTTGTGCTGAGTAAACAGACCTAGAAGATCTTACTGCCATACCAGTCTGTCAGATATTATTTAAGTTAAGACTTGGGAGTGAAGGTTGGGGTTTTTTGGTTTTGTGTTTCTTTGGGTTTTGGGGGGTTTTTTTGTTGGTTTTCTTGTTGTTGTTGGGGTTTTTTTGTTTTGGTTTTTTTTTCCATTTTTGTTGAACAAGGGAGATACACAATAGCTTAGTTTTGAGATTATTCGTTACTTCAGGTCTTTTTAGAAAAAATTTTAGTTAACGGGCTTTTCAAAATCTGTTAGCAGTCTGCATGTTGTGCAATTAGAGAACTTAGTATAAAGTTTATTTAATTAAAAGTCCATAGCTCTAGCAGTGCCTGAAATTTTGAAAGAGGTACAAGTTAGAGGAAAGTTGACATAACAATGTTTATAGAATATCTGCATCATTTATGATAGTATTATATACGCAAGTCACTAGACAGTTTTGCAACTTTAATTTGTGTGCTGCTTAAATATAAAAATCTGCCTTTTCCAGGGACCTTAAGCCAGAGAACATCTTGCTAAATGAAGATATGCACATTCAAATAACAGACTTTGGAACAGCAAAAGTATTATCTGCAGATAGCAGACAAGGTATGCCATTATTTACTTCATAATGTGACACAGATAACTATAGCAAGTGGCCCTTTGAAAATGTACATATGTTGTATTTACCAAATTTTAACCTTTAAATATCATTACCTCTTATCTAACAAAACCACTGAGAGATCTTGAAACAGTTTTGACTGTGGCTGCTTAGATTATGTCAGAAGAGGTAATATTTGGTGTAGTGGTATAGCCAGTTAGATCACCTAATATAGTGGGAAGTTAAACTACTTCAAATTACTTTTCATCTGCAAGACTAGAATACAAACAAATAGTTACTGTGGCTCAGCTGAAACAGTAAGTTTTTACTCTGCTTATGTATCTAACCACGGTGATTATCAGAGTTGCTCAAATGTGAAGGTTACAGAATTCTTGTGTCATTAGTTGCTTAGTATTAACCTGTGAATCAATGATGCTGCAAACAATGCCTGAAAAAAAGCACTAGGCTGAACTGAATTTGATAAACTTAATTTTTTACTTGAATGTAGTAAGCTTGTGTTGGTAGATTTTATACCTAACAAAGTGCCTAAATGCCTAGCTTCTTGAACCAAATAGATATCACTGAGATTGATTTGTCTCTTGCAAGTAGGTTTTGTGGATGGGTAGAGAAATGAAATTCCCGTGAGTTCTTTGTAACATTACATAAATTGCAATAGATTGCCTTTGGGGTATTTTTTATTGGGTGGGGGTAGGGGGGTAAGAGGGAGGTTGGCTTCTCCATCAGTATGTATTTGCTTATTTTTTTCCATTTTCTTACCAGCACGGGCAAACTCATTTGTAGGGACAGCACAGTATGTTTCTCCAGAACTGCTGACAGAGAAATCTGCCTGTAAAAGGTGAGGATTCTCTTGTATCTCAGAACTTTACTGACTCTGTCAGGATATTGTCAAATGGTGGGGAGGGGATAAATAAAGCAAGCCAGCGAGCTTAGTATTTCAGAGAAACAAAATGCTTGAGTATAAAGATTTTTTTAAGAGAGTTTGAAATATTTTTTTTCTTAACAAGTATTGCTTCTTGTCTGAGTGCTGGTTTCCTCAGTTCATCTACCTTCTGGAGTTCTACAGACAGGATTAGGTGTTGTCAGGAGAAGGTGTGTAATGTGAAGTTGGATTTCTCTTACCCATAAATAAATCAGAAAAACTTCTTCTGTTATCCAAATAATATAACTATTTTAATTCTGGTTTATATAAGCTTGCTCTAATATGGTAATTCCTGCTGTAAAAGCAACAGAATGTCATGTTCTGTCAGTTAGGGGAAAGGCTACAGCTTGCTTTGACTTGTACTTACATCAACTTGCGGTTATCTTTGCTAAGCTCTACTTGGGGTTTGCAAAGGTTTAAAGTTCATCTCTGTACCTGGTATGAGTGATACCCTTAAGAAATTTCTTACCTAATTTAAATTGGTTCTTGATGGTAACCTACAGACTGTTGTATATGTATTTTATTACAACCGTGGAAGAATAATCAAAGTAATCATTGACATCATAGGGAAAAGAGATCTCTTATATGAATAACTGTGGTAACTTGTGGTAGCATTTCTTGAAATGATAGAAATACCATTAGACTTTCCACTTTTGCTACTAGTAAAGAGGTTTTGACTGGTTTGGCTAATGGAAAGACTTCATCAGGCTATGAACTCTTTTTAGAAGTTACATAATGCTTCATCTTTACAGAAAACTCTTAATTTGAGTAGTTTTGAGTGTTTGTTAGTATTTTGGTCTTCCGTGAGGAATTCTAAGCTTTAATCAAATCTATGTATAGTTTACCTCAAGGTAAAATAATTTAAAAATACTCTTTCAGGCCAACACACTAAAACTTAAGACTTTCCCTCATCCATGTACCATATAGCCTGCCAGTTTGTTTGTGTCTTCAGAAAAGCTTTAAGTGAAAAAGCTGTATTGTGACTTTTTTTTTTTGCCTAAAATATTTAGAGGAAAGGATTTTAATTCTGAAGGAGCATATATTGCATGCAGTTTAATGCATCTTTGAATTGTGGTAGTGGATAATAAATATTCTTTTTAGTCTCATTACATACCCATTAATTACTTTGAGAATTCAGCTGTCTTGCACATGTGCTTGTAGTCAGTTGTTGTGGGATGGTTACTGTATACTTTTTTTTTTTTTAAAGTTGCATTGCTAGCCTGCTCTTCTGTCAATGAATGAAATGAAAATGGTGTGGAAGTTGTGCTAGGCCGGTTTGTCCAATGTGTTCATGCTATGTTCTAACTAGCAGAAGTTTAAGAATTCTTTTAAAGTTACAGTTTAAAGACTTTTTATAGGAAAACATACTATATGTTTTTTCCTCTTTCTTTTGAAGCTCTGACCTCTGGGCTCTGGGATGTATAATATATCAGCTTGTAGCTGGATTGCCTCCATTTAGAGCTGGGTAAGAGATTTAAGCTAATTATGTGGATCATAAATATGTTGACTTGGTTTTGGCTTTTACCTTACTACCTATTCTGGACTACAACTTTTCATGGTGCAATGTTGGTGTTAATGTCATGCCTGCTTTTATTTGTCCTTTCTGATGTCATGAAGATGCTTAGACAGCTATAACTAGAGTTTCTGAGAGAGATTCCTTAATTTATCCTAGGATTTCACATGTAATTTATACCATAAAGATAACTATGCCTACATGAAGAGGGTATGAGGCACCTCTGCATTGAGCCATTTGAACTTTCCTTATTCTTCAAGTATCTGGTGCTTACAGGATCATAGATACTTGGAAGACTGTACCCCTTCACCCTGGAAAGGTTTATGGGAATTTGACTTAACTTGTAGATCTCCCGTTTAATATTTGTCCAGGTTATGCACTGTTAAGGTGAAAGAACCATGGAGAACTAATAACAAGAGCTATGTTTTTCTCTTTTGCAGAAATGAGTATCTTATATTCCAGAAGATAATAAAGTTGGAATATGACTTTCCAGAAAAATTTTTTCCCAAGGCAAAAGACCTTGTTGAAAAGCTATTGGTAAATATATGCTGCTGTTCAATGATTTGATGACATTGGAAACATTCAGCTTATGTAGGGTTTTTTTTCCCTAAAGTTTCTATGCACTCTATTGCAAACCTTATAATAAGAACGACTGTGAGCATTATTGACTGCATAGGGGAGTGTCTTGAAAATCAACAGCCATTATTAAACAGCACTTAGATTGTAATTTTTTTTTTAAATCTGAATTCTAAGGTGTGGACAAGGAATGTCTCTCAGTGAAATGGAAGTAAATGATTCTAAATACTGTGCATTACACACAGAAGTTAAAAGTCAAATACTTAGGTTTACATAGTACTTAGATTAATTCTTGTTGAGTTGTATAACGAATCGTTTAGTTGGAAACAATGTTCTGTACATCATGGGGAGATATATTCATCACAGTAAAAATCAACTTACCTTGCATTTTAACATGCACTTACCTTGCACTTAATACATGGCTCAATAGTATCAGCCAAAGAATTACTCTGCATGTGAATGTTTGACAGATAGGAAGAAAAAAATCGTTGTGTCTCATCAGCGAGATAGCTGTGACAATAAAATGAATATGCAGAGAACATTTTGGGTGGTATAAGCTTTTTGAAGTTCAATAGTCTAGCATATTAGCATGGGGCAGGGGGTGATGAGGAAATTCTGTCTTACGTTTGTGGATGATGATGAGTGCAACCATTGTAAAGGGCCTAGCAGCATGTTCCTGTGTCCAGGCCAGCTCTATGGCCAAGCCAGTGCCTGCTGAATGGTAAGGTCCAGGTTGTATCAACATCCTGAGAACTGTGTAGTTTTAGGGTGCTTGAGACGTTGATGTTTGACACCAACTATACCTCCCACAGCTTCTTGCATCACTAGAATGTGATGCTGGGCTATACTTAAATGAGTTATGCTCCATCAGGCCTTCTCTGTATGTTTACTTGGTTTTGTTTCTGTCTTTATGAAGAAACAAAGCCAAAAAATTGTGTGGATCCAAAGAAGTGCTCCTTTCTCTAGATCTGTGAGCTGGTGTAATGTAAAAATGTTGCTGCTGAGACATATTGGCAAATAACATCTTGTATTATAAGCAGTCTCCTTATATTCTAGATATGTATGCTTAGGTCAGTGAGACCAACTGATTTTAAGTTTTCGCATGCTGCTATGCAAATGTGAATGGTGCTCGCCCTTTCCTTGTCATTATTTTATGTGTGTTAACTTAACTGTAATTTGCTCAGGTTCTAGATGCTACTAACCGATTAGGTTGTGAAGAAATGGGAGGATACGGACCTCTTAAGGCTCACCCCTTCTTTGAATCCATTGTGTGGGAGAACCTACATCTTCAGACACCCCCAAAACTTACAGCGTATTTACCTGCTATGTCAGAGGATGATGAAGACTGTTACGGAAATGTATGTTTGTCTATTGCTCTATTCAGCTCTGATGCTGCCCGAGACTTTCATTAAAGCATAATTATTGCATATTAAATATTTTTATTGAAACTACTGATTAGTTATATTTTAATGAAGGCTCAATTATTAAGAACCTAATATAAAATTGTTGGTTAGCTGGTTAAAATTTGAACTAGTCAGGTGTTTTGGGGGGGGAGGGTTGGGGTTTGTGTTTTTTTTTTGTTTTTGTTTTTTTTTGATGAAGTGAGAGTTTGGAAAAAATACTGGTTGGCTTGCTTTTGACCAAGCGAACTTTTTTGGATAAGTGCCCCTTAATCTATAGAGAGTAGGCTGTCTTTTTGCCCAAAGCATGATAAACAAAAGCATGCTTAAATTAAAAGCCACAGTTAGTGCAAAATAAGCTTTTTTTAATCATAGAAATTTCTTTACTTCATTATGTTTCCTCCTGTAGTATGACAATCTCCTGAGTCAGTTTGGTTGCATGCAAGTTTCTGGTTCTGCCTCTTCCCATTCACTGTCTGCCCCAGAGACAAGTACACCACAGACATCAGGAGGAAATATTGAACAGTATATTCATGATCTTGACAACAATTCCTTTGAGCTGGACTTACAGTTTTCTGAAGATGAAAAGAGGTTACTTCTGGCAAAACAAGCTGGTGGAAATCCTTGGTAAGATCTTTGAATATAGCTGATCTGTTACTTGCACAGCAGTAAGGAATCCAGAAAAATAAGTTATTTTGATTCAAATTAATATTTGTCAGTCTTAATCTCTTCAAGCAAACAATTAGCAACTAGATTTTTCTTGACTTCTATATTTAAAGCAATAGCAGCGAAAACCTAATACTCCATTTCTAAAATTTACAAGGTCTGGAAGTTGTTGTGGAGTATGTTTGTAAGATAAGCAGAAATGACGCTATACCAGTGCTAGGACTCCACAGAGTCCTAGAACTAGAAAAAGTTCCTTCTTTCTTACAGTTGCCATAAGTTGTTGGGGTTTCTTTGAATGGTAATATTTGGTTGATATCTAACCAAAATACCTCTAGACCATGTACTTATTAGCATTTCTCTTCACTTTTGAGAGAGGTTTCTCATTTGCGATTTTTTTTTTTTTTCCTTCCCCTCCCTGTCAGATTTTAGAAAAAACTCTTTGTCTTGGAATGAGGAAGAGTCCAAAACTCATCTAGTAAAGTTGTTCAGGACTTTGGAAGAAAAGGAGACACTAGGGAGAGACATGGAAAATTGCTTGATAAGAATAGTAAAAAGCTGTTTCTGTGGAAGAATTACTTCTGGAGTAATAGTTACTTTTCTTTTTTTTTTAAGGCATCAGTTTGTAGAAAACAACTTAATCCTAAAAATGGGTCCAGTGGACAAAAGAAAGGTAAGGGCTTTTCTTAGTTCCCTGTAACAAGATTCAGCTGTCGCATTTTTGCACAGTTGCAGCATAGATAAGGAACTGGTTTTAGAGCTTCCTTGTTTAACTTACTTGCAAGTGTAAAATTGTTTTGTTTATTTTCTAAAATGCAGCATTTTCTTGTGAATAGATTGTTTTTTCTTAATTTAGTGGTGTGCCCTTGATTTTTGAAAAGGCTAAAAGTAAATGTGCTATTGATGCTTTCATTTTGAGAGAGTAGTAAATGAGTTTTTGGTCCCCCTCCTCCTCCTCCCAATCTGATATAGCCCACTAAACGCTTTGTCTTGATGCATTGCCTGCATGTGGATTGAGCCACAAATATTGGAAAATAAAATAAAGCCCATAGTGTCCTTAACTGTGGTGTTTTTCCTGGATCCAACTATTGCCTGTATGCTGAGAGGCAGAGCTGACATTAGAACAGATTTTTAAGTTTAACATGCTACAGATGAGCAATGATAGTCTGTGTCAGCTTTACAGGAATGTAGGTTCTCTTTCATCTAAGTTACTACCTGCTTGTTCCTAATTTTCTCCACAAAATCATGAGTATTGATTTCTGTGCTGGAGTCTTTGACAAATAAATTTTGCTTCACTCAGTACAGCTAGTTATTTTATGTTTTGTTAGAACTTGAAGATGTTTTCTTAAAATAGTACTTGTGTTTTGCCATGTAGTAGGAATGCATTGTAACCTCCTAAAAAAGGAGTGAAGTCAAATAGGTAAAGCAAAAGGAAAACAAAAAAAAGTCCCCCAAATGCAAACATACTATCCTATCACTGAGCTGTTTTAATTCTACCTCTGTTTTTAAATTCAGAGATCTACACATTTACGTTTCCCTCCCCCCTCATGCTTTTTTTGCATTGCTGCTTCTGCTTTTCTTGTTAGGGATTGTTTGCACGTCGGCGCCAATTGCTGCTCACAGAGGGGCCCCACCTGTATTATGTGGATCCTGTCAACAAAGTTCTAAAAGGAGAAATTCCATGGTCTTTAGAGTTGCGGCCAGAAGCCAAGAATTTTAAGACATTTTTTGTTCACACAGTAAGTGACTTTAATTTCCTTAAAAGTTGCACTAAGATCCTTGGACAATTATTGTAAGTTGTTAACAAAGAAATTTTTCCAGACAAAATACAATTCCTTAAATACAAGTGTTGATAGCCTTAATTTAAAAAAGAACAAAAACAAAACACCACCACCAACCCTTCCTGAAAAACAAACCAAAACAACAACAACAAAAACTCTGACATACACATCTCCCACAAAAATACAAGTGTATTTTTTATTATTTGTGTGTAAATAAACTATAAGTAGATTTGGGGATTTGAAGTAAGTTCTTAAGAACTTTTAAAATTTAGCCCTATTTTTATATAATGGATTACAGGGAGTGTACCAACAATATATTGTCAGTTGACTGCTTAAACAATACTGAGATGCCAGATGTATGGTTATTCAGTAATATGTAATGTTATATAACTGTAATTGGATTTAACCTTTGGGAAGTTTATGAACTGATTCTGAATAATTATTTTATTGGTAGGTGCAGAATAATTACTGCTTTGGTTAAACTGTGTTTGGAATACTCATTAAAATGTTGTTTACTTATAGCCAAACAGGACATACTACCTGATGGACCCAAGTGGGAATGCTCATAAATGGTGCAAAAAGATACATGAAGTTTGGCGGCACAGATACCACCAGAATGCTGCTAAATAGTAATGCTCATCCAAAATTTCCCAGTTTCCCTACTTGCTGCTAGAACTCCGTGTGCAGCCGATCAGAGGAATCTTTTCAACCCACCTATTACCATCTCAAGGGGAAGCATATGTCTGAAATGTTCTGTTTTGTTTTGGTTTTTTTTTTTTTTAAAGAAAGAAAAAAAAAGAAAAGCAAAAACCTAATGGAATTCAGGGTCGCTTTGCTTGTTCTTTGTGCTTCTGTTGAGGCTTCCACATGCATATCATTGCAGTGAAGATCTTGCTTTTGTGCACTTCAGCTCAATTTCTGCTGCAGGCTAGTGGATAGACCTTGTGTTACCAGCTTCACTTAAGATGAGTTAAAACCAATCCACACGCACACATGCCAAATCATGTACCAGCCTTGCATTTTATAGGGCTGGGGTTTTCTGTGACTTTCAGATTATCATTAAATTGTATTTCATCAGGGAGCTTTTATATGCCTCTCCTAAGCACCACCTCTTTGTTTTCCTTTCCTCACAGTCCCCCAGCTTATTGGTATATGGCATTTGTAGCCAGGTCAGTTGCACCCTTTTGTAATTCCTAATATAGTTCTGGTTGCAGGATTTATGTGGTACTTTAGTAATTATGTGAATGAGTCAGATGTATGTGTCTGGCAGACAGGCTCCAATGATACAGGTTTTGAGAGAGTAAAATGCTGAACACGGCACTGAAAGTTTTCTAAAATTGAAATGTTGGCTTCTGAAGCATATAAGATTTTAAACATTCAATTTAAATTTTAATATGAATCATATATGTATTTAATCAAGGGACAGTAAACTTACCAGCATGCTTTTAACTAATGCTAACTAAAAAATTAACTAGTTAGTATGGGGGAAAAAATGTCACTATTGAAGTAGTAAATAGTTTTTCACCTTTTCAGGAGATGAGGGCTAGAAGCTTTCTTTCCAGGGTGTGCATGTATTGTGCATTTTAGTGGGGCCAACCTATTTACCTGGGTAGAGAAGGAAGTGTGAAAGCTTTGTACAATTGATTACTTGACTTTTTTTGTCTCATTGTGTAATGAGATGTACAAATAATACTATTTTTGGTCCTTGGCTAAATATTTAGCAACTCTGAAAAAATTCAAGCAATTGAAATATTAGATCCATAAAGTAATATGGTTAAAAATTCAAAGGAAAATACTGATACAAAGGGGAAAATATATGGTACATAAGGCATATCTATAAAATGAAAATATTTTTCATATCGATCTCCTTTATCCTCTTCAAATTAAGGCTTTCTTGTGGTCAAACATTTCTTGTAACATTGCAAAGATATAACTTTCTATGTGCTAAAAACAACTTCCCTAATGTTATTTTCAACATGCCTGTGTTCCTGAACCTTGCAGAGAGGAATGACCTAGGTCTGGACAAAGGCATTCCTTCCCTTTTTTTAAAAGCAGTATAAACATCACACCTATTTATTCACCTTCTACGCATACAATCTCTTAGCATTTTGAGGTCTCATACTATGATGTGCTTTTCCTTCCACCAAAGAAAGAAATGTTCCACTGCAATGCTGAAAAAACTCATGGGCTACTGTTCTAGAAGCAGTGTTGTAAAAGCAGTGGCTTATCAGGATTTCTCAGAAAACAGATGAATGTTGGATATTTTGTTGTTGTACAGGGTGAAGGAGATTTATTATTGATCTCTTTAAAAACTGTTATGTGGTTGAACTTGATGACAGTGCAGCTTTTCCGCTACCTTTCAGTCTTTAAAGAAGAGAATGCAGTTGCCTTTTCTTTTGGAGAGACTACATTCTTGTAGTCTTCTGTTATCCCACAATGTACACAGACTTGACAAAAGTAAATCACTGGCTTACAGTGCCTGGTGTTAAGGGAGCTAAGGTGTCCTGTAAATGGCTGAGATGAGAGAGAGAGAGACCACCATTCCCTTTGCACTGTGAGAATTTTCATCACATACAAGGTACACTCACTCCTTGTCACTGAAATTTGAATAGCACAGTACACCTCCTGTCTGTGCCTCTATTAATCCTGGATTTACCATTCTAACCAAGATGATGTGTATTGTAAGTTTGTAGTGCTATCCATTTGTTCTCCGACTGTCTAATTCCAGCTGTATGTTGGATCCTCTGGAGGCAACCTTACTGCTTTTGGATTTAGTCTTTGGTTTAGAGATGTAGATGTATTCCCAACTTTATACAGGAGAGTTTCGCGGTGATGGAAATTCACGGTGCCACTGCTGTTCAGTGTGACAAAACTTGGCCTCACATAAAAAGTCTGGCAAAGTTGTTCTGCTGATAGTGAATACCTTAGCTTCATTAGGAGATGGAGTGATCTCCATTGGCTTGTTCACTAGGTGGAAATCTAGGAATGCGTAAACATGTTTTCTGTAATATTTAGACTTGTAGTCATTTTGCCATAACAAAGTAATTACTCTGCTTTTTCACACCTTGAAAATCCTTTCTTGGTAGACTTCCATCTTGCCCACCAAAAACTTTCAGCCAAAGAAATCTTGATAGCAGTAAGCTATCAAGAAGGTGTCTGGAAGGCTGATGTCTGCATTCTAGTATTCCTTTTCTCTTTTGACAATGCTGTCATTAGAAAACTGTGAGCACCTCTTACAGGCATCCCTCCCCTTAGAACTTCAGTGTTCCAAATCAAATCTTCCTTAGCTGCTGCTTTTTTGGGAAGGGAGTAGAACTTTTCTGGGAGAGGTATTTGTCTGTCTTGGACTGTAAGTGAAATCTGTGGTTTTGAAAGATGGCAAAAGAATAGAGTGAGGCAAGACAAAGCAATCATGCAGATTTAAGTATGTTTCACCAGTTTGTCCACTTAAATGTGTATTGGCAGGTGCTGCATACTATGAAGGGCTGGTTCCTATTTTAAATGCTTACACCTGAAATGGGGTAGCTTCAGATCTTTGTCCTGAATATCACTCCTGTGGTTTATGGGAGTTTATGGAATGAAATGTACAAGGGAGATTCTTCAGAGCTGCAGATAAGCCAGTTAATTTCTCTGCTCTTTATCCGAGGTCTTCAAAGCGCAAAAAGGGTTGTTAGGCACTTGAAGACTCTTCTTCAGATTCCTCACTGCAAACCTACTGAAAACCAAATCTAATGATTGATTCATTCCATCTTTTGCATTTTGAACAATTGCCAATCATTTATAAAGAATCTGGTCAGTAATGTTGTAATTTTGTTTTGCTTGGGCTTTGAACTTCAGGAAGGTGTTTATTGCATCTGTTTTCTGTGGGGTGGAGCTTAAGAAAGGATTTTTGAATTGCAATGTTCTATTTAGTGTCCAGCCCACTCACAGGAAGTTTAAAACTACTTTGATAAGCTGGAGAGATGAGTTTATTACTGTTGGCCTTAAAGTCCAGTTTTGAGAAGGACTTAAACTAAGGAAGACTTGCTTCAGATGTGATGGTGAGGCATTGTGAGCAGACTGATATTACCTATCAAGATCTCATTTGCTAAGCACTTAGATGGTGAGCACCTCAAACTATCAGGTAGTACTGTGCTCCACTTACTTTTCTCCTTCTGATGTGATTTAGTTGTGAAGTATCTGCTATATATAAGCCCAGAAAAAAACTCTGTAGGTTGAAACAAAGATGTGATAATTGTAATCCATTTTCATAGTTCAAGATGTTTAATTTAATGTGCTTGATATAATTACATTTTGTGCTGGGAACTTGGAATAATCCTGAGGATTTCCCACATGTACATTTAACAGTTTCTTTTGAATTATTTAGTAAAGTCAACACAATTACTTCATTTGGCCTGTGGACAAAACATTTGATTTTCAACACCTTGCTGAGGAGAGAACTTGTGTATTAATAGTTGCCTAAAGATGCCGTCTGTGGATTGTGATCATTCTTTCTACTAGTGAATTACATGAATAGGTGTGGTATTTATACCTGAAATTTTGGTGAATGCCTGTAATATTTTATGCAAATAGTTTAATTAATCAAACAGAAGTGCTCCTGCAAAGCTTCATGACACAGATAGTCCATCAGCTGATCAAGTGAGCTTACAGACAAGTAATTCTCTGACCCAACATGGTATGCTTTCAGTTAACACTGGTAATTTAAAAATGTTTCCTCTTTCTTAGAAGAAATATGACTTTCATACCGTAAACAATTGGAGGGGTTCTTAAGCACCCAATAACCTGGACTGTCTGTCAGCATGGTAGTGAATGTAGATGGTTGTCATTTGACAAAGCTTCCTATGACCATGTACTAACTCTGACTGGATGTGGCATATGTTCTAAATTGTAGCAGAACTTGCAATTACTATATCTGACAAAAGAGAAAAATAGGAACCAGGAACCATAATCAGTTTTGATAGTTGTATGCTAGCTGTTTTCAGGTTGGTGGCAGTCAGTTATGTGCGTAATATTCTCTACCTGGTTTGTAGCTGTAACTGTGATGTACAGATAAAAGAAAAAAAAAAACCAACAAAAACAAACAAAGAAAAAAAAACCAAAAACCCCACAACCAAACCAAACAACAAAAAAAATCCCCAACCCCCTCAACAAGCACCACAAAAGAATCTCCCCTTCTCCAAGAACTTGTGAAAACAGAAGCAAATAATGCAATGATATAAGATACACACTTTTGTATTTTTATTCTTCTAAGGTTATTTGCTGGCTCTTGTTGGCCTCTAGTTCAGTCTGTGTTATTTAAATTCTAATATATGAATTATTTGGATTGAATTCATGTTCGGGGCCATGGTGTTGTATGTATTGATGTACAGCCTTGAATGTGAATAATTATTGTAAACTATATTTTACACCTTTTTTCTGGCTTTATTATATAAATTTTCTATTGGTCGATGATTTAATCATATCTCATAATTTAATGACTGTTTATTCTCCTCTCGACAGATCTCTGTGCTGTAGATGTGTAGTTAGTGACTGGATGACGGATTTCACTTATGCTTGGTAGTCTGTAATAAAGGCATGTAGGGTCCTGGCCCGGCCTCCGCCTCTTCCTTCCGTCGCGGGGGGGGGGGGGGGGGGGGGGGGGGCAGGACCTCCGGCCCAGCGGCGGCGCTGTCGCACGCACGCGCGCCGCTTCCGGGGCCGCGGCCTTGGCGCGGCGGGCGGGCCGCCCCGGGCCGCCCGCTGAGGCCGTCGTTCGCCGCTCGGGCGCGGCTGCCCGTCATCGCGTCGTCGTGAACGGCCCCGGCGGACGAGGCTGCTCCAGTGCAGGCGCCGGGCGAGAAGGGGGAAGGGAAGCGGTTCCGAGCGGGACGCTTCCGGTGGGAGGTGCACCCGAGGACCTGTGGCTGGGGCGGGCCCTTACGGCGGCGAGGATGGCGGCGGAGAACCACTGCGATTTGCCGGTTCATCCGATCGGCGGCCTCGGCCTGGGAGGCCCGGGCGGGCCCTGCCGCCGGTGCAGCTCAGCGCCGCCGCCCGGCGCGGTGCCCGGCAAGTGGGTCCGGCTGAACGTGGGGGGCACCTGCTTCCTGACCACTCGGCAGACGCTCTGCAGGGACCCCAAGTCCTTCCTCTTCCGCCTGTGCCAGGCCGACCCCGACCTGGACTCGGACAAGGTGAGCGCGGGCCCCGCCGCGCCGCTGCCCCCGCGGGCGCGCTCCGCCGGGCCCCCTCTTCGCGCCGCCCCCCCCCCCCCCCCCCCCCCCCCCCCCCCCGCCGCGCCGTTGCGGCGGGTGCCTCGGTCCCGCCTGGGAGCCGGCGCTGCCGGGGCTCGGTGTGCTGCCGGGCCTTGCTGCGGGGCGGGGCGGGCGGCGTTGCCGCTGGCGGTAAGGCAGAGCCGAAGGGGAGCGCGGGGCTCGATGCTGCGGTGAGAGGCTGCAGGAGCGGCGGCAGGTTCCGCCGCCGTCGGGGGAGTCTCTCGGGGGTTGTGTTGCTTCGCGAGTGCGTGTACGTCAGGGGCTTTAGTTGAGGGTGAGGGTGGGCTGATTTCGTGCGAAGCGAGGGGGTTCGTGAGTAACGCCACGGCTTATAAATCCAGCAGAGGGAGGGCAGGGTCCTTCGTATACGTTTTTACGTTGTCCGACCGGGTTAGTTTTAGCGTTTTAATGGGGTGTCAGCCTGCACTGATGCCGTGTTATTTCTGCACTGTCATCACCCTCTTGTTGAAGAACCAGATCAAACTACTTCTGGTAATAACCTCTATCACTTAGCCATAGTATTACACGTTTCAGCAATTGTTTGAGTAAAATATTACTTACTCTGCACGGACTGCAAATGGTGGGTGATAATATTTGGGTATTCGTTCTGACTCGTTTTTAGTAGGGAAAGAAAAGTTACTGATTAAGATTTTATTTATGGAGTGGTATGTAGTAATGGATGTAAAGTCTTCGTATAGAGTGCTGGCTCTGAAAGATTTTGGAGCATAATGGACAGAAATGGACTTCCAGTACAGCACGCTTAGGGAAAAGAAGGGAACAGCTTATAACCCTTGAATATATAACCAACAGGTTGAAAATAAAGAGT
This sequence comes from Harpia harpyja, assembly GCF_026419915.1. Classification (NCBI taxonomy): domain Eukaryota; kingdom Metazoa; phylum Chordata; class Aves; order Accipitriformes; family Accipitridae; genus Harpia; species Harpia harpyja. The sequence continues at coordinate 234,662 of NC_068960.1, read as the reverse complement.
TGATTTTTATATGTCAATTTTTCATTCCTTTTTTTTTTTCCCAGTGAGACTAGTAGTAAATTTATCAATTTTCTCATGCATATCTTCCAGAAAGGATGTTTAAATGTTTAAGAAGGTAGGGAACAGAACCTGAGTAGTGTTCCAGAGTTAGAGAAAAAATATGTTAAAGTATGGCCACGTGGGGATTGTATTTTGTTGTCTTTGGTTTGGTTTGGGGTTTTTTGGAGAGGATTAGCTTAAACTGACAAAAATAAATTTAAAAATGTCAGTGGCATGCTTATAGGTCAGAAACTGTCTTTACTTGGGATGGAACAGGAAACCTTTCTTCTAAGGTTTCTTAAATAAAAGATAAGGCACACTTAATAATTAAGGCACCTGTCTTGTGTTCCACTGCAAAAAGGTGCTCATTTGCTATCTCTCAATGCCATCAGGGAAAGAGAGAGAAGTCACATTTTTAGAAGAAATGCTTTAGTTCTAACTACGGTATTTGGCTGCCTTTTTTCACCAATTGATGAAATCAGTCATCTTTCACAAGCACAATCAGTGAGGTGTTGCTGTCTTGTAACATTTCTTGAGGCTACTAATCTAAACATTTTCTTTTTTACTGTGCTTACGTTTTTGGGTTGTAGAAGCAAATCATAAATTTATGCTATGGTTATTTAGCTGTTTGGTAGGATATGGAGAGACTTGATGAATTTGTTCACGTTTTTAGACTTATGTAGTTATAGTTGTCAATAGCGTACGTGACAACTTAAAGCTAGCTGCAGTCACAGCTATAGAAGGATATCCTTTGCTTACAAGGAACATGCCTATACATTATTTAAGCTGCTTAGATATTACTGTCATCCTTTTTTGCTAGTGTAGAAGTCTAATGGAAACCACTTTAGCAAGATGCAAACAAATTGCATTGTCCTGTTATTGTGAGTAGCCTTTTTTATAAAATAGTAGCTGGTATAGTTATCTTTAACAGATTATTGTGCAAATCAGTAACGTGAGGCAAGCAGTAGGTATAGAGGGAACTACAGATTGTTGAGGAAAAACTGGATTTAGAGAAAATCTTGTTATTCAGAGATGCATTGTCTCGGCTTGTGAAGCTGGATGTCTTCAATTTGATGTACAAAAAGCAAAGCCTTTCCTGGTTAAATATGCACTATGGTCTTCTTTTCAGGATGTTTGACAGAGTTTCATGTCCTGTTGTCTTGATCATATGTAGTCATTGATTTTCACTTCAACCATTCAGAGCCTGCAGTCAACTGTCATCTTGGATTTTGCAGAAGTGGCCTACCTCTTAGATTACCCATCATAGTGTATTAATTACAGTACCTAAGATTACTTAAACACATAGAGCCTTTCTTCCAAGGATTTGATTTGGAATCTTTAGATTTTTTCATCTCCTGTAAACAGCAAAACATAATCCAAACAGTTCCTTTTTTTTCCTCTGAATGATAAGATATCATAGATGTCCTTTCAAGAGAAAAAAAATCCGTCCCTGACGTCTCACCAGTTTGTGAGTGTACTGTCTTGATACAAGAGCACATCAATATAATGTATGGCTTAGTTTTGAAATATCAGATGCCTTTAAATGATGAGCACAGATAATTCATGGGAATAATTGGTAATATTTGTGTTATCATCCTGGACTCTGGTTCTTCTCCTTTGCCACATATATGTAAATCAAAATCTGATAGTAATAGATTTGTTTTTTCCCTCATGGTTTTACTCTTTGGAGTCCTGTTATGAGCTGTAACCAGATACTGAGTTAATATATTTTTGTTAATCATACAGTAAAGATTATTTACAATGACTACTATGCAGCACAATTTTGTGCTCATAAAACAGTAGTTCTTACAAGGTGCAGCTAATAGGTAAAGATACTGCCCTCTTAAAAGCCTGGAGCATTGGAGCTGGTCTTTGACCCATAATTCCCTGGGTTTGATTCCATTGTGTATTCTTCCTAAAAGTCACATGGGTTTTAAACACCTAGTTTTAAACTTTAAAGTGAGAGAGAATGTGTATTCGAGCTTATATGTAGGCTGATGCCTGTTAGACCCATCCCAGACATACTTGTGCCTACCACCAGATGAGGATGTGGGGGAGGTGGGGCGGGGAGAATCCTGAGGGATGAGCCAGCAGATGAGATTATCAAAATTGATAGCCACAGCCCTCTGTTTGAAAGAACTATGAAAAATCTAGCCTTAACAAGGTATATCATGTTTCCAGTATGGGGAATTTGTCTGGGATGCACTTCAGTAACTCACTTTGTGAAATTTTAGATGTATTTTCAACAGATTAATACTGAATTGTGCTTATAATGCAAAACATGTTTTATAGTTCATAGGCGCATTTCATATTCCTCTGATAATGTTCCATTTGATAAGTATGTAACTCAGCAAAAATGGAGGAGGAGGTATGTTTTTTTTATAACTTCAGTGAGTTAATCTGGCTTGTGGAACGCTCTAATGTTGTCCCAACTGACAAAAGGGAGGGCGGCAGATTGCACATCTAGAAGCAAGACCAAGCAGAAGAGCCAATAATGAAATTACCTTGTATACCAGTAAATATATCTTTGAAGAAAAAAGTTTAGTTCACATTCTTTTTTGCTTTGCAAGATTGCCAAATCAGAATCTTTAGAAAATGAAGGCGTAAGAAATGCTTATCTCAGATGAGAACACACGTATAAGCAAACCCCAAAATCAATAATAGAGCTGTTTCTGCTAAACTCAACAAGTGAGGCATATCAAAATTAATCATGTTGATATGTTAAGAAATTCTGAAAGAGGTTAACCAGATGAGTTTATTAGAAATGAGAATAAGACAATGAAATAGTTCATAGGTTGCAGTTTACAAATATCAGTTGCATACATAGCGATTTTTTTCCACTGTAATTTCTACACCAACATGTTTTTTTGTTATTTAACTACATAAAATACAAGATTTCCTTAATGATTGCTACTAAAAAAAATTGAAAGGCTTCAAGAAAGGTAGCATGTTTACCTTCAAATTATTGTCAGGTGCTAATGTTGAACGAGGCGGTGCAGCTTATCTCTTGGTATCAGATATGTTTCCAGTTGCAGCAGCAGAAAGATTAACCTTGGCGCACCCTGTGGCTAAAGTAGTGTTGAATGGAATGAGATAGTGACATTGATTCTCTGAATTTAGTAAGTTTCACAATGCGCTGTGCGTCTTTGTATTTAAGACTATTTGAGAATCATTTCAGCAAATGAATGAGTGGTAGTGGTCATACCTACTGTTCACAATAGGATTTGTTTTCCAGAGTATTTAAATCTTTCTTTAGAGATGAATACATAAAAATAGACAAGCAGAGTATTGCTTCTTGCTCACTTTTTCATCCTTGTTTAACTTACTTAATGCTTGTATTGTTAAGTTTTACTGCCAGATATTTCCTGATTTCAGCACCTTCCTATTTTATCTATATACCAGTTTTTCTTTTATGAACTGTTCTATCATTCTTTAAACTTTCCCCTAAGCGAGAAGATTGTCAGCCTTTCTTCATAAGTTTTTTGGCAACAGTATTCATGCTTGATTTTTAATGCCTTTCTAAAGTTAAGCGTAATTGTACTGAGGTAGAATCTCTTAAGGAAGGAAGCAAGCAAGCACTGAATGTTTTAGAAAAATCAAAATCTTCCTGGCAGCACATCCTTAACTGTCAGCACTAAAAAGTATCTTAACTGTAGTCATTGTTCTAAGATATAACTGAGATAAACTTTATTTGTCCATGAGATTTCTGACTAGTTAGGTGGCTTGTGTTATTAATGTAGTTTTGATTAGTACTGGCAGCCTGCTGATGCTCAAAGTTTTTAGGTCACATAGTTTGAGAAAAATGTGTTCTGGGCATCTAGCTCAAGATTTAAAAAGCACAGGGGGTAGGGGAGACAATTATTTCTAAATCCAGATTTAGTGCCAAATATTATTGTATTTCTGTGCATATTGCTGCCTTTAACAGAACTTCTGCTTGCTCAGTATATGTAAATGATGTCAGTTCTTTAGATGTTCCTGGAGTGTGTGGAAGATAACTTCCTGACACAGCTGGTAGGTGAGCCAACCAGGGGAGGAGCCTTGCTAGATCTGTTGTTTACGAACAGGGAAGGACTGGTGGGAGGTGTGATGGTCGGAGGCCGTCTTGGGCTTAGCGACTGTGAAATGATAGAATTCTCAATTCTTGGTGAGGCAAGGAAGGTGGTCAGCAAAACCACCACTATGAACTTCCGGAGGGCAAACTTTGGCCTCTTCGAGGCACTAGTTGAGAGAGTCCCTTGGGAGACGGTCCTGAAGGGCAAAGGGGTCCAGGAGGGATGGACACTCTTTAAGAAGGAAATCTTAATGGCTCAGGACCAGGCTATTCCCATGTGCCGCAAGTCGAACTGCTGAGGAAAACGACCGGCCTGGCTGAACAGGGATCTTTTGCTAGGACTCAAGAAAAAAAGGAGAGTTTATCATCTCTGGAAGAAAGGGTGGGCAACTTGGGAGGAGTACAGGGATCTTGTTAGATCATACAGAGAGGAAATTAGAAAGGCAAAAGCTCAGCTAGAACTAAATCTGGCCACTATTGTAAGGGACAACAAAAAATGTTTTTACAGATATGTTAACAGTAAAAAGAATCCCAAGGAGAATATCTATCCTTTAATGGTTACAGAGGGGAATGTAGCCACCAGAGATGAGGAAAACGCTGAGGTACTTAATGCCGCCTTTGCCTCAGTCTTTAATAGGGAGACCAATTATCCTCAGGGTACTCTGTCTCCTGAGCTGGAAGGTTGAGGATGAAGAGCAGAATATACCCCCCTTAATCCAGGAGGAAATAGTTAGTGACCTACTACGCCATCTGGACACTCACAAATCTATGGGACCAGATGGGATCCATCCAAGAGTACTGAGGAGGTGCTTGCCAAGCCGCTCTCCATCATCTATCGGCGATCCTGGTCAGCGGGGGAGGTCCCAGAGGACTGGAGGCTTGCCAATGTAACTCCCATTTACAAGAAGGGTCAGAGAAAGGATCTGGGGAACTACAGGCCTGTCAGCCTGACCTCGGTACCGGGGAAGATTATGGAACGGTTTGTCTTGAGAACACTCACATGGCAAGTCCAGAACAAGCAGGGGATTGGGCCCAGTCAGCATGGGTTTATGAAAGGCAGGTCTTGCTTGACCAACCTGATCTCCTTCTATGACCAGGTGACCCGCCTAGTGGATGAGGGGAAGGCTGTGGATGTTGTCTACCTTGACTTCAGCAAGGCCTTTGACACTGTCTCTCATGGCATACTCCTTGAGAAGCTGGCGTCTCGTGGCTTGGACAAGCGTACTCTTCGCTGGGTGAAAAACTGTCTGGATGGACGAGCCCAGAGGGTTGTGGTGAATGGAGTTACATCCAGTTGGTGGCGGGTCACAAGTGGTGTTCCCCAGGGCTCGGTGTTGGGCCCAGTTCTGTTTAATATCTTTATCGATGATTTGGATGAGGGGATCGAGTGCACCCTCAGCAAGTTTGCAGACGACACCAAGTGGGGAGGCAGAGTCGATCTGCTTGAGGGTAGGGAGGCTCTACAGAGAGATCTGGACAGGCTGGATCGATGGGCTGAGGCCAATCGTATGAAGTTCAACGAGGCCGAGTGCCGGGTCCTGCACTTCGGTCACAGCAACCCCATACAGCGCTACAGGCTTGGGGAAGCGTGGCTGGAAAGCTGCCCGGCAGAGAAGGACCTGGGCGTGCTGGTTGACAGCCAGCTGAATATGAGCCAGCAGTGTGCCCAGGTGGCCAAGAAGGCCAACAGCATCCTAGCCTGCATCAGAAATAGTGTAGCCAGCAGGAGCAGGGAGGTGATTGTCCCCCTGTATTCGGCACTGGTGAGGCCGCACCTCGAGTACTGCGTTCAGTTTTGGGCCCCTTGCTACGGGAAAGACGTTGAGTTGCTGGAACGTGTCCAGAGAAGGGCAACCAAGTTGGTGAGGGGCCTGGAGCGTAAGTCTTATGAGGAGCGGCTGAGGGAGCTGGGGCGGTTTCGTCTGGAGAAAAGGAGGCTGAGGGGAGACCTTATTTGCTCTCTACAACTACCTGAAGGGGGGTTGTAGTGAGGTGGGTGCTGGTCTCTTCTGTCAGGTGGCTGGAGATAGGACGAGAGGAAATGGCCTCAAGTTGTGGCAAGGGAGATTTAGGTTAGATATTAGGAAAAATTTCTTTACTGAGAGGGTTGTCAGACATTGGAACAGGCTGCCCAGGGAAGTGATTGAGTCACCATCCCTGGAGGTATTCAGAAAGCGCGTAGACAGGGTACTCCATAACATGGTTTAGTGGGCATGGATGGTAGTTGGACACGATGATCTTGAAGGTCTTTTCCAACCTAAATGATTCTATGATCCTATGTCCGTGTTAGAGTGCACAGCTTTGAGCCAAGAGCTTGGCAGTGTAGATTCTGAGTGTGTCCATTCTGGAAAAGTATTTGAGGAGAAGTCTTCGGTCTAGTTTTGACCTCAATGAAGATAATTAACTGGAAATAAATTTCTGACATTTCAACTAGTGTATTAATGCAATTCTTGGGGAGAATGTTAAATGGGATTAGGGAGATGTATGTATTTGGTCTTACTTTTTAGTCCTACTGGTATCCTCTACCTGATTCTGGTATCCACAATGCAAGGTCACTTCAAAAATTGGAGAACTTGGACAGTAGTCACAAGATGAAATATGATTTGGTGGAAGGTTATAAAGAAAAACTGGGTTTTTGGCAAGGAGTTTAAGGAGACTTCTCAGTCCAGAAGTATGTACATGGAGAATAGAAATCTAATAGTGAAGCCTGTTCAGTCTAGCAAAGGTATTGTGAGATCCAGCTAGGGAAGTGTGAAACTATAGATATCCAGGCTAGAAAGTACATATTTTAAAGCTGTGACGGTGATTAGTTTTTAGAATGGCTTGCACAAAACAGTTAGGTTTCACCAGTACTTTCTAAAGGTTAAATTTCACTGTAAATAAATTTAGTCCTATGTATGTTTTAAATGAAGATCAGGCTAAGTATTCATTATGATTCCTTTGAGCCTCAGTCTCTATGAAAATTGAAGTGGAAATGTTTTAGACTGGAATACATGATCATTTAAATGTTTTGGGCAATGTTTTTCAAATTCTTTGAAAATACATGTGCGTTTTGAGTCTCCTGTCTCTATGAATGCTGGATTGTAGATAAGCTTTAGGGTTAATTCTTAAGAAAGAAGGAATATGACTGTGAGCTACACTGACTTTTCATTGGTACGTTGAACCAGGTGATCGAAAATTAAGAGCAAGTTATTAGGCTTCCTCTAAAATTCCATGGTATTTGTAACTTGGGACTAAACTTCGGTGTGGGAGAGTGATAATAAGCAAATGCAGCCTTCACTGTACCTCAGCAATGTTGTCTTTTAAATGGTGTCCTCATAAAAAGGAGCAGATATGGAAAAGGTCTAGGACTTACGGACAAGGAAGGAAAAACCCTTGGTAGAGAGAAGAATGTAATGCAGAAATAGAACTGGGTAAAGATAAAAACACCTGTGTGGTTAATTAGCACTTTTGTGTTGGATGCACAAAGAACTGGAGCATTTTCTTTGAGTATCCTTACAAAGAGTGGGAAGATTTGTACAGAACACCTGTGGGATCAAAATGTGGGGTGATGTGACTATATTGAATAAAGAGGAAACTTGAGTTTCAGCTGCTGTTCTGGTAAACATTAACACCTGTTTGTATAAAATATATCTACAAGAGAGAAAACTGAGACCTTGTTAGAATATATATTTGTCTGGCATTTGTGGTATTCACCTGAAACTTGGGAAATGGCTTTGAAATACCCACATTAGTTGTGTCAGTGAAGATTCAAAGTTGCTCAAAGCTTGTAGAAACCTAATTAACTAGTTAGCAGAGGAAATAGCATAGCTGGGTGTCACGACCCAGACTGGACAGACCAGGGAGTTGTGTTTAATTCGAAATTCCCTCGGGCTAAATTAAGGTGAAACGACACCAAACGATCAGTTAAAGATTTTATTCATGACAAAAGCAAACTGAACTGGGGAGGCGTGGTAGTAGGTGGCCGGGTTTCTCACAACAGGAATTGGCATAAGACTACTTCTGTAAACCGTGTAACCATATACATCAATTCAGGGAATAAGGAGATCCCTCCCATTGAGTCACGAGGTTCAGAGCAGACTCCCTTGCTTTCCAGACTCCTCCTCAGAGAAGGGCCCAGGGGCAGCTGGATCCACTCTTAGACTTGGTCAACGGTTCATATCTTGAAACGGATGAGGTGTAGGGATTGTGAAAAAGTAAAAGGGAAGAGAGAAGAAGACAGAGAGAGAGGGAAGGGAAGAGAGAAAGATTTCACCGGTCCTGGGTCCAGCGTTGGTCCAGTCAGCCGACGGGTCCAGTTCTGGTGGGCTTGCGTACATGGAGCTTCAGTTTGTGTCCTTTTATCATCCTTGCCCCTCCTTTGGGCGGGCACCCAAACTCCTCAGGTTAATGAGCAATTTGTGAGCCTTTGGGCTTGGGGGTCCTTTGGGGAGTAACTTCTCCTTCCCTGCAGACAGGGCCATTGTTTGATCTTTGTATCAGAACAGCTTATCAGAACAGGGAGCTGCGCACCCTCCAGCACGCCCTCCCCCTCCTGTTGCTGATGTCTGAGCTGATGGGCTTTATTCATATGTGGTATATTATACATATGTTTGGTATGGTATTTGTATTTATCAGTGTGAAGATTAAGCATTTTTATAGATTTTAGATGGTAATTTGGTAATGAAGAAAACTTGATAGTGGTTATGAAAGGAATGAGTGTAACAGGAAAAAAGTGGGATGAGAAATTATAGAATGGAAAAAAGTTTGTGGGTGATAAGGAAAATGGTTAAAAACAGGTAGAAGATAAAAGCAATTCTATCATATGTTTCACAGAGTGGATGCTGTCAGTATGTGTAAAGCACGTGTGGTGCAAGTGCTAATAATAAGCTCTGACGTGCATGCTAGGCTACTGAATTCAGGTAATGCAGGTTGCTGGTGACCTCTTATTAGGTGGAAGTTGAAAGAGAAGGCCTGACAGCTTGTTCCCTTTGTGTTTTTGCTGGAAGCTTGTTTAGTATATAGAAATCTACTCAGGTAAGAGTAATTTCAGATACTGTAGTCCATAAAAAAATAAAAAAGGAAAATTAATTTTTTTGAGGCCTTTTGTGTAAGGAGTGAAGTAACCATTGTTACTTGAGATTTCATTTAGAGCTTCTAGTTATTTTGCTTCTGTGACCCACCTGTCTTTCTCTGTAATGGTGTAGAGCTGGTGGCCAGTATTGCTTCAGAGGGGAAGGCAATGTGAGAAAACACTGTAGGGTAAAAGAATACAATAATCGTTGAAGAAGCTTGCTTCTAGAGACTTAATTCCCTTAAATGGGAGGACTTCTAGTTTTCTAAGCCCATATGTTTCTTAATTCAGTTCAACTGATGACCAAAGGCTGTGGTTTTTTCTTTTAAACAGCGTTTCTTTATCTATTTTAGGTCTTCCTTTCCAACTTCACTGGTTTCTGTTCCTGTATTAAATAATACTTTTCAGCTTATAATTCATACAGTTGTCAGCTAATTTAATTTCTTTGGGTTGTATCTGTAGATTGTTCATTCTTGAAGTGTTTTGGTAATGTAAATATATTTAAATGTGAAACATTAAAAATATACCATTTTATGCACCTCATCTATCTTCTGTGAGACCATGAGTTTAGGTCAGAAGAACTTGTGATTAGACTTCACCAAGCACTGTCTGCTCTGAGTGTAGGTTAACTGACAGCACATTTTAATATATCAGCATTTTTTTGAACAGTTAATTTTATATAAAATATAACACCCCTTCACTTCTAACATGACAGTGTGTCTAAGTGTGTAAAGCATTTAGCTTGTAATTACAGGAAGATGTTTATGTTTTTTGTAGTTCAGGCTGTGGTCTTTCTACATTCTACCAACCCTGGTTAGACGAGCACAGTTATTCAGAAACTAAATCCATGTACCTGAAAATAAATCCACCATCTTTCTTCCAATGAAACATTTTAGGAACTTCAGATACTGTTAAGTAGAGAGAATTTTCAGGTGTCACAGTTCAGTAATCAAACCTTTACATATCAGCAGTAATGTCCAAATGCAAAGGATTGGGTCAGTAGAATTTTTTTCAGGTGGTACAACATGTATGACTGTCACATGTAATTTTGGGAGAGAATGACTCATTTAGCTAGGACTGTTGGTAGCGATGCTTTGTTAGTATCTCCTGTAAACTACTAGAATATTAAAGATAAGAAAAAATGAAAAAAGTATTTGGGGTGCTGCCACATCTCTCTAGTATATATCTGTAGGATATCTATTGCACCAAAACTTTAGGTACTAAAGGATTAATACTGTTGGTGATCCACTTGATAGTAGAAAGGAGCAGTGGATCTATTAGACGTGTCTTATCAGTCTTCCTTAGACCTCTGGCCAGCACAAAGTATGTCAGTACTGCGTTGATCACAGGTGTTCACACATAGACTCTAAATTATGTAGGAAAGACCAATTTTGCTCCTTCATCTCTTTGTCAAGAATATCTGTGCAGGTGAATTTCTTGAACTGTGTTTTGCACTCCACAAAGTGCTGTGCTGTGTTCTGTAAACTGAGCATCAGTTAGTTTGATCTATCCCTTCTTTGTTGGCATGAGGTAGGTAGGAACTGCATCTTCAGTGTACTTTTTTTTTTTTTTTTAGAAGATGCACATACAACCCTGCCTTGGTACACAGCTGTTCTCTGAGCTAAGACAAAACCAAAAGTTTTAGAACAAAGTGTTGAGGTTAAAGAGAAGGTAGGTTTGTTTGCCTTTAATTTAACAAAAGAAACCACACACCCCCCCCAACAGAAAAACCCAACAACGACCAAACAAAAAAAGCAAGCTGGTATTTGAACCTCACTGAAATGTAGCCTTTGTTCTGATTCTTCAGGTTTCCAAACAAAATGATAGTTTTGTGGTTTTAAGTGTTATTTTTAACCTTAATTTTCGGTGTTCTCACTTACTGCTTAGATCTTTCATGCTAGCAATGTTGATAAGCTTTTGATAAAGGGTTGGGGAGAATTGATCAGGTAAGAGAAGTTACACAGTACATGATTGAGTTGAGTGATCAGTTTGATATAATTACAACTACATTGTTGAATTCCTTTTAATGTCTTCAGTAAATTTGGCTTCAAGGGATGTGGCTATGTCTGAATACCTGCTTGCTATTCAGATGCCAAGCTGAATATTAGCCTGCAATTCCTGATTGGATGTTTAAATCATTGTGGGGTTTTTTGGCTTTTTTGTTTGTTTATTTGTTTGGGATTTTTTTGTGGTGTTTTGGGATTTTTGTTTTGGTTTGGGGGTTTTTTTGTGGTGTTTTTGGGGTTTTTTTTGTTTCTGTTTGTTTGTTTTCTAATCTAGGATGAAACAGGTGCCTATTTAATAGACAGAGACCCGACCTACTTTGGGCCAGTGCTGAACTATCTCAGACATGGGAAACTGGTTATTAACAAGGACCTAGCTGAGGAAGGTAAGATGTTACTAAATCTCTTGCTTTCTTGCCACTTGCTTATTATTTTCACTGATTTTGAGTCACCAAAAGTAACTTAAAATTAGATGGTAAATCTTAATCAGTGTTAGCATTTCAATCTGTTTCAAGTGAGGGTGATAGTTATTGTGCAGTTATAGTATATGCTGTTATTTGAGTGTTTTGAGTATGATTCCTGATTTCACAACCCCCATCCCTAGTTAGAAATAGAACATAAATATTCAAACATGAGGGGAGATGCCTTTTATCATATAATTTTCTATCTTTCCTGTATGACTGTGTGAAATACTTGGGTTTAGTCCTCTTCAAGCAAAATAATACTGACTGTGAAACAAACTTTAGATGTAAAGCAAAATAAGAGTGAAGTTCTGGGATGTTCAGATGTGTGGAATATGCTCTTGAAGAGTAAATTCTGCCCAGCTTCTCCCTCCCTGTCCCCAATTCATATCAGTTTTACCCTAATAGAGGATGACTCTTTTAAACCATACAGTACTAAAACTGTATTGATAAGGTATTGAAGAAATTGATCAAAGAGAAATACAGTCTAACAATATTAGCAGGAAATAATGTGAAATATAATTTCCATGTGCATTGTTAAACAGAGTATGCGTGGAGAACAGGTAAGGCTTGAACATGTGAGTGGGAGCAGTCTGTAGTATGTATCTTTAAGCTTTTGTTTCAGGGTCTAAGATCTTAACTGGCAAGAAGAAAAATTTTCTGCACACTAGCAGCTGCAGAGCTTTTCAGTAGGACTATTTGAATTTCTCTTTCGTATTCCAGCCTTAGGCAGGGCCTGAGCTATGGTGGTCCATCAGTCTGCTATAGAATGGCATTTGAGCCCCTTTTTTTTGTTTCCTGCCTCTCATTCTGTATGTGAAATGTGATCAGTTTTCTTCAGGTTTTTTTTTTTTTGGACAGTTTTTCAGAATGAGCTAAACTTTGAACTACATGTGCCTGAAGGAAGCCAGAATCGTTAGGTTGGTAAATGAACTTTTCCTAGGGCAAAATAAATCATTTTCTATAGCTGTAGAGAAGATAATCTTAGGAACTGGTTGGTGGGTTTGGCCTGGAATCTTTGGTTACATTCTCTTTCCGAAAAATGTTCTCATACTAGGTGTACTGGAAGAAGCTGAATTCTACAATATCACATCACTAATAAAACTGGTAAAGGACAAAATAAGAGAAAGAGACAGCAAAATCTCACAGGTGAGGCTGTTTTCTAGTGTGGTTTTGATTATTTGTTCTAGGGCAAGTAGTGGGTGGGTTTGATTTTTTTTTTTTTTTTCCTTAATTGCTCACTTCCCCAGTAAGATACTCAATGGCTGCCTCCATCACTGGTTGAGCTGGAACCATTAGTACGCAAAGATTAATATTCTTAATTGCCAGTACCTGCCAGTCTGCTTACAAAGGGCACAGGCATATGGTTCCTATGGTTCCAGTTCTTGTTCAGAAACTGAAAACATTCTAAAGAATTGTTCAAAAATGTCTGGTAATAGTAGAATTTGTTATAATATCATTTCTGGAAATAGTTATTTTAGAAAACAGCTTTTGTAGAATATATTTTTCTCATATGCATTTAAATACTCTGAATATGATGAGATTGCCTAACTACGATATAACTGCTGTTTATACAGTATGTTTATGCAGCGTACATACAGATGCTGTTTAACTCCTGTCATATGCTTTTGTAGCAAAGTAGTTTCTTTATTTGTAGTGCTCAGTAGTTGAGAAGACTCTGCCTCTTCTCATAGCAGCTCATGGATATTTCTTTATGGAAGTGAATATGATAGAGAAACTGTTAAGTAAAGAAAGTATTCAAGTTTGTTCTTTAACTCTGCTACTCTGGCCTTCCCTGATAACTGAGTCTTCATGGAGATATTACAAACTCATATTGCCAAATTTCTCTTGAAGCCGGGTTGTGGGATAGCAGAGTTTTGCTCTGATAGCATTTTCTAAAGGGTTTCAGCTGAAATGGTCCTAGTTATTCGTTGCTCTGGATGGGAAACTTTGACAGGGAGATAAAGACATTTTTGAATATGGTCAGACATTCCTTAAAGTTAGGTAGGCCTCTGCAGAACCTCAACCTGGATTTTGAATAATGTGGTTTGCCACCACATGGACCGATAGGTAAGTCTTAAGGTTATTTTGTTATAAATGTTAAGTAGCACTTTTGGTCCCTGAAACATTCATGAAGCATTGAGTCTTCTGCAAGGTGATTCTGAACAGGTGAGATTTCTTTAAAAAAAAAAAAAGCTGTTCAAGGTGGTGTTTCTTACCATTTCTAAAGAATAAGGACAACTTTAGACAAGTCACAAGCATAGTGAATTCCATGCTGCATTGAGCAACTTATATTTCTTCTTGAAGGTGCCAGTCAAACATGTGTACAGGGTGCTGCAGTGCCAGGAAGAGGAACTCACTCAAATGGTTTCCACAATGTCCGATGGCTGGAAATTTGAACAGGTAAAAAAAACCGTATGGGATATAATTACAAAGTCTTCTAAAATTTCAGTTATGTTGAAGAGGAGTATAAAGTCAATTCTGTGCATCTTTTTAAGTTCAGTAATTTTCAGAAATTGGATAGATAAAGATACACAGTTAAGTTAAAATTTGGTATTTGTATTCTTATTTGTCAGAGGACAAAAAACTAGCTTTCCAGGAGGTAAATTATGCTGACTTTCTATAAAAACATCTACATCATGCTTGAAATGTAATTCTTCAGTGCCTATACACTAGCATTTGAAGGGTGAATAAACCAAAATTAACTAATACAAGTTTATACGAATGGTAGGTCAGATACAAAGAGCTCCGGGTAAAAGAGATGAGCTTGGGAGATAAATGTTTGTCAGGCCCAAACAATGCTTCTTCAGATAAAGGATTGATAGGCATAGGAGGGTGAACTTAACCAGTGCGGATGTGAAGCTGGATAGGTGTGAGCTATGTGAACCTTTTCATTCTTTGCGCTGCGTAAAAATAGCTTTGTGTGTACATTCAAGAATACATTGTAAAATTGCAAGATGATCTTTCTGTTATCTTTGCTAATCTCTGTAAATAAGAAACTAACTATGTGGCCTCTTCATCCTTCATGTTCCTAACCTACCAGAATATTTAAACTGCATTGGAGCAATGAATCTGTTAACTCAGGAGTGAGACAAAGTGCTTAGCCGCCAGCATCTTTTTCAGTGTCTGGTGCCAACTGTAGGAGAGACTGGAATAAGCACAAGCCTCTTAACCTGTGCAGTCTCACTCTAATAACACAACAAAGCAACATTTTAAAAAAGTACAGCACACAAAGGTAAAAGAGAAAGTTTTGTTTATATTTGATGAAATGTGTAAGGTGCTGGTGTCATGGAGACAGCTGTGATCGAATAAACTAAACCAGCACAGAGAAAGCTTCTTGTGCTTCAGTTCTCTGGCTCAAGTATTACCAAGTCTGTTTGGCATGCCAGAAGCTGAGTGTTTAAGTCCCTGAAAAAAGCTCTCACTTAATGCACGTGACTGGTTTTTGACCAGTGCATTGGCAAAGTTTCTTTGATATTCTTCTTTGTCATAAGAAACTAGCTTTCATTACAAACAGAGATTCTTTACTTTTTGACAGATTAAATAATACTATGGCTTTTACCTGTCTTAAAGCCTTGTATTCTTTGGGGTATCGTATTTGGGAGTAATACTGCTTTGACAGTGCAACTGCTGAAAGAACTATTAGAATCTCTTTTAGAACTGGAAAATTCCAGTGGTTTTCTTGAATGTTATGTCCTTGTTTCATCCAGCTTTCTCCCTATTTCCTCTCTCCACCATGTGTCTCTCTCTTGGACACATAGTTTGAAGCAGATAAACACAACAGCTGTATGGTCTCATAATACTCAGCTTCTCATTACCTCAGACTAGGCCATTCTCTCCTTTGGTTGTATTGCAGACCTGCTTTTAGCAGACATCGTTCGCTTGAAACGTGATTAGAATATTCTGTATAATCTAAACGGTTTTATTGTTAAGATTTGAGAACACTGTAGCATTTCTGTAATTTTTTATCTTTTCTAAACCTGTGTTGGTCAGCAGCATGCTTCCTTCAGAAGCTGTCTTTGGGGTGGCACCTACCATGCTTTGTACGTATTATCATTGGTGGGATAAGAATCATCAGCTTTTTCAGAGGAGTACTATTCCTATGGGTTGAGAGTCCTTGTGCTCTGTGCCCCATATAACATGTTTAAGTGGTTGTTTTTGATAAAAAAATATTACTTTCCCCTTAACATTTCAAAATTTTCTTGTAAAATACAATTGAATGTGGTGATTAAATAGGAGTGGAAGGTGTTAAACTTCTGGTGCACTTACGCGGATGTGTTGATGCACTTTTCCAAAGAATACCAGTGGAAGTGCTGGTAGAATACTGCAATCGATTCCAGTCCAAAAACTACTGCCAATAGTTGTGCTACCCCACTTTTGTGATTTCAGTGGGTTATTTTGGAGATGATTTTTAGCTTCAATTGTTACCTCTTCAGGCAATCAGAAAAAACAATATTTTGGCAATACTCCATAATGGGAAACTTTGGGCTATACAAAATTGCTACATACAAAGGCTTTAGACAGCAGTGGTCTGTCAGTTATGTAAATTTTAATGATTAATGTAACCTGAGTCTGTCACCATAATGCTGTCTTAAATACGTTCACTGTATGAGGAGGATGGTATTTAGCTGCTGCCTTCAAAATTATTCACATAACAATAGCAGGATAAAAATAAATTTACTGTTCATGAGCCTTCTCATCACTAGTAATCTCCAGTTTACTCAGAATAGGCAGTTATTGTCTAGTTCTTCACACTTAATTTAAAGCTCTAATCTTTCTCAAGTGCACTGACAGGCTATGCTTTAATTTAAATGGGCTAGGAATTGCCATGCATTATTAAGTTAAAACATTTTCTGTAATGACAAGTTGAGAAATTTAGCTGAGGTTGTTCTGAACTTCTGAATTATTAGATGTTAGGCAAGTGTGAACAGAGTTCTTGGTACTGATTTTTATGGGAACAAGACACAATTTTTTCCATTCCAGTTATTTTCTTGGATCTTCTGTAAATTACCCCTTCTAAAACCAATTTAGAGCACTCGACTTTTTTTCCTTTAGTTGCCTTCATATGTTTTCTTAGCTATATTTTGTTTATCAACAGCTGGAACAAGATGAAGCTCTTTCATACCCAGGCTTGATATATTGCTTTACATAACACCTTCCAGTCTTATATCGACGTTACCTTCTGCACTTGGCAAGTGTGACAGGAAAATAATGTTCACTTTCATAATGCACCGAACTTTGTTTATATTTTTCAGAGTAGTTGACTACACCACAGTGATATGGGAAGTTTTCTGACTTACTATCAGTAACTCTTAACTTCCCTTGAAATTACGAAGGGCTTTGCAACTGCCTCCATAAATTTTAAGTATGTTGAAATGAAGGTTGTAGCTTGATAGCAACCTGTTCTAGTGGCAAGTAAATGTTACCTGAACGTTTGAGCTCATCTGTTATTTGTACGATTTGGATAATGGTATGTGCTTCAGCTTTACAAAGGTTTCTTTTTGTGTTTTGCTTTGATTGGTTATTTCAGCTTGTCAGTATAGGTTCCCAGTACAGCTGTGGCCGGGCCCAGCAGTCAGAGTATCTGCTGATAGTGTCACGGGAAGTGAAAGGGGAAGAGAGATGCTTCCAGAAATGCTGCAGTGAGGTGTGTCACACCATTCTTTTTGCCCTCACACTGATATGCTTGGCCTCCTTGCGTTTCTGCTGCTTTCAAATCATTCCACTTTATTCCTGGATGTACAGCACATAGTAATTTGTGTGTATTTGTGACTGGCTTTTATTTATATTCACGGTATTTCATTATACATTATGATTGTTCATATTGTAAAAATAATAAACAAACAGACAAACAAAAACCCCCTAGTTATTTAGTTAAAGGTTTTTCCCAAGAAGGGTTCTTATGTTCTCAATAGGTAACTTCTTTTCCTTAAATCTTCCTCCAAAGTTAACAGCCTTTGATCTATACTTGTTTAAATTGTACCACTTTTACTTAACGATAGGAGCCCTCTAAATAAAGCTTTGAGTTCACTGGGTTTAGAAAGGGACATTTTTGTGTTAATCGTTGTTCCAGTTGAGCGTATTTCATCCACCTAATAGCCAGTTAAGTTCTGAGTTCGAACCCTTTATTTCTGGTAACTCGGAACTTAACCTTTTTTTTAGGTGGATGAAATGTATTCAAGCTGGAACAATGAATAACAGAATTTTTCAGAAATAAAATATGGAGTGAGGGGAGAACAAAACCAGGAGTTTTAAATCTTGTCTCAAGTGGAAAGAACATCCTGGGATTTTTTGGCTTTATTTTTTTGTTGTTTTGGGTTTTTTTCCCCCTTGGGAAATTTTCTTGAAACCCAAATGAAGAATCGTAGCTTCACTCATTGGCTTTTTAGGCTGTCTCATCCTTCCTGCTCCTCTTGCCATCAAGTCACTGCTTTTTTAATTGCTGTGTTACTTGCCAGTGTTCAAGAGTTTGGGAAGGGATTTTTTTGCTAACCAGTAACATTGGAAGCAGTTTCCAGTTCTTTACATAGCTGTGCTTCATTTTGAAGTGTCTTATGTGAATTGATTTGGGAACCTGGTGTTCTGTAGTATTTTTCAACAATAAAATACTCAGACTCAGAGTACTTGTTCTTTTCCTTGCTTTATATGTGGTTATTCAGTCTGAAAGATCAGTATAACATCATGAAGATAACATGACAGTAAAGTGACTTGATATGAGCAGAACCTTGCATATGAATTTACGTGGACACTTAGCCATGCAGTTCTAGATTTTAAACCTGGACTGTTGCCTAGCTATGTTCCAGAATCTGCTTTCAATGTACCAAGCACTATCTCTTTCTTGCAGTTGTATAGGTAACATTTGGAATGTGGAATTAATGCATTGGGTTTGCAGACTTTCTGGAACTGAATAGGAAATGTGGCTTGTTGTTAAGGATGTGTAGAGTACAGGCAGCATGATGTTATTCATGTGTTCATGTCCTAGATAGCTTAAAGTAAAATTCAACATAATAAAATGGGACATGGGGGAAGGCAATGAAGAAATGAAGGCAGGTATAAAATTTAAAAGAAAAAAAAATAAATCTAGAAGGGAATGAATTTTCCTTCCTCCTAGATTAGAAGTCTGACAATTGCATTGAGAGACCTGAAATAAATATGCTTGTGGTCCTCGTGTCAGTTATCAGTGCTGAGTTTAATGGCTGATAGCCTTAAAGGCTTTATATAGCCTTTGGCAAATCCTTTGAGAAGGCAGTAGAATAAATGCATTATAACTCTAAAAGGCATAGAGGCCATTCTTACATTCATACAGCTTGATTCTGTAAAAAAAAAATTGAGGGGAGGACTTTGTTTTATTCTACCGACTGTTAGTGTAATTAAAAAAAAAAAAAAAAAAAGATAAGCTTTCCAAGACAAGCTTTCTAGTGTACAAGTTCACGACCTCTGAAATAGAAGCAGTAATATTCAAAGTATAAGAATATTTAAAATAGAATTTGAGAGTACTTGTTAGAAAATTTACTCAGTTTTGAGAATCAGACCATCACAGAAAGAGAAGGAAATTGGTAGTCATGAAGTAGAAAAGTTAGTAAGTTTGAGTAACTCCATTGTGAAGCAGAGAAAGACAGGGATGCTGTTTGTGCAAGTTGGAGTGGTTATCTGTGATGGTAATGCTATTGCTAATTTGTCCTGTAAATGTACTGTATAGATTCTGAATCAATATTGTTAAACCAGTATAGCAAATCTGTGTAGGCAAGTTATTGAAATGTGACTGGTTTTGAGATCTGTCTCAATTCAGTTAGGTGTGAGATTTGTTCACTTCAAAAATTAGGTTCCTATAAGTGATGCACCACCCATTTTGCTTGTTCATAGGGATATTTTTAGGTGTACAGTCATTGATTTAAGACAGGAAGAGATTCATGCATTGTGCTGCCATTAAATAACTTGGTGCAGGAATCATTTGACCTATTCTCTCAGCTATACCACTTTTATCATCTGTTTTTCTTAAATAGTCTTTTTTTGAAATACACAGTTACCCTCTTGCAAGGCTGCAGACTTAGGAAAAGTTCTTCAGGAAGTTACTTCATCATTGTCCCTGAAATCATTCTTAAATCATTCCTCTTTGAAAACAAACCTGACCATAGCTAGGCATTGGGTAGTCTCTGTCTACCTTTACTTATGCCAAACTGTTGGTTTTTGGGTTTTTTTAACTTTGCCCTTTATGATTGTCATCTTCTATCTTACTTAAAAGTTCAGGCTTTATGAGACATGGGAAATCCTGACCTGTATTGGCACATCAAGCAATATAATACAAATAATTGTATTTCTGTTGATTAAACAATAAAAATAATAATGCTTTCCATTCCTGCCTTTTTTAGTTACAGCTGAAAGCCTGCTAGTGTCAGCACCCTTATTCCATGCAAACAGTGAATGGATCATGGTCTAATGAATTTTCTGTGATAAGTAACATTGGCATTTTCCTATGCTCAGTTATGACACTGTTGGAGCTCACAGGGCCTCTCAAGCAGGATCACACTGCTTTAGTAAGGAGTATAATGAAACAAGTAATGGAAGGAAAAAAAAACGATGAGGAAAAATACATGCCTGCATGTTTACATATGTATATATAATCATACAAATCTATGAAATTCGGAGTTTGAAAATGTTCTTTTTTTCCTTCCTTAAGTTCTTGGTCATTACAACTCTCTCTACTGTTAAAGCCCCATGAGCCAAAAAGAGTTTGTCCTTTCAGAAAGTCTGAGAAACAGTAGGCTGGATAATCTGAAATGCTTTTCCTATGCATTGTAACACATGTTTTGCAGACCTCGGATTACTCTGATTTGTTGTGTGGGGTTTTTTTTGTTTTTTTTTTTCTTCTTTGGGGGTGGGCAGGGACAGATGGACACGGGGCAGGAGAGTTTAGCAGTTCCTTCCAGTTTATCAGCATCCTTCTTAAAGTGTTGCCACCAACACTGGGAACAATGGGGTGACTTTTGGAATACAAGTGCTAAAATATTGCTTTATTTCTGATCATGCTTTCTGACACAACGCTTCAGTTCTAATCTGCAATCATTTTCCATTGTTTCTTTTCCTGCCATCACCCTTATTGCTGCTGATGCATCTCAAAAAGCTATGATGAAGTTTCTAGCATGCTATTGATACTACGCAAATAATACATTCTTAGTTGCACAAATATGGAACTGCTTACAAGAGTATCATGTGTTGAAGTTTTGAAGAACTCGTGTTTAATGTTGCTAAAGTGACTTTATCTTGAAATGCACCAGCTGATTAATAATTGCAAAAAGTCATCCAGATGTTTTGCAGTCAGCTAAATCAATAGTCCTATCCAACTAGCTAATAAGTAGTCAGTCTGCCATGTCTGCTAAAAAGACTTATGTGCAAAAGGTCAACTTACTTGGATTAGGAAGCATTAGTGGGGGATGTAAGTAGCTATCAACTGAGGACCTAACAACCTTGTTGAACCAGGACTGATGATTTGGCTGATATTTGATCTTGTATCATGTCTCCTTTCAGAGAGGTCATTTATTTCTTTTGAGTGTCAAGGAGTAAAGAAGTCTTTTTCCTTCTGGTAGCTGTTATCATAGTTTATCTGATATCAAGTTCTTGCCGTTTTGCAAGAAGAAAAGTTGACTGTATACTAAATCAAATCATATGCTTGAATTTTATTCTTCCAATTTCTCTTCAGAGAAGGTGAATTATCCATGGCTTTATTTAAACATGTATCCAACTTTTTGAATGTTTTCTAGCCTTTAAGTGGGTTTAAAATACTGTTTAAAATAGTCCTACATTTTACCTCAGTAGTTGAAGCAGTTACTGTATTTGCAGTATATAGCTTGTAATTGCTATATAATATATAGAATAAACTTTATACCACTTCAACAGGCTTAAGAGCCAACTTAACCGCTTTTTTTCTCTTGAAAATTTGTGCATGATATTTTTTGCTGATAGGGAAGAGAATCGACAAATCACCTCTATATACGAAGCAAATCTGGGTTGATTTTCCAGCTTTTCAGTGGACTTTCTTAGTCCATTTTGTGCAAGTAAGCAACTAGTTACTTTATGGGTTTTGTGATTCTACATTGCACAAATGTGTTACAGTCCAGACTGCAGAGTATCCGTTGTGAAACATTAGCTGACTTAACATCTCAAGATAAATGGTGCCTTTGTATTCCAGTGAGAATGTATTGGTCCTTCTAAAAAACCTGGGTTTTTGTAACTTCATTATGTGGTTTTGGTGGAAAAAATGTCTTTATCGCATTCATTTTTGATCAGCCTATGTTCATTACAGACTATATATGTATTTTGCAGAACTAGAGTGATGTTAGGAGTAGAGGAAGGAGGGAAAGGTTTCTGGTGATCACATCCAGACAGTGTAGTTAAAGTAGGTGGTTAGAGAGTGCTGAATTTTGATTGCCAGTACTGTTCATCGGAGGCTGAACCTTGTATGCTGTAATACCATCAGGGTCCAAAAATTTTGACATCACCTAAGCCTGGCATCAAGTTGGTTCATTGTGCAGACATACTGCCTGCTGCTCTTTGTAGACATTGGCTCTGTCTGTCTGTGGAGGTGCTTGCTTGGCTGTCTTACCACGGTGCTAGAACATCTGAGCATCTCTCCTCTCTCTCCTTAAAAGTACAATGAGGCTTTATTTTCTCCTGACAGTGCTATCTGGAAGCTGCTTTTAACCTTGGTCTACCTTCCACTTTTGTTGGGGGAATAATCTTATCCCGCAAGTACAGATTCTAGACCAAGATTTCGTCTTGGCTGCATCTTCCCTGCTTTAACAAGGCTTTTACTGTCTTTGGTGCTCTGCTAGAGTAATGGCATTACACAATTTGTTTTTAGACAGATAACTACAGTGTTTTAAGTGCTGTTGCCTGAAAAAACAAGTCAAGCCTTTTCTTTGGGGCCATTACCAGGACATTTTAATGATATAATAGAGATTGGGGAATAGGACAGCCTTATCACATGTGTGTGGTGATTTGGTAGGTAGATTTAATACAGTTTTGGTAATAACGTTTAGATACAGTGTATCTGTGCAACAGGTTGATTTTTAGGACTTTGATCTGTGTCAGTAGTAATAGCACCATATGTTATCTTGTCATGCTTTTGAAATAAACCTTTAAAATAAATGAACCAGCTACATCTGAATTGATTCTGGCTTGGAAAGGCAGGCTATGTAAAGCTTCTAGGATTAGGTAAGTGTACTGTGTGTAAGGTAAGACAAGTTATGTGAAATTTCTGCCATTTGATAAACATGCTGCATATGAGGTAGTACTGATGTTGAGTATATCCCTCCTTCTCAATAAATTGTCATTTATCATTCAATATCGAGACTTGCAGAAACTTGTAAATATGTCACATTTCATTATACATGGCTTCTGCTTGTCATGCTTCCTTAATTAACTTACTTGTAGTAGTACATATGAATTTCAGATGTTAATCTTGGTGTCCCACCATGCTGTGTCTTGCTGTTTTCCAATCAAATGCAAATTTTGTCTTTGTCCACTCAACTATGTTTTAATAGAAGTATTGTTATTCTGTAAGTAAAGTGGTGGGTATCCCTTCAGGCCAAAGTGCTTCCTGCATGCAGCCTTTTACATATTAAATCATGCCACATTAAGATACTGCATACAAACTTTTAAAAATTAACTTTGGAGGATGGGAAGGTTTCCACTAAATAACAGAAACGGGGAACAGGCTGCTTCTCCACTGGCCTGCCTCTGTAGCCTTTTCTTTCACAGTATAGTCATAACCATAAATCATTAATTCTGTAAGTGTTTAAAAAGCAAAGCTATGTTTATCTTATCATCAGAGTGTCAGTGTATTTGTCAACATCAAAATGTATTTGCAGTGAAGTGGAGAATCATGCTTCAGGCACTACCAACAGTCTGAAGAGTGAGGAGTGTTTGTACTAATGAAGAGAATTTGAGGAATTTGTTTGGAATTTGTTTTATGTGGAAATGCAATTGACTTTTTTTTTTTTATCTTTCAGCTAGTCAGTATTGGTTCTTCCTATAACTATGGCAATGAAGACCAGGCTGAATTTCTGTGTGTTGTCTCAAAGGAATTGCATAACACTCCCTATGGCACAACCAGTGAACCCAGTGAAAAAGCAAAGGTAAGTTACTAGACATTGGACTAAAGAAATGGTGTCAAATTGGGTGGGCTTCACTAAGTTGTGCTAGGCCCACCTCTGTTCTGGACCATTATTCAGTTGCCTTTTTTCCCCTCACTCATGACTACTAATGATTCTGTGTCCATTGTATGAGAGACTGTAACTAACTGTAAATGGTACAATTAGCATGCATTTGTTATACCAAGTGAGTTCTTTAAATGCAATACTCTGTACTGTTCCTGATGCCTGTCCTGGTTTTTTGAGTATTGGCTGATATTTGCTGTTTACAGTTAAGAATCTAGGTTTTGTTTCTTACACATTTGAATGCTTCCTTATTCTGCCACTAGTTCAGTTGAAAACTGTTTTTCTTGCTTGAGTTCAACTGAAGAAATCTTACTGTCAAGAATGGAGATTGTAATATGCTGTCTCTGAAAAAGAGTCATGTGCAATATGTTATAAAATGAAGGTATTTGTTAGCTTAATATTGTCAGGTTTCTACCTAGTTCTCTTTACTTTCTGTAACCAGCTTTACAAAAAGATTGTAATGGGCACAATATCTTAGCATTTTATTCAGTTGTCTTTCAGAGTTTGTACAAGGGAAAATTTAAAACCACAACTGAATAGTAATAAGGCAGACCAGTGGTGTATGTAAGTGTATTCTTCTCTTCCATGCGTATTGAAGTTTTTATCATTGTATTATTGCTTTGTATGAGGAGATGACTACAGACAAACTGGATATTTCTGTAGTTGGCTTAAAAGCTTTTCATTTAGTATGTGTAGATGGGAGACAATTGGTAAAATGTCAAAGGTTGCTTTTTCAAGAATCACCTTCAAAGAAATTAATTTTGAAATAATGCCAAGAATTGCTCTGGGTCTTGGCACTGAGGCCTCAGATAAACTTCTCTGCTTTCTGTGCCTTGTAACTTGGTTATGCAGCTATGCATATGGAGACGTTTTTGTAAATTGCACTATAGAAATATGTTGGATTCTTAGTGAAATTACTAATTTATGCTCTTTTGTCACTGTTGAGATAAAACTTCCAAAGAGTTGTAAGGGATTAATGTAGTCAAGGGTAAACAGTGAACCTGGCTCTAAGCCATGGCTCACTCTTTCCAAAACCCTAGTCAAGGTCTGCTTTTGCCAGGATGCTTCAGGAGAACTTTAAAAGCTGACAAGTTAAAGAGGTGCGTGGTAATAATTTAGGGTGGAGATATATACCTGAAATAAAATGTGGAATTCTAGAACCTAATAAACATCTTTATAACGAATGGTAGTGCATCTTTAGGGAACTTCAGAAGTTGCCAGAGTTACATTGCATTCTTAATGTAAAAGAAAAATATGGATCAAATGAAACTATTAAACCCTAAATAGAAAAGCTAGTTCAGAGTGAAGTACAACTCTGTAAATTCAGCAGCTCTGAGAGAAGCTAAATCTTAGACCTCTCCATTGAAGTGCTTCTTGGTCATTGTTTCAGAGAAGAGAGCAAAGCATAATTTGACCAGGGTGATGAATAAGAATTACTGTTAATTTTAGTTGGAGATACAAACTTTCACTCCTTTTGTCCTGGAAGAGTTGATCTGTTGCTAGCAATTAATGGCAATACTTGAAGAATCATTTTTTATAGATTGTGCTTCTAATAGATCAATATATATATTTTTTTTTAATAGGTATATGTTGTGCCGGGGGAGAAGAAAAAACAAATTCCTTTTTAGTTGAGAGGTTTCTGACAGCTGCATTCAGGAATCTTGACTGGACCTTGGGAGCTTTTGTCTCAATAGTTCCCTCTTAGCCAGCATTAATCCTCTAGTCTGCAATTTGAAGTTCATGTGATTGAAATTCTGGTATCCAGTGATATATACAGAATAATCTGTTCATGTACTGGGACTGACTTTTAGAAGCCATGAGAAAGTCTTCCTAGTACTTTTACAGCAGATTGGGTTAGAGAAATCAAAAAACTGCCAATATGTAATTTTTATTGACAAGCACTTTAATTAATAGTACTGGACTTTCAGAATAGGAAAAAGCATTTTCTGATAGGCATCTAATCAAGCTTCACCTTCATTCCTTCTTAGAGACTTTTCTTCTTGTGTTTTCTTTTTTTGGAAAACAGTTTGCATAGTAAGTTAGTAGTTGACTTCTGTGTAACCTTCTAATACACCTAAGTGAAGGAAATTAATGGCATTTGGGACATTGACTTAAATGGTTCCAGTGCTTTTACTGGTTGTCATGGCACTGCTGAAAGATAACCTGTATTCCCACGAGCATTCTTCTCTTTCATACTACTTTATTGAGCTGTCACTCTTGGGACAAATGACCAAAACTTGTTCATAATGTTTGCATCCAAAGTTAGATTCTCAAGTACTATCCTTTCCCATCCGTGGTGAAGAGTACACGGAGTTAAGGTACTAGCTTTACAGTTTTATTAAAATTTTTTCCATACTTATGGTCCCTATTGTTATGTTGGATGGCACTATTGGCTTCTATCTGCCGACTTTAGGACGTTTGAAAAAGGAAATTTTTATGAAATCTGTAATGTTCCTCCTTGAAATTGTCTGCCATCATACTTTCTTACAAAGAGTGGGGGTCCCAGAAAAAAGTAAATAAATGTCATTCCCAGATGCTTCAAGTGTAAGTGGACTGTACTTTGTTGCAGCTCTGACTCACTTGCAATCTCTTCTTTTCCCTTCCTTTCTCTATACTTGCTGCATGCTGCATGCCACTCAGAGTGAGGATGAAGAAACGGATTACGATATGAATGACTCAGATTAAGTGTAAATGTCATGGTGAGCACTAGCTGCCCTAGGATTTTACCCAGATGCTTTTCTGCCCCATCCAATTCCTACCCCCACTAGTGCTGTCCTTTGGCTAGTCCTGGTGGTGTGTGTGTTTGTGATTATAGTTGTGGCATGGTTAGCAAAGATAGAATTCCTGTTCTGGATCTTGCTTCTTTGACAGAATAATTAGTGTTGGTGTTATAAGCTGTATTGTGACTGGTTCCTTTAAAGCTTTGCTGAGAAGAAAAGTTCTTCATGTAGATTCTAGGGTCAGAATTACTTTTCATTTTTATTTTCTGTGCACCAGCTTTTCTGTCAAATTTTTGTAGGTGTAGAGGCATATGATACAAACTTAAGTATACACTTTAAGTAAATGTCTGATTTGGCAATAAATTAGCAAACTTGACTGAAGTACAACATAGTGTAAAGATGGTCTTACCTGATTATTTTGAAACTAATAATTTTTGAATCAAGACCTGGCAAATATAAGTAAATAGTGTGATACCGATGCTACAGTTATATTTATCACAGGAAACAACTCTCTCCGGGGAGGGATCAGGTCATTTCCACTGTAGTTTGACATCTTACTGAAGATCAAGGTACTGTCAAAGTCACAAGTGGAAGAACACAAAAGTTGCGTCAGAAAGAACAACTTTTGCAACCTTTTCCTAATGTGTCTGCAAGCACTGCTCATATTTCTTCTGCTATCCAATTTCTAGAAGATAACTTATCATTGAATATTCAGTGGTACAGTATGCGGGTAGTCACTTGAGCCTGTATAAATTGAAGATTTTTACCATTGCATGAGATTGAGCTCCAGCTTCTCACCTATACACCTGAATTTTTTAGCTGTAAAGCAGCCTTATACTTATCTCTGAAGTGTTGCTTCCACATGGCTGAAGAAGAACCTACATTATTTTCTTAACTGATGCTAACAGAAACTACTGCTGAGGTAGAATAAGATTTTTTGCCTAGTCTTCAGGAATGGCTGCAAGGAGTGGATCAAATCTGAAGCTTTATTGAAAAAAATAAACTGGCACTGTGCTGGAATTGAATGCAAGATTCTTAAGCTGCCTGAGAGACAAATAGTCCTTAAAACACTATTCTGTCTGCAGCAGATTTATTTTGAGTGGGAGGAAACAATTCTCATGTTCTGCTTCCCTAAGATGCAATCATACTGAAGCCCCTAGGATATGAGAGTTCATTCAGCATTGTTTAGAGTTTATAAGTCAACTTTGGATCTGGTGCACCTGGAGGAAAAACAGAACAGAACACAGCAGATCTGCATCAAGGTCAGGACAGTCCCCAGTATCAGTACAGACTGGGTGATGAATGGATTGAGAGCAACACTGCAGAGATGGACTTGGGGATACTGGTGGGTGAAAAATTGGATGTGAGCCAGCAACGTACACTTGCAGCCCAGAAAGCCAATTATCCGGGGCTGCGTCAAAAGAAGCGTGGCCAGCAGGTCGAGGAAGTGATTCTCCCCCTCTACTCCGCTCTCGTGAGACCCTACCTGGAGTGCTGCATCAGCTCTGGGGTTCCCAGTACAAGAAAGACGTGGACCTGTTAGAGTGGGTCCGGAGGAGGGAGACAAAAATGGTCTGAGGGCTGGAACACCTCTGCTATGAAGAGAGGCTGAGAGACTTGGGGTTGTTCGGCCTGGAGGAGAGAAGGCTCCAGGAAGATGTCATTGCAGCTTTCCAATACTTAAAAGGGGCTTATAAGAAAGACCGAGAAAGACTTTTTGTCAGGGCCCATAGTGACAGGACAAGGGGCAATGTTTTCAGACAGAAAGAGGGTAGATTTAGATTGGCTATAATGATGAAATTCTTTTCTGTGAGAGTGGTGTGGCACTGGAACAGGTTGCCCAGAGAAGTTGTGGATGCCCCATCCGTGGAAGTGTTCAAGGTTAGGTTGGGTGGGGCTTTGAGCATCACTTCAAGCATCTCATCTAGTGAAAGATGTCCCGGCCCATGGCAGGGGGGTTGGACTAGATGATCTTTAAAGGTCCCTTCCAGCCCAAACCATTTCGTGATTCTGTGATCTAAAGTGTCTGGACAGAGGAGCATTATCAGTGAAGTCACCTGTTAAGGTAGTAGAGCATGTTCTCAAATGAAAACTTCTTCCATGCCTGGTTCTGCTCCAGACATACTCCCTAATCCTAGCTATTAGCAGTTTTGGAGAAGACCTGCCATAATTGTTTTCAAATTTTATTGACCTCTGTTAGTGTTGAGACATCTTCTCTCGGCATTTTTGCCCAGTAAGCCACTAAAATTTTTAGGACTAGGCTTATTAAAGAGTTTTTCAGGAGAAAAAAAGAAAAGGAAGAATTTCGAATTGTGGAACAGAGTCAGTGATCCTTTCAGTATTTAGTAAGTACAATTTTGATAGAATTCCTGATAAGTCAAATTCAATTTCTTCTTTGGACGAAGTCACTGCCCATGACTACAAAAGATCCTCTTTCACACAGTTTCTGAACAGAGGTGGATGGAACACCTCTCATGAGAGCTTGCTGATCAGAAATAATTTCCCCTTTAGTAAAGGTAGGGGTTACAGAAGAAGTACCAAGCAAAATGTGTAAAATATTGCCTGATCTGATAGAATTTTCTGCTTTACGTTAGGTTTACTGGCTCGGTGAAGTATGCAAAGCATCCAGATCTGACTTAGTCTTATCTTATTGTATGTGTTCCTGAAGCTACAGAAAATGGTTCTAAGACTACTACTCTTAGAATTACTTTTTATCTTCTAGAATAAACTGAAATGTTTCATTTTAAATTGGAGAGATTCACAAAATGAATAGATCCGATATTATTTTCTAACTGCACAGGTGCTTATTTCAGCCATGTTTTTTTTTCTGTTAGAGATTGTTTCACTTACTGACTACATTTGCTGGGTCAGACTGTTATCCACTATGTGGCCATCTACTCCAGCACTTTGTGACAGCTGTGACCAACAGCAGATAGTCAAGGAAAGAGTTTAAGTATGACGCATTTATAAAATTAACTCCTGATATATTTCCCCACCTTCCAGTAAGCCTCAGCTTAGGAATTTTGGCTTCAAGCCTGCATCCAGATCATTGTATGAAAGCTACAATGACACTGTGGTACCTTGAGCGGGTATCAATGGCACTATCTTCTGTAAGTTTATCTAATCTCTTTTGAATATATTACACTAGCAGTTGCTGAGCAATTTTTGGGGCCTGGCTTTTCTTCACAGAATTCACTTGTATCTTTCTTACAGTTTCATATGACATGCTTTTTGCTTAGTACACATAGTAAATTATTTTCATGAACTAAGCAATGTTTGCATCTAAACTATACCCTAAAGCATGTATGTCATGGCCCATGGGAAACATCTTTCTGTATTTTGGAAATTTATCAAAGTAGCTGCAGTGACATCTGGCTTGATAACTTCAAAATAATAATACTGAATTTGAAATGAAAAAGAACTCTGTATGCACAAAGCGAGTTCCAGGTACTGCAGTAAGTGCAGTAAGCAAGTGACAAAGTGGATTTTTTTTTTTTTTTTTTAATTAAGCTAACACTGAACTGTCTCTGAACTGACCCTGAGGCACACAAATGGTGATGGGTTCTTTATGAACTCCAGTCCTTAAAAAATCCCATGGAGTTGTGCAAAGCAGGTGAAACCCTACTTGACTATAGTCACTATGAAAGACATATTAGGCTTGACAACTGAGAGAGGCTGATAGGTTAAACTATCAATGTTTTAACAATATTAAAAATAAACCAAATAGCTGGACTTTTTTTATTTAAGACCATACATGAAACTGCTGTGCTGTGTTAAGTGGCTGCCAACATTTACCCTACATGCACAAAGATTGAAGTGTTTGTGTGTGCTGTCAGATTCTGTGGGTTATCTGGGATGGAATGTGCTACTGAGTACTAGCATCAGGTGTTTGTCTTAATATCAGACTACACTGAAGGAAATTCTACATTGAAGACAGCTATGCCATTGTCCAGGGATGGTGCCTTTGCTTTCTTTCAGCTTTTGAAATCAAGAGCCCTTCCCAGCACTAGGAAAACTGTCAAGAAGCAAAAGAAAATGAAGTATCATTAGAGATACTTTTACTTACAGATTAACATTGTTAAGTACTTGTGCTCAGTACCTTTGAAGCTTTGCTTAGTGCTTTGTTTGGCTACTGTCATGACTGGTTCTACAGTTTGCTTAAAGGCTTCCCTGCAGTATTATGCAGCCGGAGAGTTGACCTCATTATTGCTGATTGCCATTCAGTTTAGAGTAGCAACATGAGAAATGTTGTTGCTTGGACAGTCAATCCTAAGACTTGGATCCTTTCCTCACTGGAGGAGCCAAAGAGAATTGAAATAGAAAAGGGAAAAAATAGTCAAATTGGAAGTAGAATAGGTGGTCTTCAAGTTGTAAGATACTATAGACAAGGATTGCTAGGTTTTTCAGGGGTAGATATTTTGTTTCCATTAGACTTCAGTCCCTATGTTTAATATATACCTTTTAAAGTGAATATTAAACAAACCAACTGCTTTTAGGGAAAAAAAAAATCCTTTTACTCACTGTCATGGGAATCTCAGTTCCTTGGTAACAGTGGGATAATCAAATTCCTTAGACAGAATTTTTTAGAAATATATTCCTCCTCATGAAGTCAGAGCCTGCATTGCCTGTCAGCTGCCTGCCTTGAGCGTTTCAGAGGATAATGATGGACAAGGTAACGCATGAAAAGTTCAATGTGCTATGTCCTGTGTCCACAGAAACAATTTTCATGTGGACAAGGATGCCTAAAAAACTTGCGAGATCTTGCATGAGCAAATAATATTAATGTAAAAATATTTTTAAACTGCTGTCAGAGTTCATATAGCCGGTCAGTCCAACTGATAAGCTTTGTGTGTCTGAACAGCATAGTAAAAATCTGTGAAGAAATGAAGTTGGTTGACTTTAGTTCATGCAAAAGACCAAGCCTGGGCATCTATTTCAGATTTTAAATCAGTCTGTTGATTTAAATCTTGCCAGCTTGTACTCTTGGCCTTTGAAAACTTCCTGCGTCATCTCACCCAGTGTGTCATTTGTGCACATTTTGAGTTGCTAGTTCATGTTTTCATTACTAATTTGTGGGACACAATTTGCAGCTGAAACTTCAGAGACTTAAGGATGTTTTACTGGAACAGGAAAAATGAAGCTTAAATTCAATCTCTAATAAGCACCCAAGTTCATTTACCACACAGGACCTAAGTATCTTCAGAATTAGGATGAGGTGAAATGGCTTACTTTTTATATCTACCAACCCTTATCTTTGGTTATATTAATCATACTCAATTACTAGCAGTGATTTACATCTGTTTTCATTATGTTTGATGGTAGACATTGTATGTATCAATCTGTCTTTTTTCAGCCTTAAAGCACAGACTGCAGGAATGTCCATGAGCCAGCTCCCTGACACTTTATCAGTTATTTGAAATAGTCATTATATTGCTCTTTGACCTCCTTTGACCATGCTTTAGGAATGACGTTGAACGAATTTTCATTCATAGAATTTTTACTGGTCTGTTTCAGATTTTGCAAGAACGAGGTTCCAGGATGTGAAGACAGTATTGAACGGTGACAATTTTTTCTCTTTTATTCCAAGACGCAGTGAATTGTCACACTGAAGAGGCTCAGCTGCAAAAGAAAAAAATCTGATTTAGACAATTTTCTGTTGATCTGGGTTCAACCATTTTTGCCTATAAGCTGGTGTCAACTGGCTGAAAGCATTGAAAGACTACATAGTGGGAATAGACGGTGTGGGAGTGTGTGTTAAGTTTTGGTTGTAGTGCATGGTTGTAATCTCTTGTGGGCTGACTGATGCTGGTCATTTGAAAAGAAATGACCACGCACTCATATTTAACTCTGAGACATGTAGCACTTAATGTCTGGTGCTGGATGACCCAATGTTGATCAGTTCGGAGACATTTTCCTACTAATCATTGTAAACATTTAAAGGACAATGTAATTGGTGCTACACACACACACACACACATTACAGCCCACAAATGCAAATATTTGGGTCTACATTGTTTCAGAATCAGTGGCAGCCCCAACTGACTGTGTTATACTGCACATTCCTTACGGCTCTGTGACATACTCTATTATGTAATAACAGCCTAGGAGATAACTGAAACTAGCACATAAAAAGTTACACAACAGTCAAAAGGTTTCTCTAAAGGAAGGGTGTATATATTGATTGGATTTATAGCATATTTTAATACCCAAAGGGAAGACTAAACTCGGAGAAAATCATCTCTGAGAATTTCATCTGAGTTGTTCTTGATGTTCCTTCTGTTAAAACAGTCTCCTCCTGCAAAAGTTATGCTCCAGTCTTAGCCAGATGTTTGGAAGGAGAATCAAAAAATTCACTTAAAATGAACAACTGAACATTCTGTTTCTTTTGAGATGTTTGTGCTCATATGTGTGTTTGTGCTTTTATAAAATGCCTATAAGCATTGAACTGTGGATTATGGTAGAGATTTTTCAAGAGCTGGAGGTTGTACAGAAATACGGCTGGCTAGTCCTAGGTCCCTATCTCTATGACTGGGATTAAAATCAACTTTGAGTGTGAACACAAGCTCATCCAGTTGAAAAACTTAATTACTTCAGACATTCAGGATAGCTGTAATCAATCTTTCTCTTTCTGTACTGTTTCAACTATGCAGTTGAAGAAC
Source organism: Harpia harpyja (assembly GCF_026419915.1). NCBI lineage: Eukaryota > Metazoa > Chordata > Aves > Accipitriformes > Accipitridae > Harpia > Harpia harpyja. Next base: position 201,461 of record NC_068960.1, on the reverse strand, counting down.
AATGTTTGAAAACATCTGGAGCAGCTTTATTAGTTTGTCCTTGATGAAGGCTAATATACAAGACTGGAGCTTTTTAATACACTATGTTTTGAGGAAAATCTTTAGCACATCTTTAAAACACTTAATGAAATTGATGGTATAAAACTCTGCTTCATTGATTTATGAAAACAGTGGAAGGGAGTTTCAAAAAGCTACAAGATTGTTTTGAATTCTAAAGACATTACGTTTTCATTCTCAATAACTTCAGAATTCATGCATATAATCCTTTACACAAAAGTGTGATTTTCAAATACCCAGGGTCTACTTTTTTTTTTTTAAAAAAAAGGACTTGCTGTACATTGATAAAAGTTTGGCAGAAACAATTTGTAAAAACCATTTCTACTAAGCAGGTTAAGCAATGGGCTAAATGTTTTGTCCATGCGTCTAATGCTTGAAAGGGTTTGTAATGCATTTTGCAACTTGGATGTGGTCTGCACAGGAAGCTGCTGGCCCCTCCACAACAACACATAAAATGTTTGTCTTTTTTTAAGATGTTAAAACTGAATTGAATTTACTAAAAATGTAATTGTGTAAGGGGAAGTGTTTATACTTTTGTACTTTTTTAGGCACCCATATTTTATCAGTTTAAATTTAGCACCCAAATTTCCCCTAAATAGTAACAGATTATCTTGTGTATCTGAAAATAAGCATAACAGTTGTCTGTGTTAATTGCATATTAAAACATTTCCTCTGCTGCAGTAGTTACTGTGTTTTTAAACAGTATGACTCCACCGAATTCTCTGAGCTCCCTAGCTCATTGGAATTGCAGCCAACCATGTTTCTTGTCGTTTTCTTGATGTGCTCTACAGAGTAATTTGGCATTGGCCTAAGTGGATTTTAATGCCTAAAATATCTGTTTTACAATGATCCTTCTGAATCAGCATTTCTGCTGTCTCTCTTATTTAACCCAAAAAAGACAGAATATTTTATTTCATAAAGTGACATTTTCAAGAATGACAGCAGCAAAGCATAAGTAACAAACCGAGCAAACTGAACAAATTTAGAATATGTAAAAGAGTGGGGGTTTTTAAGTATGTTTTTTTCACTGGAGTATTTTCAGTTTAAAAACATGCTTTTATGGTGAGATTACCTGCAATCTAGTTTACATTGTATCCCTGTTGTAGCAAATTTGGGGGAAATGAGTGGTTAATCATTTTGCACTTTGTTTCCAATACCTCACAAACATTTTAAGAAAGAAAGAACAAAGAAAAAAAGAAGAGAACTTTAGTAGGCAGGTACCTTGTAAATTATTTTAAATATGCTGTTGTTTGACACCACCTGAACTAACTACTTTCCTGTTCTTGCTAATGTCATTATTGCTTTAATTTTTGCTTTAATTTTTGTGAGCATGTGAGGCTTTCAGATAGATGGAAGTGCTACCGTATGCCTTTTGAAAAAGGCATTAAGAATTGATCCGTAAATAAGTGTGGTTTCTTTTTATTTGACTCTTGTAATTTCAAATAAAGTTAGCTACGGTAACAAGGTAATTGCATTAGAGTCCAATCTACATCACCAGGTTTTGCAAACATTGCTTCGTCTGTTAAGATCTTGCAGGATGAGGTAATGTACCGATACAGTTTAAACCAGAGTCCTTTGTCTGTTTCTTTTCTGTCGTTTGGAGAGTATTTACCTCAAGAGAACTGCCTATGACTATGTAAAGCTGATGGGTTCACTAGGGGGCTGTAGTTGAAAAGCTATACTACAAAAGCCTTTGACGTGAACTCTAGATTTACACAGCTCCTCTGTTCTTAAATCAAACCAGTATGGCAGGTTAGAATTTAAGGAGATCATAGCAGAAGAAAATAAAGCAGGAAGGGAGAGATACCGGAACATAACAGTTAATCAAGGTGACCTCTCATGAAAATGTAAATTCTATGGAAGATTTAACTTTCTACCCTTTTGCTATATGAATATTTAGTGAAGTTGTTTGGCTTGTTGTCCATGGAACAGGAGGTTCATTCAGCAGATGATTAGTGGATTTTCAGTGAAATTCTTTAAAGGCTTTTAGATGACAAACTTCTTGCAAAACTTGTTTAAAAACTGAGAAGTTCAAATTTGCCATAGCAACTTCTTGCTTTGAGTTAGGAAACATACAGCATACTGTTGTCCTTAAGTTTTGTTGGAGGCTAATTTCTGTATCGGAGATGACATTTTTATATTAAATTTCTAGCAATGTGAATGCACAGTTATGATTGATTAGAACCAGGACTGTTTCCTGAAGATACCAAAATTGAATCCATCTCCTCTTTCTCTGAGAGAGGGTTGGTTTTCTTTTTCAGGAGAAAAAGGAAAAGTTCTAGCAGATTAAACAAAAGAAAACTTGATTGTAGGTATGCTTAGGGAACAGGTCTGTTGAGTAGGATGATGGTGTTTTCAGAAAACTGCTTCTCAGAACAGAACACTGTATTCTGTGAATGTCTGTTGAGGTTGTTGAGAGTTGTCAGTCTCTTTTTGAGCAGTAGAGAACGACCACCAGCAAATTAACACACATTAATTACAAATTACTATTTTTATTAGTATTACAAAAATGAACTTGGAATGCAAAAATGCAGTAGTATCTGATTGAATGAAATTACCTAGAAACTGAATTATAATGTGTGTTGTCCAATCATTCAGGTATACTGGAATACATTCCTTGAGAAGTACTGAGAGAAAAGTGAAGTACTGGGGTTTTCTTGGAGATCAAAGTCAAGTGAAAGAGAGTCTGGAGAAGCAGCCTGGGGTTTTGTTCACTTGAGGTGTGATAAACTCAAAAAGTGTCATTCTCCTATTTTATTCTCTCTGACCACATCAAAAGAATCTTTCAGGTTTTTCAAATTAACTTCTTCCATCAGCCCTGAAAGGTGGGGCCCTTGAAAAGAGGTGAGATTTTGTTATGCCTTTAACAGTACCTGTTAGCTCAGGACAGTAGGATTAAAACTTCTAGCAGTCATTGGAGAAGTGTCTTTTCTAAGACAACAATTTTGAAATACATACGGTCTGAGGATGCTGCCTGTTACTTCATTATAGTTTAGACTGCAGTTATCACCAGCTTTAAGGACAATCGCAGGATTTTACCTGAGTTTGTGTGTAAAATTACTGATTCTTAAAATAGTCTAAATATTCAGTTTAAAAAAAAAGTGGAAGGCTGTCTGAACTCAGTGTCATATAACTTTTGTTTCTTTTGGCTCACAACAATTAGGAGGTGTCTTTAAAGGCTTCTTACTGAACTGAGGCTTTCAAGGGCTAAACAGATCTTACTGTTCAGTTTGCCTAGATGAGTGTCAGACAGAAGGAACTCTTTCCATTTTCAGTGCAGAAATACTAAGGGCTAAAATCCTTTCCGGGGCTAATTTGAAGTTCTGGAGACATACAATGTTTAAAAAGCAGCTAGTCTGTTTTTCTTTCAACTCATGGACTCTAAAATAATTGTTACAAATGGCTGAACCAATTGCAGATATAAGTGTTCATATATGGCTTGGAATTTCAGTATGTGGCTTGGAATTTGAGTATGCAGCTTTGTAAGGAATACATGAGAGAAGACAGTACACTTGCCCACCACTTTATTATTGCCTGTGTTGAAATCTAACAACTTTTATGAATAGCACTGGCAATAGAGAGACTTTGAGGAAGATTCTGCCGCAGGAAATTGTCGCTGAGTATTTCATTGCAATTTAGCTGTCCTTTACTTTAGCAAGGCTTACCAAGGCATAAACTTCTCAAAAGTTCAGTGAATGGATACTGCTGCAAACATAGCTTTCTGGGCCTATCAAAGGGTTCTCTTTAGGATGTTGTGTGTTAATAACTACTATAATGAGAGAACCCTTTTAGAAAGTTATTTTGCTACTTTGGGGTGGGTGGAAGGGGAGGAGGTTCTGCGACAGTGCTCCTCTGCTTGCCTTAGAAAGCTGAGCCTAAATTTTGAGCTGACTTAACACATGTTGAGATTTCCAGGCCTGGTCATCTGAAATGTAAGAGTTAATGTATTTATGTACATGATTCTTGCTCCTTTTGAAGATTTTCCAAAAGCTTATGCACAACTTTACTCAAACTTAACTTGGCTTATGTATACTTGCTAGGATGAAGCAAGTGCCAAGGCACTGTAGGAGAAATGTTGCCAACCTGTCCACCTGGAACTGAAAGATCACCCAACTGAAGGAGTATCAAATGGCAACTGCTCAATCAAATCAAATTTCCAGCTGCTCCTGTACTGAGCCTCATCTGAGCCTAGCTATGAAAAATCTGTTCCTATGGACTCTCTAGGCCCACCTACCCAATTCAACAGATGCTCTTTTTTTCCTGCCCCCCCCCCAAATCACTGGTCTCAAAATCAGTCGTGCATCAGCTGTTTATGTTAATATCCAAGCGGCCATACTTGCACCATGTTATTTCCTGGATAGTGGATTAGCAAGAACACTTTATTTTGTGCCAATTCGTTATCTCTGAAGTGTTCTTACTGCAGCAAAGTTTGAGTTTTGATCTGGTTTTAATGGTTTTGCATTAGCCAAAACTCTTAGCACAGACATAGACAAGAAACTGAATCCATGGAATTTCCCTGGATAAAAATCAGCTAGGGCTTCCCAAATCATTTGAAGATGGTTACAGTTAACCATCATTCTTAAAAACATACAATTAAAATGTGTGTGGGTATTTTTTTAACCTCCTTTTCATAACACTAGTGTATTGTAAACTGCATGAAATAAACCTGTTTTTTCCCTTTTAAACTGTGATGTCTTAAATTTTTCTTTTCTAAATCTGTTGATGTTGACGTTAACAGTGTAATATGACTGATACTCCTATTATAGCACTTCAGATATAAAATGTAGTTGCATTTTTCTGCAGTGATTCAAAGCAGTAATACTTTTTCCTTTGTAAAGGAGACGTATCCTTTTCTGCTGCCCCAAAGGCTTTGTCACAAAAAAGTCATGTTTATTCAGATATATATCTGCTGGGAAATGAAGGTGTTTTCCTTGGCGTTTGCTATGACTGTTGCTGATCATTATAGTAAGACATAGTCCCTTCTGGTATGGATATATAATCACACAAAAACACATGTAGGAAGTTTTAACTAATCACTTTGCATATATTTTCTTTCACACGACTCACAAATCACCCTGCTTAATATCACGGATTTATTTTGGAATCCAGTACTTTGCTTTTTAGTATAAATGCTTCTTTCATCTGAAAAATTAAGGTAACTGAAATTGACACTTCATAATAAGGCCAACATATAGTATTAGAAATGTAAATAAGAAGCCACTTAGTACATGTTTGCTGCAAAAGTTTTAAAGATAGAAATGGCTGAAGCAAGTAACTGATTAAGTACCAAGTACAGGTTGCTGAAATTATTCAGGCAGTTTGACAGCTGTGCCCTCTACAAGTATAGAAAACTTCATAATTCAGTATTAGTATTGAGAAGACCACTGGACTGCGTATTTTCCAAACTGGTAGTAAGAATTAAGTGTGAGAAGCTAAGACCTGTGAGTTCTACAATCTTAGAGGCTGTACAGTTACGTATGAGGTGAATTTCATCTTAACAGTTTTAAATGCAAAACATATTCTAATCTTTCCTTATATATCCAGCAACTTCAGTAAAGTGGTGTCATTTTACTAAACTGATTTCCTGCATTTTAATTGCATTTGAATTTTACTAAAATAAGTCCTAAGTACAAACATTGCTTTAGTAGAAATTAACTAATCATGTGCATCTATATTTTTATCAGACTGTCTTACTAAAAGTATTTGCACTTTACAGTCAACCAGCACTACTTTCAATCCAAATTCCTACTATACGTATCTGTAGCTTCAAGTGTCTTCACCAGTTAGCAAAAGTGAGAGCATAAAAGGGACAACTGTGTACACTAAACGAGAAACCAGTTAATAAAGGCAACATAAATGAGTAAGTCATTAACATCCTGTTTGGATCTTTTGTAACATTTAGAGTTTATTTGGAGCTAGCTTTCCTTTCAGTGGGAAGTTTCACTTCAGAAACATGAAAATGACCCTGCAAATTCACGTTTCAGTGTGCTGAAGTCTTGCCTGGCAGTCATAAACACGTAGTCCATATTTATGTGATGTTCTCTGAGACTGCAATCTGCACAATTTCATGAGATAAATCTTGTGAGCAGTGTGTTAAGTTTCCCCTATAACCCGCTGCTTTTGGTAATGTCACTGGAATCACTGGAAAAGGTAAACAGGGGAGTGTACATGTTTGTCGTGGTTCCACTGTGGGCATTTGCTACTGGCGAAAGATTTCTTAGCTAGAGTGATCTTTAGTCTGATTTGGCATAGCCATTGTTGCACTTCAACAGCCTGCTGAAAGTCTCTATTCCAAATTAGTGCAAAGACACCACCAGACATTACAAATAAATTTTCACCAAGTAACATGCTACTGAGATGGCATCCAGTAACTGCTTAGTGAATCAGCCTGCAACTGCTGTTTTCATTAAGATCTTTGAAACTCCCTTCTTTCCCCAAGTCATTTGTGACTGTCAGGATATTTTTCTGTACACCCAGCTGCTAACTGTCCTCCATCTCTTCTCCAGCACTTAGTGGTTAAAAGGAATAAAGAAATTAAGGCAGATGCTGCCATAGGTATCCGTGCATTGGGAAAAGAGAAAGCTGGGCAGGAGCAAGGGCCCACAGGAAAGCGGGTATCCTATTTTACATCCTTATGATATGTAATTGGCTAAAGCACAAATGTGAACAGGAACTGTTCATTCTAATAGAATGTAATTACTGTTAAGTAACTCATTTATGGAGAGAAGCTAAATGAGGACTTGATGAGAACAGGGCAAGTGGTCCAAGGATTTGGTTTGCTTTTATGAAGGTGCAATCATTATTTTGCATTCTTAAACTTTTCTGTGATATGTCACTTACCATATTTCTCACTGCAATAGGAAGATGTTGAAACTGCCCACCTGCATGGGAGGAATTCGAGCCTAAGGCCAGCCTTCACCAGTGGAGGTGAATCCAAAGACTGAAAAGTTAGTTTCAACTGAGACATCAACCTGGTAGATGTGTGATTCCAAGCACAAACTCAGACCCATCCTGGAATGAGAGGTTTCTTTGATGATGTATAGCTGTTACAAGTATGCCTGTGGAAGCTTTGGAAGCACTTTGTCCTTTTCCATCTCTGCTGGCAATAAGGTCTCTTAAAAACATTAGCTAGTTGACACAACTTTGAGATTTAAAACAAAGATCTTGCTATGTCAGGCAATACCCATTTCTTTGACAGCTCAATGATTTTCTTGAGACGAGCCTAGAGAGATACAAAACAGAAAGAATGCTCACCTTTTTTATCCTTTCTGTAGGAGTCAAAACCAAAATAAATTTAAACGAGAATATGAATTGTTCAGTGGAAAAAAAAAAAACCTGAAAAGAGCTATAACAGGCCACTCAGCTCATCCCCTTGGCTAAAGGCAGGAGCGGCTACAATTAAAACACATGTTGTCTAACTTGACTTTAAAGCCCCAAGTAATGAAGACTTCATACCCATGCTCTCCCCATTAGGCAGCCTAGTGTTGTAGTATCTTTGCCAGTAGAAGGATTTTTTTTAATACTTCACCTCCATTTTTCTTACTGTAGTTTAAACTGATGACATCTTGCCCCCTCTGTTATGGATGTGAATCGTAGATTGTTGCCTTACCCTGTGCAACAGCCTTTTGTTTTCTCAAAGACGGTTTAAAGCTCTGTATTGTGTACATCATGTTTGAGGTGATACAATAGGCAAAAAAATTAACAAAATTTTAAGTGGGAATTTTAAAAGCCAGATAGAACAAAGTATAAACAAAAAAATGTCCAGCAATGCCTAGATTTATTCTGCCAGCTTTAGGTGCCAGTTGTAACTGAATTCCAGCTGCCTGGGGTTATGAAGAAACAGAATTCCTCCAGCGGGTGTTTTAATGTGCCTAAGATGAATCACTCTTGCAGGTGCCTGCTCACTAGGTGAGATGTTGGGCAACAAGGTTCCTAACTTCAGCATGTATTTTGATTAGGACCGATTCAAATTTAAGTGATTATTTATTGAAATAGTTAATTCTAGAGTTCCCAAGAAGAAAAACCATTTTGAACTTTAATACCACATAGAACATAGTTCAAGAAACGTTAACAAATGCAGACCAGTGCAAGGCATGGCTAAGCAGAGGTTTCAGGACCGAAATTTCCCGTTTCATTAAAATTACAAAAATAAGTCAAAGACAAGAACAGAATGTGATTCATACCCTATATGCCACCAAAAATGCATTCTTAGACGCCCCTCCCCCCGCAAGAACAATCTCCAGTGGAAAACAACAGCCACAGAGCATAAAGCTTCTTAAAAATTAGGTAAAACAAAAGCAGACTTCGGCCAAACACACAACTAAAGACTGACCAGAGGAAGCCTCAGCAAGTCTCTGCGCTTTCCAGCACCCCACGGACGTGGGGACAGCCCCAGACCGACGGCCAAGAGGGACGGTCGCCTGTGGCACGGCCGGCAGCGGCATTCCGCTGCGGCTCCTCAACCAGCCCCGGGCTTCCTGCCGCCTCAGAACGGCGGGGAACCGAGTGACTGCGGCGGCACCGGCGGCCGGAGCCGTCGAACGGCGAGCCGAGGCGGGGGCCGTCCCCGCCCCCCGCTCCCTCTGACAGGCTCTCCCACCTGCCCATCACCTGCAAAAGCCCCGCCAGGGGCAGAGCCCCCGCCCTCCAATCAGAGGCCTGGCTGAGCACAGTGGGTGGGGCTCGGCCAGGCTCGAGCGCGTCCCGGGGCAGGCGCGGCCTGCGAGACCCGCGCTAGCGCCCTTCGAGGGAGCAGACCCTTTTCAGGGCGCAGGTGACTCTCTCGGCGCCCGAGGTAAACGTTCACTCGGTTTCTCGACGGGGCCTTGTGGGAGCCGAGGGGCACGAGGACGCGGTCGGGCTCGGGCTTGGGAGAGCCCCGCTGGGATTCCTTCCTGCGCTCCGTGCTCAGGCATTGTTCCGGTCGCCTCTGGGTCCTGTGTCGCGAGGATGCGTAAAGCGTGGCGGACGGATGGCGCTCGGGGTCACACCGCGCCGGCGCAGCGGCGCGGACGGGTCGGGCTGAGGGACACGCAGCACTGCCTCGCGCCGCACCGAGGAAAGAGGGAGGGAAACTCCGGACCAAAGACAAAGGGGGGGGGGAGCCGAGTCGGGAACATCCGGGTCATTTGCTGCCGCTTCAATCCGGGACACGCGCGGCTGCTGCGGCCGATCACGGTGAGGCCTGGCCGGGCGAGGGGCCTGGCACGGCGGGGCCTGGCGCGGCGTGCAGGCGGCCCGGGCCCTGGGAGAGCGGGGCCTGGGCTGGCGCTCGCCGCCTGCGGCGCGAAGGGGCGGGCCAGCGGCGGGGCGTGTGGGCCTGGCGGTTCCTGCCGCGGCCGCGCGGCCTGGCCCGCCAGCGCGTCGTTGCCCGCCTGAGGCGGGCTCCGCGTCTCCCGCGGCCCGCCCCCGGAGGTCCTGGTTCGCCGCGGGCGCAGTTCACCGAGGAGGTCCGGGCACCGCCGGGCTCTGTGCGAAGTGGTCCCCGCCCCGAGGAGTGCTTGCCCGGGAGCCGGCGGGCGGGCGCCGGGGTGCCCTGTGCAGGCCTCGGAGGCTGACCCGGCCCCCGCGCAGGGCCCGCGGGAGCAGCGGCCTTCGGCGGAGGCGGGCGGTGCTGGGCCCTGCCGCGGCTGCTCCGGGCGAAGCTGCTCGGCCGGTCAGGCATCGAGAGCTGTTGCCGCGCGGCTCCTTTTGTTGTTCTCCTCGCGACTCTGGTAGCTGTTCGGCTTAGTGCCGCCTCTTCCACCTTTTCCGTGCCCCAGGCGGGAGGAGACTTTCTGTTCCGGTCGGGACTTAGCCTGCTCTGATTAAATCTCAGCCCCCTTGGCTTTCTCCACCCTTCCGAAAAGTAAAGTTTGTATAGTTTGGGGGCAGACTACGCCGATTGATAATGTCTTCCTCTGTCAGTATTTAACCTGCAAAGTAAAAATGTGAGGCTAGCGATCTTAACGGTTTTTTTCTTTTTTTTCTTTTTTTTTTTTCTTTGCTGTTTGGAATTAATAAGAGCTGTTGAAAGCTCTTCAGACTTAAAGAGCATGTTGTTGATGTATTTAGAGACTTGTCACGGGTCAGAATTGTGGGTGCGATTGCCGTTCCGGTGGCATGTGAAAGCTTCTTTGCAAGACTTGCCTTTTGTGTTTGGAAGTAGGTTCCATCCTCCCCCCCATCAGAGGGTATAGATGGGTAAGATGATTTGTAATAGAACACAAAGTTTGTGCCTGTGATGAGTGTGTTGGATTTGCTTTGTCCTTTTTTCCAAAATAGGTAGTAGTAACAGCGGCAGAGGCAAACTGCTGAGTAAATTTGGAAGTTTCTGTTAATTTTCTAATGAGTTGATAGCAGTAAAAGGGACATTGCTACCTCTTAATGCCAGGGTGTGCTTGGGGGAATTAAACCCAAACACAACGTGAAGACTGGTCTCTTAGGCACAATTGTGTGGCCCCTGCAAGGTAGGGTTGATATACTTCCTCTGGTGTGAAAGTTTGTGTTCTTTCCAGTGATGTAGCACGTAAATGTGTTGGGACTTAGATTCTGTTAATCAGCAGTAAATTTCTCAGGTGAAGAAAACAAATTAGATGTGATATTTAAAAAAAAAAATTCCTAAGAACTGGGGTGTTCGGGGTTTTTTTGTTTTGTGTGTGGTTTTGGTGGTGTCTGTGGTGTTTGTGTTTTGTTTTGGTTTTGGGTTTTTTTGGTGGTTTTCTTTAATTTAACTATTTCAGGTTAATAGACATATCTTGCACTTGCAAGGTATTTCAAAAGCTTACAAGAGCTAAACTTAACTTATAGATATTTGGGCAAACTACTATTCCAAAGGAGAGAGGAAAAAAACCCCAACAACCAAACAAACCATGCACATAAATTATTGAAGAAGATAAAAGTAGCAGTGAGAATATCGCATCTTCAGGTTTAATACCCACTTAGTATCTCACTCCTTCCTGCTACTCCATAATTTCTGAGACCAAAATATATACTGAGATGATCAATCTCTGTTTGTCCTATCTCAAGCTCCAGCAGGACTAAAGTTAAATTCTTTTACTGAAGACCTGCTAGAGAGTGTATATTGGCAATTTGTCAATAGATTGACTTACTTTTGAGGGGATGCTTACCTAACAGGATCTTAATTTTTGAAACGGGCTTTCAGTCGTCTTCGTCGCTAATCTCTACTTGGTAGTAGTTTGTGATGAGGTTTTAGATGCTTGTCTGCACTCATCAGGGTAACTGAAGCCTGTGGTCTCTCATATACGCTGAAATTTTGGGTGTAGCTTGTCAGTGCTTAACTAAGTCAAATGCCTCAAGATTTGAAAAGGTATTTATAAAACATAAGAAAATCTTTAATTTACTGGGGCACAGTATAGTGCATAACCAGTTGCAAAAGCAATCAGGATACAGAGCCTGAAAACTTAGGGGTTTTCTGTTGAAAAGTTATTTGATTGGCAATGTTTTGTAGGACATATGTCATTTATATGCCCTCTGAGAAGTTGGCATTTCCCTTGAGGTGCATGTAGTTAATTGGCTGTTAGCCACAGGAAATAAAATTCGTGTATTTGAAAGCATCCTGTAATATGTTTCTTGGCAGAAAAGGTAGCTGAGCTGCTAAACTACCTAAGAATATTTGAGTGGTTTATAAGCACAAAAAATTTTCTCAAATTATTATGGGAAGGTTGGTATTATTACAGTGGACCACCAGCTACTAACAGCACAACTGAAATTCTGCCATATATTCAGTAGCTCATTTACATCTGTTGCAAGGGCATGGGCTCACAAAATATTTAAAATTACTCCCTGTATAATTTGGTTAAGGGAGAGTCTTTTTGTTCTGATGGTATCTTTTCAGTGGCTCCACATCTCCTGCATATGGTAGATCTGAAGTGGTATGTACAGTTCATGTAGACTAAGTCCTTCAAATCTTCAGACATACAACCAAGATACAGATGGATGTGTTGGGAATACTAGAGGAATATTGGACTGAATATAGTCTTTGTGTGTGTGTGTTTACTGAGTGTTAGTGGTCCCTCTACTCTGCTCTTGTGAGACCCCACCTGCAGTACTGCATTCAGCTCTGGGGCCCCCAGCATAAGAAGGACACGGACCTGTTGGAGCGGGTCCAGAGGAGGCTGCAAAGATGATCAGGGGGCTGGAGCACCTCCCCTATGAGGAAAGGCTGAGAGAGTTGGGGTTGTTTAGCCTGGAGAAGAGAAGGCTCCAGTGAGACCTTATAGCAGCCTTCCAGTACCTAAAGGGGGCCTACAGGAAAGGTGGGGAAGGACTTTTTACAAGGGCATGTAGTGATAGGACAAGGGGTAATAGCTTTAAACCGAAAGAGGGTAGATTTAGATTAGATGTAAGGAAGAAGTTCTTTACTGCGAGGGTGGTGTGACACTGGAAGAGGTTGCCCAGAGAAGTTGTGGATGCCCCATCCCTGGAAGTGTTCAAGGCCAGGTTGCATGGGGCTTTGAGCAACCTGGTCTAGTAGAAGGTGTCCCTGCCCATGGCAGGGTGGTTGGAACTAGATGATCTTTAAGGTCCCTTCCAACCCAAACCATTCTGTGATTCTGTGATTTAAGAAGCTTGATCTGACATGAATTTAATTGCTAGTTTGGAGTTGAAATTATGGATTATGGCCATCCATGCAAAACTGATTTTGAAAAAACGCTAGAAGGAGGGATTTGAAATACTGGCTGTCCTAGGAACTGCATAAAACTCTTAATCTGGTCCTTTTAAAGACTTCTAGTTAAGGTGTCTGCACTGCTAAGCCACTTTGATGATGTGTAAATATTTAAATTGGAAGCATACTGTCTTCTAATCTTTAAAGGGTATAGCAGATGAACATGAGATGAACATATCTACATATCCTACATGGAATAGGTCAGTTCCTCGTACATATTTTCAGCATGAACATCATGCTAAAGCGCATAGTGTGAAATTTTTAAAACATGCATCTTTGTGAGCTACAATTCCTATGGTTATAGTAGTAGACTGCAATACTCTTACAAGTAACCTACATATTAATAGAATGTGAATTTGCATAGTTCTTAACCAGTGTTTAAGTGTTTGTTTTAACAGAGTGGTAACACTCCTTTCATTAATTCTGTGACCTTGTTTAGTGGAAGAATTCTACTCTCCTGGCTGTCATAAAGGCTTGTTGGCTATGTGTGGAGTTGCGAACAAATTGGCCTGACTTCCCCAACTGCCAAGTATCAGCTCTTATTTAAAATGGGTAGAAGTGCAGTAGGGAAGAGGATTAAAAGCCTTCACTGGACTTTGTTTTGACCATGTGGCTAATGAAGCCCTGAGTTTAGATACAGTTTGACAATGAAAAATAAACTCTCACTTTGACTACTGTTCTGGGTGAATGGAGAATCCTCCTCTGAATTTCAAAGCACCATTCTGTTGGCAACCATTGCGTCTAGAACTGTTCTTGCATCATACGCAGTAGTGGCCTGTGCTGTACGTGTTTCTTCTGCAGTCTCAGACACCCCGCTTGGCTGTTACTAAGGCAGTGAAGGTGCAGAAAGATCATTCTGTTTATAGCGGAATTGAAAACCTGTCTTGTGGAACGAGTGGGTCAGTGGCTCTTCCTTTGCTCAGTTCTGTATTGCTGTCTGTTCCTGCTGCTGTCTAGAAGTTGTATAGTGGCACCACTGCAAAACTGAGGTGATTTTGTTAAGTTCTGTGCCCGTGTTGCTTTTGTGTAGAATACTGGCTTTCAACGGGAATTTACAGTCTGAAAATAACATTTCTTATTCCCCTGTTTGCCAGAAACAGGAGCAGTACAGGTGTTTGCCTACAGAAGAAAGCCATACCTTTTGTGTTGTAGTAAGGAGATCGATGTGTGTTTATCAGTTGCACAAGTAAGAAGTCTGCGTACTTTTCCCATTACTAATAGCGTTTCAGTTGTCAAGCTGCTGTCAAAGTTGTTTCTAAGATGTGGTTCAAATATAAAACACAAGTTGGGGATAGTATTTTGTAGGTCAAGTCCTGTAACTAAGAGGTTGTTGACAAGGGCAAACTTGATGTTATTCCTGAATGTTAACTTCTGCAGGGTGTGCAAAAATGTGTGTCTTGGCTATAGTAGTGGAAATCAGAGGCCAGAATATTTCCTGAGTGAGCAGGGCTTATAAACAGATAATATAATGTGTTGTTCACACTGTAAGTAAAAGTTTATACTAAAAGCAATTATTTTTCTTTTAGAGGGACTCTGAATATGTCTGGCATAGCTCTTAGCAGACTTGCACAGGAGAGAAAAGCCTGGAGAAAAGATCATCCATTTGTAAGTATGAGAACTGTCAAATTTCTGATTGCAGTTATTTTGGTGTTGTGATGATGATTTTTTTCTTCTTTACCCTGATGTGATTTTTTTTTAAATTAAATTAATTTTTTTAAATAAAAAAGCTGCGTAAAACTATGTAGTGTAAAAAGAGATAACTCCGTGTAAAGATAAAGTATGTCATGAAGAATTCTAAGTACATCTTCTGAAATCCTTACCGTTTGGCTTTTTGCCTTAATTCAGGGATTTGTAGCAGTACCTACAAAAAATCCAGATGGCACAATGAATCTAATGAACTGGGAGTGTGCTATTCCGGGAAAGAAAGGGGTAAGACTTACTGTTGTCCTAACATCTCACTTATGGTGAAAAGTAACATAAACCTGCACGTGCATTACACTGACAACTGAGAGTATGACTTACATGTACTTTAATAGAAATGCTTGGATCCTGCTGCTACTTTAGAATCTAGGTGTAGTGGGCTAGCAATGATACTGGACAAAATACACCATGAGCCTGTTCAACTGTTGTCACTGACCACCTTAAGAATAAAAGTTTTCAGAGGAGTGTATGAGAATCCTGCATTGAGCAAACTTGAGATTGTCTTCTACTTCATGCCAGGGTTTATTGTGACTTTTGTTCTTACTAAATGCTGGTTTAAGCCCTAAAGCTTGAAAATTAATACTACCAAAATGTTGCCTCTGCTGGTTAACTGCCAGTACCTTTTTTTTTTTTCCACTAAATAGTGAGACCCTGCAGTCCTAGAGAAGTGCTGTAGCGCTGGTTTTAAGTTCTTAGATTTAATGGAAGAAAATTCTATGCTATCAACATGGAATCTCATTGCCTTCCATTTTATGGAATTTTCCCTTTTTGTATTAGGGAAAGAAGAATAGAACTCTCTAACATTGTTTCTTTTTATCTGATATTACTTGTGCTTCTGTGTCCCTTTCCTTAAAATAACAAGGGAAAGGAAAAAGTCTGTAGAGACCAGAATTGTTTATTTTTATCAGCTTGATCTGGTTCTAGGGGACAGGACAAATGCAAACTTTCAAGTGGAAATAATCATTAATGCACGAAACTTTGATTTTGTACACTGCCATTATAACACCTCATTCTGAGCCGACTCTTCTTTCTATTTTTCAAGATGTTACTTAGCATGTAGAGATTATTCTTGAATCTATTGGATGCTGTTGTTTCTTCTGAGATACTACTATTAATTACTTGGTGGTTTTCATTCTTTTGGGTCTTCAGCGTTTTGCATTGGATGTGGGACTTCTTTTGTTGCTTTGCCTGTTCTACTGCCTCTTGCCAACTTGCTTAAGTCCCGTTAAGATCTTGTTTCTTAGATTCTGAGAAGACAAGGTGTGTAGGCAAAACCTGCACATTCTGTACTACTACCTCAGTTTAACGCTGAATATGGCATTGCTGTTACGGTTATAACTTAGCTCAGTATTTTAGTAGTTGTCTGCACAGCTCAAGGTAGTTCTTAAAGAAGCACCTAAAAATAATTTAACTGTGTAAGGGAAAACTCATCCCCTCGTGTTCTGCCAAAATAAGATTATCCCTCATAATAGCCAGTTATGTACCATTTCAAGATGTCGCCTTTAAATACTTACATAAAATCTTCAGGCCATACAAAATCTTCATGTTACTGCTTTAAAGTTTTGTAAACCACAAAATCAAGCAAACAAGACCCTTAAAGCCAGCTTCTTGCCTCCTAGAAAACTTATCACACCAGGAAAAGATCAGTTATGCTCATGTGATTCCTGGTAGAGATTTATCTAAAAAATCAGGGTTTTTACTCGAGTAAAAATGCTGTGTCTTTAACAAGAAGCAGCATGTCTGGCTCGTGTCTACCCGACAAACCAGTTGCCCTCTATTGCCTTTGTGTTTGGAGGCATGCTGTACTACAGCTGCTTCCTGTGAAACAGATGAGTAGTTGAAAACACCAAAATGCTTTCTTGTCAGCCAGATCCAAAATTGAAGTAAAGTCGTGTTAGTCCTGGGTTGGATATCTCCATTCACTTTTTTGACAGCAAATCACTTATTAACTACGTAGAATTTGACTCAATATCTGCAACCCATCCAGTAACGCAATACAGTCTTGACGATACTGCTGTCAAACTATTATCTTAGTAAGGCTTTTGAGTGTCTGCTGTCTTTGATCCGTAAGGTATGTTGCTCTATCAGAAAGACAGTAAAAACTTTTTGTTGATTGTTCTGGTGTTCTACTCAAAGAAATTCTTAAAAGCTATTTGTCTTCACCTATGACTGGAAGCAAACAAAATAGGAAAAGTTTATTCTGTCAAAAGGCTCCTCTCTTCTAAAAATGGACACGTCTCTTCCGAGAAGGTATGGAGAATAGATATTTCTAGTTGTTGACAACTGACTACAGCTGTTAAGAACAAGTTCTTTAAGTGCACTATAGCAAATGTAATGAAACTCATTTGCTTTTTAAAACAATGTTATCTTAGTATTCCGTAGCACATTTTTTTTCCTATTCTAGCTTGAGACTGCACAATAAATACCAGTGACAATGGAGTGCTGCTGCTTTTTGGGGGTGGGGGTTTTTTGGTGGGTTTTTTTTTCCTTTTTTTCTTTTTCCTTCTGCTAAAAAAAGTCACATAATTCAGGTAGGAAAGAATTAGGGATTTCCTCCTAAGGTGGTCTTCAAACATACCTGTCTGTCCCTGAGGATAACATTTATGTTGATAAGGTGTGAGACCATCTTTACTCCAGTTTGTTTTAAAGAATGAACCCAGCACTTATTTTCATTGCAGTGTTTCCATAGCAAGGGCAAGTTACAGAGAAGTGGTCTGAATTTTACATATATAATAAACTTTTCTGTATTTCTACACTTGCCAGAAATCAGTTTGTCAGAAGATGGGCTTTTTTCCTTATTTTGAAGTAAGATGACAAGGAAGTATATATTTGAGACAGGCTTTTTGTGCTTTGCTAGATGTTTTCCTGTGTTTATATGACCCTTCTGCGTAGTGCTGTCTTATTTGGTCTGCTCTGTAGCATGGGAGCTGCTCTTATCAGTGCTCTTCCCAGTTTCTGATGGGGATAAAAAGCATCTTAGAATTTGTTACACAAAAAGATGGAACGTGTGAGACTACCTGCTACCAAATCCAGACAGCGTTAGTTTAGACTAGTGAATCTCATTAACTGTAGCAGTACTACAGTGCTGTGCAAATTTTTTGTTCACTTGTGGTTTTCTTAGCCACGTTCTCATGATGCAAAATAGAAGCCATTTACATCCACATGCTTAAGGAGTGTATCCATATCCTATCTTCTCAGACTCACTTTAAGTGGGGCTATAATGGCCCCTTCCTCATGGCATGTGTATCATGTAAAACTTGAAGTATTCCGTTCTTCTGTGTACTGTGAAAACTTTACTTGTATATGGAACTGTTGGCGATGAGCCCAACTATTGATGACTCAGCAACACTTACTAGCTGTAATGAAGTGGAAAAGCAGAGTTTTCTTTCTTCAACTCCTTATATAAGTGGGATAACTTGTCTCAGTCTAGACAGCATGCTACAACATAGGACAGCTATTTTCTACTGCGTAGCAGAAGGATGTCTTGTGCTTTGCCTGAGAAACTGTATTCTTGATAAGCTTTTTTCCACAAGTTTGACTTTTCCTTGCTGTAATCTAAACTTTACCTTAACTTTTTATAGACACCATGGGAAGGAGGCTTATTTAAACTACGGATGCTTTTCAAGGATGACTACCCTTCTTCACCCCCAAAATGTAAGTAAAATGACTAAAAAACATGGGTTTATTAGAAAAATGTTAAACTAGTCCATGAGGTTCTATGAATGCTTATTACTTTTCTTACAGATTTTTTTTTTCCCCACCCACCACTTTGCATTTAGAAAGTTGTGATGAAATGAGTTAAGTGCTCAATAGAACAAAATTGGGAGGGGAGGGGGATTGCTGTATGGGTTTCCTCAAAGTTTGACAGAAGCAGTGCTTGAAGGGTTTACTACTTGATCAGCACTCTTAGGAAACTAATAGGTAGGCATGGTTAGACCAAATCCCTTTGCGTGTTCTTACTGTTAAGTTGGTCTTCTAAGGCAAGAACTTAGAAAAAATAATTAAAACCCCAAAAGTTCCATCAACTTTAACCTTTTAATTGACTTGCTCTAGAACATGGATCTATTCTTTTCCTGATACTATGTACAACAGATATCTTCAGATACCTAGTTTCCTTGCTAAGTTGTTGAATTTTCCTTATCCCATTTCAAACTTACCTACTTTAGAAATTTGAAAACATCTATTGCCTTGCCTAATTTCCTGGTTCTTGAATTGGCTACCATCTCAAATCAATGACTGATTACAAATGGCTCTTTTGACAGCAGTTCATTTCTCATTTCATTTTGGTGTTTCAGCTGTATCAGTTGTCTTGGCTACTCCTTTTGTTAGGTGGTATTTGTTACCACCTAAATACATGTGACACAAGGGGAAACATATCTTTTAACTAGAAAATATTTAACAAGAGTATCTTGAGAAATACCAACTAGCACATCTGCAAGTGTTAAATGAACTGTCATGCCTTAAATAAGATGTATATGTGACTGGTAAGACTTCTTACCAATGCAGCTTCTGAGTTCCTGCTGAACTTCATTGAGCAGCTCATAAGCAAGACTTACTTGTGATGTCAGATGGATTTGAAAACTGCACTAACATGTAGATATTTCATATAGTGCTAAACAAGTGTTCATTACATTACTCAAGATGGTGGCTGTTGCATTTAAGTCCTGTAAAGATTAAAGAAATGCCAGAATATAGATTGTGGCAGAGGGAGAGCTGCACAAGCCTACTCCTTCAGTCAGTCTTGCAACTTAAACTTGATTCCTCTTGTTCAGTGCATCTTGATTATACCTGAAAAAAATGCTAGAAACTTACTCTTCTTTGTATGGAACTTTCAGTATTTTAAAGTGAAGAGAGAAGAGTGAAGGGCAGTAGCTTTCCCTTATATAGTAGTATGTGAGGCTGTAAAGACAGGATTGGTTTAAAAAGGTCTTTACCGCAAAGCTACTACAAACTATTTTTGTCAGTTTCCATTCCTAAACCAAAAGATTTCTGGTCACAATGATAGTGTTATGTTGCCTGGATGGATAGCACAGATGTGATGGAGTTCCTGCTTTAGGTGCAGACTGAGCCAAGAAGAAAACCAGTATTAATAGCTCCAGAAGTCTGTGCGGGGTTTTTTTTTGGGGGGGTGGGTGGAGGCTGTCTTTAGCCTTTTTTTCTTTTTGTCCCCACTAATCTAAACCAACTCTCTGATCTTAGTCTTAGTGCTGCATGCAAGTAATTCTCTCTTCTTCATCAGGTAAATTTGAACCACCATTATTCCATCCAAACGTGTATCCTTCAGGCACAGTGTGTCTCTCCATCTTAGAGGAGGATAAGGACTGGAGGCCAGCAATCACAATTAAACAGGTCATTAATTGTACTTAGCCTTCTTCTTAGCCCTTTTATTTGCTTTGCTTGCTTATCTGATGTGAATATAAGATGTTCACTGTGTGTTTCTACAGTTGGTTTCTACGGGTTTTTTAATTGAATGTCTCTTAGTAATATCTGTGTCTATGTTACTTCTATTCCTTCTTCTACAGATCTTGTTAGGAATACAAGAACTTCTAAATGAACCAAATATTCAAGACCCAGCTCAAGCAGAGGCTTACACAATTTACTGGTAAGTATCTGCATATCAGCTTGAAAGCTGTTGTATTGCCTACAGCTGTCGGTTAATGCTATAACATGCAAATGTTTTTAGGAATGATCAGGGGAATTTTCCTACCTTCATGGCTGTATCCTATAGAGATGCCTAGCTTGTGCTAAACTTGAACGGTAACTTCAGGGTTAATAGGCTAGTGGAGCTTTTAATAGCATTGCAACAGCAATAAAGTGTGAAGACTCCTTCAGTTAGACTATGATTCTCATCCTGGTTCTAGCCCAACATAGAATCCTTTCCCCTAAAGGCTGAGTAGTAGTGATGAGGCATAATGATTTCATGAGACAGTGATAGAGGAGACTGAATTAGGTAACAAGTCCCATTCATCAGTATAGGAGTAACTTACTTCTGTCCAGCAGTGGGTACCTATAAGCACTTGTGCCTGAAGGATAAAGGAGAGCTGCTGTGATTGCCGTAGGAAATACGGAGCGTTGTGTGGAAACTGGATCTTCCAAAAGAATAGGTTAAAAAGTACAGAAAGCTTGTAGCTTTAGCAGAATGAAGTTTGCATTGGTTAGGAAAGGTGATAATTTATGAGCTAAAAAGTACTTCTCTCTCTCTTTTTTTTTTTTTTTTTTTGCTTAATCTTAATCTTAAATTTTTCCCAGCATTAAAAATGGATGGTAAAATCTATAATCTTTAGGGGAGCAAAACACTTTAAACAAATGCTTTTGGCACTGACAGCTACTGAAATGACCAAGATGGAAATGTAGAATTACCATTCTGGGTAGAAAAACAAGTATCCAGGAGAGTGCCAAGTTTGAAAAATGGCATTTTGAGATTTCACATGCAAGCTACGTCAGGAAAGTCTATTATAAGATCCTAGTGAAAAGGAAACATAGGGATGGGTAGTGCATCTTGGATTTAATTAAGGGCTTCACTCTGTTATTTTTTTTTAAGTATCTACAGAAGACTGGGTGGGACTGTGTGCATATGGAGGACAGTTAGATGGCCACAGTTGTAGGCAGCACCTTTGGGAGCCAGTAATGATGAGGCAGGCCTCCCCCCATTTTTATTTTTACTTTTTATTAAAAGCCACTCTGAGAGAATATAGGGCAGGAATAATATTTTTTCATACATGTATAAATAGTCTGTGTGTTTTATTTATCACCTCCCACACACATGTATGTACTAAACCAGTCTTTGCTAGTCTTGTTTCTGCTTTATTGTAAGTGCTTCTAGAAAAAAAAAAAATCTATTGAGAATAAACTATTACACATTTTTTGTTACTTCAGATATGTAGTCTCCCATTTATCTTCTTCATGTCTTGTGGATATGCATAGTATTCCAGATGGGTTACTATATTTCTGCAGTCTGAGAGTGTGTCTCTCTTACTGCTTGATGAGTAACTGGTAGCAGAAGTTCAACAGAGCAGGATTGCGTATGCATCTGTAATTTGGCATAGGTGATAAATACTGGGGAAGATGCAGTGTTATTTAAATAGATGTCTTGTAGTCAAATTGTTAAAATTCAAGAATAAACTTTGTATTCAAAATAAGAATACTTGTTCTCATTCTCAGGATTGCTTTACTGTCACTCTAACTTTAGCACTCCTAATGGGCTAACCTACTTCCTCCTCTCTACTGTAGGCATGCAGAGTCTACTATGGCAGGCATTCTTTTGTGTGGATTCTGAGGGTGTGAGACTTAACAGCTAGGTTGTGTTCTCATGTGACAAAGCAATATAACTTAAAGAAAAATTTTAGAATAAAGTTTGTAAATTTATTTGAGAAGAAACTAGAGTATTTTCAGTCTGCTTGCTGGTAATTGTTCATTGGATGTGACCAAAATTGGCTTCATTTCTTCTCCCCCCCCCAAACTGTCAACTTCTGAGGATATAATTTGCTGCCTCTTTTTTTTTTTTTTTTTTTTTTTTTTTTACTGCAGCAAGCCTTCATAGCTGAAAGTAAGTTAAGTTTACTGCAAAGCTGTCTGCAAAATCTAGTCACTGTAAACTACCTTTGGCACAAGAGTAATGGTAACAAATTTTTGTTTAGCTCTTGACTGACACTTCTGACAGCTAATACACAATATGGTGTTGAATGTAAATGGATGCTCTACTAAGCTACTACCATCCCTTGTTGGCCCAAGAATAGAAAACAAAGAACTTGCCCTTTTATGTGTCGAGTCTGAGGCTTAATGACTGGTCATAGTTTCCTGAAGTAGTACTTGCTTGTTTAATTAATCTGTAGCAAGTATGCTAGACTTAGTGAACTATAGTGTTTTTTTCAAAACGTTGAGCTAGCTTTTTTTTCCAACTGAGGTTAGGATAAACCTAATGCTGTGAGTCAGGGTCTGCAGAGATAAAGGCTGAAACTACCATACTGTTACCATTTTCCCATTTCTTAAAAGAGTACTTGCCCTCTCTCAAAGCAGTAAAGATGACACTTCAAAAATCATATGAAGTTCACCAGCTGTTAGTGAACTGCTCTCATCAACCACTTTGTGCTGTTAGGATACTGGAATTTATTGTTAATGACCTCAGGTCTTAACATGGGGAGTGGAAAACTTGTGTTCTGATGAGCAAGAATGCTTGCATGCAAGGTACAGCTGGCCTTGAAAAAAAGCAGGCACAAACCTGTTTATAGAGACTGGTATGGTATGAAGTCAGATAGTACAATCATTTGACAGCAGATGAAGTTTGGAAAGAAACTAGTTAAACAGTACCTTACTTCCCTCCGAAGGAAATTATCAGAGTAATGGTCCAGAAAAGCCTGTAATATATTGTAGTGTTTGGTGAATTCCTATCTAATGGTTTTGCCTTCAGCAATGACTTAGTTTCATATTGAAGAGAAATAGAAGAATAACTCTATAACATGGCCTCTGATTTCTCAAGCTGTAATTACTCTTTCTCTCTCCTCTATTCAGCCAAAACAGAGTGGAATACGAAAAGAGGGTTCGAGCACAAGCCAAGAAGTTTGCACCATCATAAGCATCTGTCATGCAGCATCTTAAAAAGGAAGGGATTGGTTTGGCAAGAACTTGTTTACAAAACTTTTGCAAAATCTAATGTTGCTATGTACAATTAATATCCACTTAGGGGAGGGGGTTGTATGTGTGCCATTTTCCATATTCGCCACTTGTATACAGTTCTAAATTTGCTGAATTGCCCCCAGTTTTTTCATACAGGGTCTCTTCCTTCAGTCTTTTGTATTTTTGATTGTTATGTAAAACTTGCTTTTATTTTAATATTGATGTCAGTATTTCAACTGCTGTAAAATTATAAACTTTTATACTTCTATAAATTCACTAGTATCTCTAGTTACTTTGCTATCTGATGCAGGCATGCTTTAAAATGTTAGAACTATATTTAGCCTCTAGCTGGCTGTATGAAAAAAAAATCATGCCCTCCACCCCCTTCCCTCCCTGAATTTGTTTTTCTATCTTTCAGAAACTAGGTTGTTATTGCTTAAGAGCCTCTGAGATCCAAAGTCAGCCAGCATCCTTATTCTGCATCACTTCCTTTGTGTTTATATGGCGTTCTGTCTGTGTTGCTGTTTAGAGTAAATAAACTGTTTATATAAAGGGCTTTGTTTCATTTATCTTCATTAAAATGATTAAAAGACTGCCATTTAAATGGCTCTGAACACAATTCAGTGCAAGTCCTGTTTTTAAGGCCTGTGATGCTGCACTTACCTTTTGTTTAGATGTTGCCTTCGTTTCTTTTCCCTGCCCCCGCCCCCAGCATGAAAGCAGCCCTTCTTTGGGCCCCAAGTGGTAATTGCAGCTATTAAACTTTGATCAGTTCCTTAGGAATTCTGACTAGCTAGAGACCAATTGCTTACTGTGTATAATGGGATCAACATACTGGTGTGACCATGTTAACATAAAATAACACAAGCATTAGACTGATATGAACAATTATAGAAGCTGTCCATGGAATGAAAGGGGACCTACAGCAACTGGGGATTTTAAATGGTACTTGTTTATCAGAAATACTTCTGTGCCTTCTTCCATATGTCAATGTATATAGCTTTTAGGAAAAGGACGTGCTCTATGCAATTAGTTTCCTTCTGTAAAGGAAATCAGTTAAATTATGTAAGTTATTTTCATGTATGTCAAGCTGATATGCCCTCTATTAAACTTTAACTGCTTTTTTTTATTGTATTTTTAGTCAAAATCATTCTGCAAAACGAAGTGTGAGAAGTTTTGTTCCATCTGAGCTGTAGCTTCTTCAGTGCTTTTGTTATTAAAAAATGGCTATCGCTAGAGACAAGTTATTCTAAGTGTGATACAGCTCTGTTCCCAGATCTGTTCTGCTTGTCTGCATTTGATTACGACAGCTTTGTAACATAAAAGCGTTCCCCCAAATTAGAATAGCTAACACCCTCATGTTACTCTGTCTCCTAAAAATTGTTTGTGTAGGATTGCTTCCTTGTCACTATCTCTAGAAATCCTTCAGCAGCTGATTTGGAAAAGACTTCATATGCTTGGGCTGGGAAAGTAACTGAGAAACTGAGCTAAAGGAAAAGATTCCCTGTCAAAGTCATTTACTTGGGCTTCTTTTTTTTCTTTTTAAAGGGAAATGGCGTATTTGTACCACTAAAACTGCTGCTGTGACTGCCAATTTTAGCTCCAGTAGGGCTAGCATTTACTGTTTCCAGTAGATGAGGGTTAAGAGGTGAAAATCTTGCTGTGACTTGAAGAACTTGTATATATGAAGGTAACACTATGAATTGTCCTCAGTATCTCCAATTCTACTGAAGGGTTGCTGAAGTTTAGGTTTAAATAAGTTCCACTTGGGTGCTGGAAACTCAGTAGAGCATTCTAGTTAAATGTACAGAAGACAACTGGTAACAGCTGCACTTTCACTACACAAGCTGGCAGGCATATGGAAAAAAGTGAACTAAGATAACTAGTGCTGATGAGAGTCTCCGACTCAGATCCTTAAGGGCTGGACAATGTGTATTTCTGACTTGGTAGAGTGCCGCTTCACGTAATGAGAATGCAGGCAGATAGCATTGCTGAACCTGTTACCTGAAATGTTATGGTACAGTTGTGAATATAAAGTACCAAAACATTGTATGTTGCTTAGGACTATTGATCAGAGTAAATAAAAAAAAAAAAAAAAAAAAAAAAAAAGCAAGCATGTAAAGTTACTGAAAAGACATACTGAGATGTTAAAACAATTCCAGGAAGCATTTTTTCCTTTTAAGCTTAGGTATTCAGTTTACCCTAAACCAGATGAAGTAGTTGAAATACATATGGTAGGCTCAAGCCTGCAAAAAGTCAGAGGCTCTTTATGTGGTAGGTACTCTGAAGAGGGTGGTAACAATTATCTAAAAATTAAATAACCTAAAGCCTTTATGTGCATAACAAATAGACCTATAAGCCCACATATCGCCTGAGGTTCACCTAAAGGAAGGCATTTGCTAGGCATCAAATCACAGGTGAACAAGCCACACTGTTAACCGTTCACAAGAAAATTTCTTTATACGGGATGTTACAACTCTTCGGGATTGTTGGGGGTTTTTTGTTTGTTTGTTGTGGGTTTTGTTGTGGTTTGTTTTTTTGTTTTGTTTTGTTCTGTTTTTTACTTTTCAAATAGTTGATTTATTGGCTGTTGTTGCAGCAACTTTACAGTACCATGATCTTCTGGACTGCTTTCATCACTGCTTTCAGTGGCATCATCTGGAGTGCTCACGCTGTCTTCCTCAGATTCTTCGTTACTTCGTGCTTGTCTGGAAACATTTTTCAGGATTATAAATGCAAAACAACTTATAATAGGAAAAATAGTATTTAAATTAAATTCATTACCCTAGGGAATTGATTGGTCTGTTGGGATTAGAAAATTCTTCTCCTGATTCAACATCAAATGGATCTGGAAAAAGAAGGAAAAAACATACCCGTTGATGAAGAAGACATATTTTAATGGTCTGCCTTAATTTTCATTTTAAGAGAAGATTTTTGGCATGGAGGGGAAGGCACAGGAAGTCCGGTTCAGCTTTCTGTAAAGTTTACTGTAGTCATTTGGTCAGAAACCAGGGGAGGTGAGAAACAACTACCAAGTCCTGCCCCCCATTCTAGTCTTTTCACTCTTTTCCATGCCCTTTGTGCCCCTCCCCCCCCAAGGGGTTCAGTAGCTCTTTAGGGGTAGTCAAACTGTACAGATAGGTTTCTAAGGCTTTTAGTAAGAAAACATGGATGTTCTCAGAATGGTTTAGTTCTAAAAGGGTGATCTAGTTAGTTCATCTCTATTGAGAAATGAAGTATAGCTGTCCAGGCTTAGCTCTTGCTTAGTAAGGGTAGGGCTAGATTTACTTTGACTTACACAGTTGGAGAGAACTGTTACCTCAGAAAAGTCAAACAAGGCATGACAGCTTTGGTACTACAGTCCATCCAGAAAATACATATGATTGTGGGTGGAAGCATGCTTTGTTTGGCATAGTAGTGTTGCCCCTCAAGAACTGTCTTCAGTTTAATGTAACAGTAGTTAGGCTTCCAGCAAACAACAGGATCATTTCATTCAGCCTAGCATGTCATGGCAAAGACATCGAAGTTCAGTGAAACTAAAGGCTGTCTACCATCTTACAGTGTGACCCCCTGGCCTGTTTTTATGGGACTTAACCACTGTGAAAGGAAAACATTAATTAGGAGCACCTCTCCTCATATGTTCTCGATCACTTGATGTGGCTTTTTTTTGTGCTGTCTTGAATGAGACCAAGCGCTCACCTGTGAATATAGCCTGAAATACTGGGATACCAGTAAGTTACTGGAAGAATTTGGGAATAAACTACTGTACGTATTATAAGCTATTTTCATTATCTTTATAGGTCTGATTTTAAATGTCCTGATTAGGGACTATATAAATGTATCCATTAAAGGTCTTTCTTAGGTTTATGTGCAACTACCTTGCTGTCAGACTGTATGCCTATATTTCTCTTACAGTCCTGAATTACTAGTCTTTTTACTCATACTCTGCTTTTAACATCTGTAGATAAAATGAGGAAGCATCATATTTTCTTTTTACTCCAATATCCTTAATTTAATCAGGGTGGCTGCTCCACAGTTCAGCTGTGAATACACTAATACATGCATTAAATTACTTTAGTCGTTTTCATCTTTTTGAGTTAAAAAAAATAGGCAAACTTGCTTAGAAGAATACACAGTATAAAGACAGAACAACACATCTCAACAAAGCTCTTCTACCTTGCCAATATTTTCATGAGAGTAAAGGAAAAGATTGTAAGGAATTTAGTTAGGAAAAGGGTGTATGTGGTGTGTCTGTGGTTTTTCTTACCTATTTCTTCATCTTTTGTTTCTTGGACACTAGCTAAAAAGTCCTTTTCAACTCTCAGCACTTCTTCCTGGCAATGACAGGCTGCATACTTTTCCAAGAGATTTTTGTTCAAGTCAATAAATGCCTTACCCCATTTAAATTTCCTTAGAAGAATAGTGGCTAGGTCTGGGAATCCTAGAACAGAAGATAAATGATCAGTTTTCTTTTTCATTGTAAGATTTCACTCACCTTACAGTACATACCTATGTATCACTATGATAGATGTTTGCCAGCATTTTTTCAGCGTTCAGGGATTCAGACTTTTAAAAAGATTAAAAATCTTTTCAAATTTCAGTTTAACTTGAAATACTTAACTGAATCCAAGAAAATTTCATAGTCTTTTAGTGTTATACAAAAATATTTTGTACAGGTAATGAATGATTCAAAGTCTAGCTCCCACAGTCCTTCAGCAAGACAGCAATTGTACATATGATATTTTCAGAAGATAAGATTTGTCTGCAGTATAGTAGAGCATGTCTCTTCAATTGTCAAGAAACTTCTGTGATGAGTTTGCAAAACATCACAAGAGGGAGCAATTTCTTTTGTTCTTAACTAGAACCCACCCTATTAACAGACAGCTGTTATCTCTCATTAAGACAAAGTTGCTTAAGGATTCATGCTCTGTCTTTTCTGGCTTTTTTTTTTTTTTAACAGTTTTTCTAACATTAAGTGCCATCCTGACAAAACCAGGATCATCAGTTTATGTGTCCTGTATAGTAGCTGACATGAACACCCCAGAGATACCTCGATGCTACCAGATACAAGCACTTGGAAGAAAGCTAGGCAATCCGATTCCAATCTCAACAAAGTGATGACCAGTCAGACTGCATTACAGTTTAGTCTGTCGCAGATCATCTCTTCTGATTTATTAAGGATGTAAGAATTGGTGGTAACGTATTTCACATCAGACATATTACAGCCTACCGACAATGCAAAAAGCTGCAGCAAAAGCTTCCACACAGGACAGCTTGCATGGCCGACCATAGTTTACAGGATTTGCAGCCACCAAGTAAGGCAGCAGCCGTAGATGACCTCCTCTCATTCTCCTAAAGGGAGTTTCTTCTAATTTGGCCCATGAGCAATCTATGACTGCCATTCCACTCTGAGCAATGACATGCCTAAAAAAAGAAACATCACTGTATTTGAAAAACTGTTATCATTGTATTGATGTTAGTGGGAACTACAATTGCCACTTGATACTGGCAACAAATTTGCATACAACCCCCCCTTTTGTCAATCAAAAAGCATGCATTTTACAATGATCTAAAATACAGATGCAATGAGAAAGAATAATAACATGCTTTTTGTCTGAACACGCATGTGGCTAAAAAGGTTTATCCGTACGTTTCAAACTGAAAGTGAAAAATTCTAGGTTTAGAAAATGTGACAGAAGAGTGTGGTCAATAGTAACATTTGCATTCTTAAAAGTACACCAAAGTTCAGATTTAGGTTCTCCACCAGCTTCTAAAGACTAATCTTTTCTCTGAGTAAATACATTTTTATAAAAATTTTGCAGGCACATCTGAAGAAAATTCTCAGTGTTTCCCCCAAGTACATTTTCTAGTTAATGCATTGTGTTGCCTAGCCAAAGAACTTGAATATGGAATCCTAAAAGATGCAGTAGCTATAGGCCCGTGATTCTGAACAAATTAACCTACAAACCACATACTTTGATTTCTCATTGGGATCTACAGATGCTTTTTTCACCTGATACCAGCTGTGTAAAAATGTTAACCTGATTTAATAAAACGGCTCCATTTCTCATGTTTACGCATCAATGTAGTGTAACAGCAAGGTCAAATTCATTCCGCAGCACAGCTGTGGCCATGGATCAGTGGTTAAAATGCTCACCCTAATATACCATCGCTACAGCATTTGAACCAAGTGCTCTTCCCCACAGCCTGCACCTCCACGGGCTTTGCCAACAGGCAGCGAGGTCACCTGTGCACGGGCCTCACCGGGCACTTGCCTGTCAGCTGGAGAGACGTACTCGGTAGCCAGAGGACTGAGGACGAGGCCCGGGAATCTCTGGCGGAGGCGCAGGGTTCGGAGCAACCCTTTTCGGGCCAGTTTCCTCCCGGTGCATTTCTTGGGATCGCAGTGTCCGAGCTCCCACATGGCAAGAGGGCACGGGAACTTCGCCTCCGGGGCGGCCCCCTCGCCCTCCAGGCAAGCT
Organism: Harpia harpyja; assembly: GCF_026419915.1. Classification (NCBI taxonomy): domain Eukaryota; kingdom Metazoa; phylum Chordata; class Aves; order Accipitriformes; family Accipitridae; genus Harpia; species Harpia harpyja. Next base: position 171,941 of record NC_068960.1, on the reverse strand, counting down.
GAAAACAGCAGGCGCGCATTACTGCCCGGCGGCCGCCCGGCCCAGGGCAGGACCCGCGGCCCAGCCGGGCCCGGCAGGACCCTGGGCAGGACCCGCGGCCCGGCCGGGCCCGGCAGGACCCTGGGCAGGACCCGCGGCCCGGCCGCGCCCGGCAGGACCCTGGGCAGGACCCGCGGCCCGGCCGCGCCCGGCAGGACCCTGGGCAGGACCCGCGGCCCGGCCCGCCTCGGCAGGACCCAGGGCAGGACCCGCGGTCCCGCTCGGCGCGGCCCAGCGGCCGCGGCACGCTCCCGCACCTCTCAGCGCGGTCTCCGCCTCCGCCGCGAAGGTGTCGAGGCTGCGAGCCCCGCGCCGGCCGCCCCTCCGCAAGGCAGCGCGCCGGCCGCGCTCCATGGTGCCGCGCCTAGGCGGAGCGGCCGCCCCGTGGCCCCGCGCCCTTCCGTTTCCAGCGGAAGAGGCGATGGCGGCCGCCCGGCTGCTGCTGGCGGCGCTGGGCGCGGCGCTGGGTGAGCGCGGGGGCAGGCGGGGGGCGAGCGGGTGCGGCGGTGGGTTGGTCCGCCCGCCCGCCGCAGCCAACTGCTCTCTGCTCGGCAGGTCTCTTCGCCTCGGCGGGGAAGATGAAGATTGTGGAGGAGCCGAACACGTTCGGGTACGTGGCCGCCCGCTCGCCGCGTCCCGCGACCCACCCGGCCTTGGCGGGCTCGGGTTCCTCTGCCGCTGCGCCCGCTCCAGACCGTTCCGTCCTCCGGGGAAGGGCGGGCCCGGGCGCCTCTGCCGCCTCCGCTGGTGGGCCCGCGGGCAGCGTCGCCGCTCTCCGCGCGTCCTGCGCGGCTGTAGGTGTTGGGACGCTCGGGTAGGGGAGGATACAGCCGGAGCCAGATGCGTAACTCGGTCTTAAACGCTTCACTCTCCTTCTTTTGAAAGGTTGAATAACCCGTTCTTGCCTCAGCCAAACAGGCTGCAGCCAAAGATGTCCCCCTCTGCAGTATCAGGTATACGCAAGCGTTACCTTTTTTGTAGTTTTCATCATTTAGTGACAGTCACTTGCAAAATAGTCTAACCTGACTTTATGCAGACAAAGACCGATTTTACTTGTCGTTTTATGAGCATCGGGGGAAATAAGGATGGGCAAATATATTTTATTGTGCTTCTGACAGATTAAAACCTGGATTAACCTCTTCTGTGTTCCATGTCCCAGTGCTGTTTGGACTGGTGGTGTCACAGTGCTATCCGTATGTTTTATTCTATGTTTATTGAGGCAGTCACAGATCCTTCTGATCCTTACTAAAAACTTACTTTCTTCTTGAAACAATCCCTAGCATCCTTGAGATTGTCATATAAAAGCCATCCCATCATCTGATGGTACCTAATACTCAAAAATTATTTTTAAAAAAGTCCTAAAAGTAGTCTTGGAACAAGTCACAGAGGTTCAGTTTCACAGACAAAGCCTGGGTGCTGTAATAAAAATCCACCACTTTAGCAAAATAAACAGGAATCTAAAAAATTCTAGACGATATGTGGAGGAGAGTAGATAAAATAAACCCTGAATGCAAGGAGTAAGCAAAAGGAAATCTCTTGTCTCTCTGCTAACCTTAGGCACAGGCTTAAACCTTTTCAGGTTCAATAAAGGCATCTTGGTATGGTGACACTGAATGTGATGATGCTTAATGTCTTCTGTCATGTTTTATAAATCCAAATCAAATGTATAAATTCTGCAGGTACTGCATGTGAAAAGTGAAATAGTTAGAAATACAATTAGTAATAGAATGCTGAATGGAAAGATGCCAAAAATAGCAGGAAAAAAGTGAAAAGGACAGTATGCTAGAAATCCTTCTTTCCTGGATGTGGGAACTTATGTGTGGCCAAAAATTGGGAATGTCTATGGAATTGGAATCTAAGGCGTGGAACCCTGTCTTCACAATTATTTCTTTAGCATGGAAACCTTACTCGTTCTTTTCTTTTACAAGACAGCTGGGGTAATATTTACTATAATTTCTCTTTCAGAGCATCTGCCCAGGAAATGGAGACATGAGTTTAATGCATTCCTCAGGGACATTCGAATTTGCTTGTTCTTCCTCTGTGGGGAGAGCATCCTAATCACTAAAGCACAGGTTGCATGTAGTAGAGGGGCAAACCCTTTGGCCAAGCCTATGATAACCTGTAGAATGAAGTGCAAGATCGTACAGTCAGAAAAATCAAATGGGAAAGAGAACCTGCCTGTATCCCAGTGGTTAGGGCATTCCGGAGGGCATGATTCTGGTGGTCTGATCTTTGTTTCTAGGATTGCTTGTCTACATCTTTGGAAAAAGTACATAGGCAATCCTGGCAGTGAGGAATTGGAATCCAGGATGGGGTTTTATTTTACTTGCTTTGTAATCTCTTTTCTTCTCCTTTCCTCACAAATATTTAATCATCCCGTGCAAAATTACCTTAAACAAGGGACACTGAAATAGCCCTGTATCACCTAGTTCAGAACTCTGGGCCCTTTTTTGAATGACAAGTTACCTGTCTTGGATTCCTTTGACAGCAAGGCTGGAGTGGTCAATTCTACAAGAGTAGAATTGTAACTGCTGACCTGTCTGACAGTAAAAGGTTTATCTTGCTGAATACTACCTGGATCAGACCATGAAGGCAAACTGTGAAAAGGAATATCTAGTTCGAGAATCTCAGTGAAACTTAAATATGCAGCACTGTCAACATTCTGAGCAAATGGGCTTTACTAGTATAAACTTGAGGAGTTTGGATGACTTTGGGGACAGACAGCTGCCAAGCAAGACTTCTAGTCATTTCATTGTCAGATTTTGGCAAGATCTGCACTGATGATTCCTTTTATGGATCTGGCCTCCAAATATTTGTTTGTATACAGTCATCTTATTTCTGTCATAGAAAGAGGCTGATCTGTTTCAATGAGTGTTGAATATGAAAAATGTTAAAGATCATGATGCAAACCAATATAGTACTAGTGGGAACTTACAGTAATCTATATGGAAGATAGAAATTTCCTTATGTACAGCAGAAAACTAAATTTGTCACATACTCCTTGCAGTTTTGTCACCACAGTAACTTGCTTAAATTTAACCAAAATGTTATTCTTCCTTGATGTCATTTTGTGGTGTTTTTAGGCCCTGCACATCTCTTTAGGCTTGCTGGCAAGTGTTTCAGTTTTGTGGAATCCACGTGAGTAATGGATTTGGATATTTGATTTTATATATTTATTAGGAACAAACTAGGTTTTTATTTCAGTCTAAAACATTTCTTCTTTTCTTTTCTTTTTTTTTTTTTTCTTTTAAGGTACAAGTATGAGTTTTGTCCTTTCCATAATGTCACTCAGCACGAGCAGACTTTTCGATGGAATGCCTATAGTGGGATTTTAGGGTGAGGCTTTTAGACCTTTAAGTTTTACCTGTGTTGTTAGTAGATTGTTTTATAGATTGTCAAAAAGGAGGCAGGTTTAAAATTAAGATTCTTTTATGAGTCAGGTTAGGTCATTGTAGTTCCCAAGGCGTTATGCATAAAAATACCCCATCTTGAAAAATTCAGATTTTTTTGTTGATAAATACTAACTTCCTGTTTTAGCTGGAGGCTGATTAATAACCAGTGCCAACTGCAGGTGTGATATGTTCATGTGAGAAATTCAATAATGTATAACTACAGCTTATATTAACAAAGATTTCATGTCTGTTAACTATTTTCACTTTGAGTTGAATGTGACCTTACAAAATGAAATGAGTGCTTTATGCCTAGTCGTTGTGTTAAACATATTTAACAAAAGGTAATAAAAGACTCAATGTAGACCCGAAAAAGTATCCCAAAGTATTCAAAGACCCCAGAGTATCCAAATCATAAGACCTAAAATAAACTTAATTATAAACCAGAGCACTGCTTTAAAATTACTGCCTTTCTAAATATTTTGTATATAGATGTCTCTTTTTTTTCCTGTGTGCACAATAATTAGTGAGCCAATATGAGAGGAAAAGGGTACATTGAGATGCTGAGAGTATCATTGGCTTTAAGACTAGCAGAAGTAGTGACTGGTTTTTGTAGGTGCTCTCATCAGCACTGAAAATCCTGCAAACAATCTGAGTTGCACAGGGTACATAGCTTCACGGAATTTGTTGTGGGATGATCTATAAGCTGTATTTTATTGGATTTAAACATGGATTTGTAAGTGCAAATGGTTTGCGAACTGAAAGCTGATCCAAAACTGTGCTCTCAAAGTAATGTTGATGTGCCCTGTGTAGCAGCCTAGATAACAAACTACACTGTTTATAAGGTCTTGGCTGGAAATACTAAGACAACGAAATGAAGTATATACAGTTAAATTGAACATGGTATAAGGGTATTCCTGCTTTTCCTCCTGAGTGTTCACCTTTTTCTTTCCAGTAACTTAAAATAAAATGATGTCCTGTTTTGGGTTTGTTTTCTTTCAGAATCTGGCATGAATGGGAAATTGACAACAACACATTTGTTGGAATGTGGATGAGGGAAGGAGACTCATGTGAAACTAAGAGCAGACAGACAAAGGTATAATAACCTAGACTATGCTAATTCAGACAGCATGACTCTCTACACACACTCATGACACTCTACAGACTGAAACGTTCCTACCTTGAAGAAGTCATAATTTAAGATGTGATATAAAACATGAAGATGAATTCCTGTAGGAGCTAGGTGAATGGATGGAGGAGGGAAGCTAAAATCAGGATAAATTTTTGAAGAAGTTTACTTATGTATTCTCATTGGTTACTTTTAACTTTTTTTTTTTCCTTGATAGAGTGGAATATTCTGGTATTATCACTACTGTAGAAACATACAGTGCTTTGTAATTTGTGTCAGGAAAAATAAAGAAAATGAGCTATTTGTTGAATGCGGGATGCCAGTGTATTGTGCTAAGAACATCCAGGAAAAAGGAGGGAAGAGAATTAGGCGTTAACAGCATGCTGAGAAGCTAAGTAAGGTGTTAAAACAAGAGCAGAGGGCATGCAAGGAGAATTGAGGAAGGAATCAAATATATGCGAGTGGCAGAGGAACCAACTCAAGATAAACAGATTCTGGTGTGAGTACATTTTAAAGAAAAAGTAAAAATTCTTATTTTGTGGAGTGGTTAAAAATGTTCTTTTTCACGTTCAAGTAGTCTCTGTGCCAAGGGTAAGGAAGGGTGTCTGAGACTTGCCCAATGTGTGGCACATGATTTGCATACATTGTGTATCCATTCATTAATGTTTTCCTTTTTCCACCTCCTGTTTCAGTATGTTACACAGTTTTACAGATACAATGAATTAAATCTCACATTCCCTGGTAAGGTAGGTAGCTGTTGTGAAGAAGAGTTAAAGATACTGTGTAGTTCACAACAGGCTGCTTTCCATGTAGAAGATGCTTAGCTATTACGATGATGGGTGACAATACAATACTTGAGAGAGGGATATATAGTTGGAATAATAACTAATGTGAAGATGGGATAAGTGACAAAATGTCTTGGCCAAGGTGAAAATACTCTATACTGTGATGGAGGTGCCTTGTTAACATCTTTATCTCCCATAGGGGCTGCAGAAAGAATTACTATTCTTGTATCATCTTTGATATTGTGATTCAAATCTTTCACTGGCATTTAGTTTCGAACAGACAGAAAATACTGGTGCTGCAAGTTTAAAGACAGAAACAAATTTCTACAGGCTAGATGTGTATTGTTCTCTTTATTTAGCACATTGGACAGAACTAAAATTTGTCAAGTGAATTATGCTTATGTCAGGTGAGGTTCTAAAGGGTGTCCTATTCACCCTCCTTTTTACTCTAATTCTTGCTGGAAATACAGTGCTTGGAAGTCCAAGGAATAGTGATAGGTTGGGGGACCATTTCCCATTAGAGCAAGCAATTTTCACATTTGATAAAATAATTTGAAGATGTGCTAGCTATGATTCTTTTTCTGTGGGTGACAGCACTGGAAGCTTTGACATGACAGTATGTACAGAAATGCATCTGCTAGCATTGGAAGACAGCAAATGGATCATCAATGCTGGTCCTGTTTTATGTGGAGGTGATTCACTCATCTTTGTTTTTACTGGTGTTTAGGTTCATCTTGTTTGTGGAAAGAGCAATAAATTGGCATATGTGTCTGAGCCGAGTACTTGTGTTTACTCTCTGACATTTGAGACTCCTCTCGTGTGCCATCCCCACTCTCTTTTAGGTAAGATTTAGAAAATCATTTGTGTGTGGAGCAGCTGGCATATTACACCAACCTCAGAGTGTAAATTTTTAGGTTCTTTGAGTTTGTAACTTGTTATAAATGAGTATTAAATGTAACATATAATATCAAGTGTATTTTAAATCCCAATCATTATAACACATAGGTATTTCTCAAATTGTCATTGCTAGTATAGACTCAGTGAGTGGGGTTTTTTGTTTTTTTTTTTTTTCTCTTTGTCTTTTCTCTTGGACTGGTCGTAGGAATCAGCCCTGCAGTATTTGCACATTTACTTACATTACAAAAAGGGAGAGGTCAGTGAGAATTACATTCAACAAAGAAATATGAGGCCTTCTAGCTGGAAATAAGAGAAAAATTTTTGGTTGGTGGCATTCTCCAGCAACTTTCAATGTGTGAAGCGGATTTTAAGTTTAACCCCAACTCTTGAAAGCAGTAGAGACTCTGTACTGTATAGAAACCTTGACTTCTTAAAACAAATACACTTGCATGCTACTTGAGGAGCATTTAACTAATGCAGGATAATGGTGTTGGTTTTTACATGGTTTGACTTCCATCTTCCAGTTTATCCAACTCTGACTGAAGCACTACAAAGGAAGTGGGATGAAGCAGAGCAGCTTCTATATGATGAACTAATAACTGACCAGGTTTGTTAACTTCTTCCAACCCTATTTGGTAAAGAACAATTATTGTCAAATAGCCAAACCTGGCTTCTGCAGTTTCTCCTTTCTGAATGGATGCATTTATTCTGCAGTTGGCAAATAGTAATTTTTGTGCTCTGTAACTGCTGTATCAACTGATAATTGTAATGTTTGCTACAGTGAAGCTTGAGGAATTGGAATGGCCAGTGCAAATTACAAGCAGAGATGAGAGTCGGGTGGATTGATCTATTGTCTTTTAGAAACTTTCTTTTTCAGGGATACAAAAAAATACTGAAAGAGATTTTTGAGGAAGCAGGACTTCTAAAAGCAACAGAAGAAGAGGAAGTTGAGAAACAGAATAAGAAAATAAGTGTGGAATTTGAAACAGTGGAGAAGTGCAGTAAGGTATAGAGTGTAATATTTACAGTGTGGAATTATATTGCCAGTTTTTACTGTATGACAGTATCAGTGTGACAGCATTATGTAAACACTCTTTGGATTCAGCTGAAATCTGTTCATGGGATTATCTCATCTGGTTTCAATATGTAGCAGTCTGCATACAGAGCGTTTTGATATCTTTATTCTAGCCCTTAAGTAAAAAACAAAGCAGCACAACTGAATGCCCAATAAGAAGATGGGTGTGTGTATAGGAATTAGAGTAGGCACTTGCGTTATGAACACCTTGTAAGTACTCTTTCTGGGGAGTATCAGTCTGGAAATAGGAAGGATTTGCTAGTGAAAATAAATGTGTAACCAGCCTTGGGAATGTTGACATGGATAATTATCCAGACTCGTGTCAGAATGCATTGGCTGTTGCACAAGCAAAAGGCAGAATGATCTATGCTGTGTCCATTTCTGAATAACTTTCATGTGTGTGAACAGTCCTTCTGCAACAGAATTGAAATAGGGAAAATAGAGGTAGACAGTGTGCTCCACCTCAAGGAGTGCAAGCTGAACATCAAAAAAAGAGCATGGAAGGGAATTAATTCATTATAATGCAGAGAAGAAGCTGCTGTTGTAATTTTATTTGAAAATGTAGCAAAGACAAAACACCACGTAGTAATTCCTGAATATAACCAAATAAACTGGGGTTAAGCTGAATATACTTATATAAAGATCACCATTTTGATGTGGTACTGCTAGGAGCTGGAGTATTCACCTATTTTTTTTTTTTCCCCAATAGTTAACAATACAATTTTTAATAATTTGTACTTCTTTTTCCGCTTCATCATAGCTCAATTGACATAAAGTTGGCTGTTTTGGTAACCACGGAATCTTAAATAGTTAATCTTTTGCTCTTTCTTGATTGATGTAAAAACCAAAACACAATAAAAAAATTAGGGCTTCTTCGAGATTCCAGTCTCAAAAGTACTAAGCAATCCCTGGCTCTGTAAGTTAACAGAAACTGCCGAAAGCAAGAATGTGAAGGTCAAGAGTTGAGGAGGTGACAAACTTCCAGACTGTAGCATTATAATATAAAATAAAATAAGCCTGGTCCTGTGGCAAACTTTATGAATGCAATTTTGTACTATGATAAAATGCTAGTTAGAGGATAGATCCGAAATAGTTACAGAAAGCACTCCTAATTTTTACTCTTGGGCTTGGAAAAAGCTGGCTCCTGTTTTGGCAACATAGGAATATATCTTTTTATAAAATTTGTACCTTGTTCTTGGAATAAGCAGTTTATCTTTTAAGATCTTCTAAGTCAAAAGCTGTAACAGCTGTGCACAGACCCATTATTTTTTATAAATTCCCATTTTATGTATGCATTTGGAGAGTGGGAGAGCCATTTTAAATGTATTTCCTTTCTTAGGAATACAAGCAACTTTCTAAAGAAATAAAAAAACTTAAAGATTTATTAAGTCAGCATGGTATTGCATACAAAGGAAATTCTGGTGAGTTTTTTGGTATCATTCGTTTTCATTATTGTCTATTCAGAATGTGAATACCCAAATGTTGGTTTTGGTTACAGCAAGGATTAAATAATCTGACATATATGGAGGTAAAATTCAGTAGACAAAGTTTTTAATAAGTACTTAGGTCTTGATTCCTGTGCAAGAGGACTTATTTTGCCCCCCAAAAATGTGTTGATGACTTGAAATTTTAGCTTTATAGAAAAATTTTGACTGCTGTTGTATTTGAAGTTTGTCTCTGGTACTTAAGGTGCCAAAGAAAAAGGAAATCGGTGTTACAGCATTCATAGCACATAAGCATCTTTTAAGTAACTCCATTTTCTGCATAGTGAACCACAAGGCCTGACTTCTTCAAGAACACTTGAAATGTTCTCTGTATCTGTTTGAATTGGTTTTATCCTTCCTTAGTCAGCTTTTTTTCCTCTCTTTGATTTCTAAGTACCATATCACATGCACTTTTTAGAAGGAAAGACTGTTTGGTGCTGGCTATGAAGAAACAAGGCTTATCTGGATTAATTCCAGACAAGTTGTTTTTTTGGTTTTGTTGTTGTTGGGGTTTGGGGTTTTTTTTTGTCGTTCCCCACCCCGCCTTCCAGTCCATCATGCCCATTATTACATGAACTATTTGTCTAAGGAGGATTTAATCTCCCTGAATATATATTTACACCTTTTATGTTCAGAATTGGCACCTGAAGAAAACAATGAACCTTTGAGCTAATTAAATTAGCTTAAAATTAGTGACATACTTAATTTTTTCTTCTTTTTGTTTTGAGAAACTTTCTTCTCTGGTTTTTTTGTTTTTTTTTTTAAATTGGTGACTCTTTTCTAGGGAAAACTGATCATACTGGAATTTTCATAGAACATTTTATCTGCATGTTTAAACTATTAACTATGTAACTTGCACAGTATTTCTGCCAGTTTGTTAGTTCATATAATTATTGCAGATTAGAACTGTACAATCAAAAGCAGAATTCACAGCTTACTCTAGATGACTTAGTATTTCAAAACTATTGAGTAAATTCTGTGACAAAAATGTTTTGGTGTTTAAAAGCGGAACTAACTGATGTCTTAAACTAAATATTACAGCTGAAAATACCAGTGTTGAACATGTAAGTCACAAACTGGCAACTGCAGTGACAACTGTTTTTAACGGGTCAAAGGATGATGAGCACCTGCGTGGCGACACAGGAATTTGGAATGACACTGTATGAAGAAATTTGGCTGGTAAACAGCAAGTTCATATGGAACGTCAAGCAAGTTGAACGTGTATCGTGGCACCAAGATGATTGACCTTCTGTGAGGATTCTTGACTTTCTGTATTTCTGCCGTAAAGCAAAGGGAACATAATGGAGTGCGGGCTCGCCATTGCTGAGAACAGTTGGCTAGTCTCCAAGATCATTTGTAAAACTTCTTTGCTAAGGCCGGTATTGGGCATAGGTTTACAGATTGCGCATCTCCAGTCCCAGCTGTTATTTTCTTTGATCAAGCACGGCAACAGGTGGTGTAAATACAAAATAGTTCACGACCAGTGCTGTAAGATGTTGCATGCATGAAAGGTAGCAAGTACACTATTAAGAACACATTGCCTCATCTCTGTGCCGAAAGGTTTTCTGTGCAGGCTTTAGCAGAAAAAGAATCGTTTTCTGCTGCAGCAGTGCATAACGCCCCACTCCACCCGTGCTGAGAGGTTGATGTCATCCTGGGAGAGTGGGTGGGTAAAACGAAAGCTCTTCAGGCTCTGACGGAAAGGTGCTATGAAAGCACCAAAACTGTTCTAAACGAACAGCTGCGTTGAGGGAGCACGTGGCCGTTCTCTGTACGTAACGTGCAATAAAGTGCACTTTTCCAACGCAAGCGGTGGAGCCGTTACTGTGGGAGTCGGTGGAGGCCGGGAGCGCTGCCTCCTCTCGTCCGGTTGGTGAGCTCGCCGGGCGGCCAGCGCGCAGCCCCCGCCGCGCTCCACCGCTTCTGCCGCCTAGCTCCTCGGCGGCAACCGGCGCCGGCTCGGCCCGGGCCCGCCATCCGAGAGCCTGCGGGGCCCCGCGGCCGCCGGCGCGCTTCCGCTTCCGGGCGGCGCGGGGAGGAACGGGCAGGGCGGCGCGGCGGGATGAGCGGGGCGCTGGGCCGCTGGCGGTGAGGTGGCGGGCGCGGGGCCGGGGCCGCGGGCTGCGCGCCCCGCGCTTCTGACGCATGTGTCTTTGCAGGGCACGGCGCTCCCTGCCCCTGCCTGGCCCCCGGAGGTGGCTGGCGCGGCGGCGAGGCCCGGCGGGCGCGGATCTGGAGGGCGCGGGGGCCATCCCCTTCTCCGCTAGCAAGGCCAGTCCGCGGGTGTGGAGCGTCAGCCGTTCCATGGGGAGCGACCACGAGAGGCCGTGGGCGAAGGTGCTGCCTCTCAGTCTGCTGTGCGCTGGGCTGTTGCTCTGGTGCGTCTTCAGGGAGAAAACGGAGATCGATGAGCGACTGGAGGCGGTTTTCTCCGGTCGGATCGCGGACTCTTCAGATGTGGCCCAAAAAAGCAACGCTCCCCTGCAACCGCGGAAGGACGAATGAGGACGGGAGTGCGGCTGCAGTGAAGGAGCTGCCGAAAGCTTGCTGGCATTCACCTGGTTAAAAGCTGTACTGACACTTTAATGGGAAAACGTGTTTTTCCAGCACTCTCGGCAGCCTTATCTTGCAAGCTTGATTCCTTCATGTATCGCGCTGCTTTCTGCGCTGGTCTTAGCTTAGTAATTTATACTGGTATGGCAAGGAGTGGTTTCTTCCAGCATTGAACAGTAGGGATGAACAGGATGTATTGCAAATCAACTTGCATTTGAAGATAATGTTTTATGCAACCCATTCCTTTTCCATGGATCATTTTTCTTAGATGCACAGTGTATTAAAATATCAAAGCTGTAAGTCTGTAAAATTGCTGCTGAAGGTGACCTTCATTTGACAATTTGCTAGTCACAGAATATGTTCAACTTGCACCGAAGGCAACTGTAAGTGTATGATTCATTAATATATGTGATTCTTTGTGTTCTGATTTTTTTGTAATTCTACTAAGTAACATAGAAATTACCTTCTTCAACCCTTAATGCATAGTCGGTGCTTGCTTTCTGGACTAGAACTTTTTACAAGTGCCTGATTTAGGTGATCATTACTAGTAAGAGAGGGTTTTGCAGGGAATCTAAGTGATTGGCTTGCATTATACTGGGGAGGAACCCCCTAGTTTCATTGAACAATGTAGTCTCTAGTTTTTCCTACAGATTCATAGATACTGAAACATGCACACTTGGGAGACTTTTCTTGGAGAGGAGGAGTCTCAGCTACTAATACAGAATAGAATCATAGAATCATTTAGGTTGGAAAAGACCTTCAGGATCATCAAGTCCAACCATCATCCATGCCCACTAAACCATGTTACTAAACCATGTTCTGGAGTACCCTGTCTACGCACTTTTTGGATATCTCCAGGGACGGTGACTCAACTGCTTCCCTGGGCAGCCTATTCCAATGTCTGACAACCCTCTCAGTAAAGAAATTTTTCCTAATAGCTAACCTAAATCTCCCTTGCTGCAGCTTGAGGCCATTTCCTCTCGTTCTATCCCCAGCCACCTGACAGAAGAGACCATCACACACCTCACTACAACCCCCCTTCAGGTAGTTGTAGAGAGTGATAAGGTCTCCCCTCAGCCTCCTCTTCTGTAGACTAAACAGCCCCAGCTCCCTCAGCCACTCCTCATAAGACTTGTGCTCCAGGCCCCTCACCAACTTGGTTGCCCTTCTCCGGACACGCTCCAGCAACTCAATATCTTTCTTGTAGTGAGGGGCCCAAAACTGAACACAGTACTCGAGGTGCGGCCTCAGCAGTGCCGAGTACTGGGGACAATCGCCTCCCTGCTCCTGCTGGCCACACTATTTCTGATGCAGGCTAGGATGCTGTTGGCCTTCCTGGCCACACTACTGGCTCATATTCAGCCGGCTATAAACCAGCACGCCCAGGTCTTTCTCTGCCAGGCAGCTTTCCAGCCACGCTTCCCCAAGCCTGTAGCGCTGTATGGAGTTGCTGTGACCGAAGTGCAGGACCCGGCACTTGGCCTTGTTGAACGTCATGCGATTGGCCTCAGCCCATCGATCCAGCCTGTCCAGATCTCTCTGTAGAGCCTCCCTACCCTCAAGCAGATCGACCCTGCCTCCCAACTTGGGTGTCATACAGCTTAGTTCCCTTAAAAATTAGAGGCTTTTTTTTTTTTTTTTTAAGCTTTCACATGTAAAAAATGCAAAACTGTTTTTGTGCCATTAAAATTTCTAATTCAAAACCAAACCAAAACAAAAACCCCCAAACAAACCAAAAAACCAAACATGGCAGCAGGTGGTAAGACAGATTGGAGCTACAGAGAGAACTGCCTTAGCATCATGTTTGTCTGACACTGCTGGTTAGTCTCCGAAAAACATGCACCCCCGTGGCTTTTGATTTTGCTGTAGAGTCCCTGTAGTTTAACCAGATGATGCCTAGTGAGTACAGTTGGTCTGGTACTGTCCCAAGGTTTAGTTTGTCTTGGGATTCAACTTTCGCTACCGCAGAATGTTGCAAGTGAGATACACGCATGGGGGCATCCTGGTGAATAAAAGAGTGATCCTGGATTTTATTTATATTGACCTAAGGTCTATAATGCTTGTTTCTCTGACTAGCTTGCTTTCTCCGCGTTCTATTAAAACAATGATCCCAGCAACGTACTGCTTTGTTTAAGGAAATAAAAAGCTGCCCCTTTGCGTGTGCCTTCTTTTCGAGTGATGTGATAGGTGTTTAATAAAGAACCTCTACCTGCAAAACTCTTCTCGTGGTCTCTGGCTTCTAAGGTGTTGGAAAACTTGCGAGCTATTTGTCTGCAGCATTTTGTTGTTAAAAGCACAGAGCACGAGGCCATCGGCTGAAGCGCGCTGGAGAAGCTCTGCGCGCTCTTTCGGCAGCCCGCCTTCTCCGAGGCGTGGGAGGGCGCTGGCGCTGCAGTCGGACGCCTCTCGCAGGTGCACCGTGCTCGAGGACTGGCGCTCGGCCAAGGCTGCGCTGGAGCCCCGGCAGCCGGCGGGGCCTTGCCCGGGCAGCGCGCGGCGGCTCGGCCCGCGCTGGCTGCTCGCGCGCGCCGCCCGCGGCCGCGGCCTGGGCGCCCGGGCTGCGCGCGGGGCAGCTGGCAGGCACTCGGGGCGCGCGCGCTGGTGGGGCGGGGCCGGCGGGGTCGCGTTGCAGGGGGGCGGGGCCGGGACCGGCAGGACGGGGCTGCGCCTGCGCTCTGTTGACTACCGGGGAAGATGCCGTCGGTTTCGAAGGCGGTGTCGCGGGGTGGCGGGTCCGGTGGGTCCCCGCAGACCGAGCAGCCAACGCATTATACGTAGGTACCGCGTCCTGGAGGCGCCCTGCTCCCGGGGCCCCAGCGCCGCGCGGGAAGGGCCTCAGGACCCGAGGCGGAGGGCCCGGTCGTGTGTCAGGCCTGCTCCGCGCGGCCTCCCGCGCTGGCGGCTGGTCTGTGAGGAGTCCGCCTGGCCCTGGCCGGCCTTCGCCGCGCACCTTTTCCAGCTCCAGGCGCCGCGCGGAGGAAGCTGCGTTCTGTGCCGGCCAGATAGAGGCGGCCCGGGCGCGGCTGGCCGCAGAGCGCCTGTGGCGGTTCTCCGCGCCTTGCGTCTGCTACCACGGTCGTGCCTCTCTGGTCCGCACTGTGACCCGCTGGCATTCTCCGGCATCCCGAGCCCCGCAGCACCCTCTCGCACTCCGAGCCCGCCCTCTGCAAGCTATGGCAGTAGTCCTTCTGCTTCTCCTAAGCGTTGCGTAGCCAGCTTCAGCTCGAGTCCTTGGGACGTTTCCGTGACAGTTTTTGCAGACCTTCCTGTAGTGAAAGACGGGTCCCGTGTGCTCGCCGTCCTCTCTGCAAGCCTATCTGTTTTTTTCTGATACGGTCTATAAAGTCGCTGCAGCCCTCTAGCACTACTGACAGCTCACCTCATGTAGAACCATGTGCTCCCCACAAAGGCATAATAATTTTTCACCTAATTGTTGCATTTGCTCCCATCCCCCATATTGCGGCTTCTATAATGTCACATTTCCACCACTCTCAGAAAGACCACAGGAATGTGGCCACTTACCTAGATACTGCTACAGCCTGTTCTCCAGCCCTTAACGTCCAAAAATTGTGTTCCTTTTTTTTTTTTTGTTCCTTCTACCCACAATCCTGGATAGTTTAGAGATTCTTCTCTGAAGTTAAAGACATGCTTCATAACTCTGTCATTACATCCCCCATGTGCCAATTTAAGCAACTGAGAATGAAAAGATGCCCTTTATTCCTCTTTCTAATCCTTTCCTTTCCCTATATCTTCAGTTCCCCTGTAGCCTGTTATATATCCTGCACCCTTTTAGAGACCTCTGGGAACTCTAAGGTTCTTCTGCAAAGCCCCCATATACCCCTTCCTCTGCAAATACTCCATAATCTTAGCGATGTAATGAGCTTGCTAAATTGCCTAATAGATATATAAATTGAGACAGGAAGAAGTGCTGTCTTGCATCCTTTGACAAATGCCATAGTAGTGCCCAGACTGGTATGATCTTGATATCCAATGGAAAGAGGTATCAGACTTCCTAAGTAGCTTCTGTGCCCTGCATGCTAATGAAGGACCGTCTTACTAACACCTAAGTAACCTTCAAAGACCCCATACTGTCTCAACACAAATGTAACAGTTGCTGAAGTAAGTTTGCTGAACTCCTCTCATAGCCCCTGATAACCTTCATAAAGCTCTTTTAACCCTCTAGCTTTCTATATATTGTGTCCACATTCTGGGAATGTTCTGGTTAAGGACTAATGTTTGAATTAGATGTGGTATTTAGCTAAAACAGCCTTCGTAGGACTATTTTGTATGGTAGCAAGCAATATGAATGCTCATTCAAGTAATTTGTTGGATTTGTAATCTCTGTTTGGTGGTTACTTAGGACAATATTCTAAATACTGTGCTTTTTAAATTAATGTGTTTGATTTTAGTTTAGTTACAAAACATAGTATAATTTGCCAGGTATTCCACTGTATTTTATTAGTAATGCATCTGTCATAAAAAATGAAGTCACTTGTATTCAGCTAAACAGTAAATTGTGCACAGGAACTAAAACTGTATGCAGGTACATTTGTACAATTTTTCATGGGCTGTGTGCACTGAATTGTCAAGTGCCCTGTTAATACTGTAAAAATGTGCCTCCAAGAAGATAAACTTGTAACACAGTTTAATTTTTTTAGGTATCTAAAGGAATTTAGGACAGAGCAGTGCCCCCTATTTTTGCAGCACAAGTGTACCCAGCACAGACCATTTACCTGTTTTCATTGGCATTTCCTAAATCAGCGTCGTCGTAGACCTATACGAAGGCGTGATGGGACTTTTAACTACAGTCCAGATGTTTATTGTACAAAATATGATGAGACTACAGGAATCTGCCCAGATGGAGATGAGTAAGTGTTTTCTTTCAGTCCTAGGTGTTTATAGTATTATCAATGACATTAAGGAAAGATGCTAATTTCTCCTTAGTGAAAATGATCGATAGAATCCTGCTGCAGTTTACTTGAAAACATTTCTATAAGTGATTTGTCAATTTTGGGCACATATACTTTTATATAAGCATGTATTCTTTAGGCTATCACAGAGAATTATGATTTTGCATTGTGATGATCTTTAAAGCATAGCATAAGAAACTCGTTTTCTGCTAGTATTGTTGCTGCACCTTTTTTTTTTTCCCCAGTTGTGCTTCCTTTTTCTCCTGACAACTTTGAAATTCACCAGTAGGTGCAAACCTTACTGTATAGAGGTGGCTTCAAGATTTTAAACTTACATAAGTTTTGTGAAGATTGATGAGTAGTAGAGGAGAATGACAGTTTCATGATGTTTCCAGTGAGAAAAAGCAAAGGAAGGAGTTCACTGTTAGTTGTCTGGCTAGCCTGTTAGTGTTTCCATTTCCATGGACAAGTGTCTCTTCTAGATAAAGGCTACAGAGAGTCTTCAGTGAACTTGGGGAGGGGTAGAAGCTTTGCGGAGATGAGAATGAACAAATGGTACAGTAGGGCAGGCAGGCATATGTAGAGGAGCTGGCTATATTGTGGTCATATGTCAGAGGAGCTACCTTCATCTGCAGTGATGGAAGCAAGGAAGAACTTCTGACAAAAAAAAAAAATTATTGCAGGAAAACAGCCAGGAAATATGTAGTTGTGCTGGTCACCTGTATTAAAAATTGAAGACTAATTATTTGGTTACTGTAGCGTATAGCAGCACTTGTCATGGATCAGGTATCTTTTGTGTTATAGGCTGTAGTCACAGAAGAAAAAAGTGGATTTTTCCCAGAGGCTTTACAAACTAAATGACAGAGATAAGGTAAACAACAAAAATGCACTAGGCAGCGTGACAATATTAAGTACCGTGCCTAAGCGATATGAACAGCAAAAAAATGTCTCTGAGGGATGATTTAAAAGAGAACAATTAACTACCTTTTCAGGTGTTTGCAGAGCACTCCTGCCAGTCCTGGGGCAGCATGGGCAGTTCTTTGAAAATCAGCAAATGAGGATAATGGATGCTCATGTCATGGATTGGTTGGGGACAAAAATTGACCTTTCATTATTGAGTAATAGATACTGATTCTAAAGGAGGAAAAAGGAAGCAATGTTTTAAAAGGCTATTAGCTGGGCAAGACTGAATTGTTAGAAGCAAATAAGAGGAGATGTTTCAATAACTGAGATGTGAGATTGAAATCTTTTTGCTGCAATTGGATTGGAAAGGTTGTCCCCTACAGTTGCTGGAGACTACTCCTTGGTTAGGAGCCTAAATGACAAACAGGGTGATTATATTGTGTGGTATAATGGAAGTGCAGAGGACTTGCCAGAAATAAGACCAGTAGTGAGATTCATACCTCTAGTTTAGCATGTTGCGCTTACAGTTTGAATTAAACGGATAGGTTAAGGAGTTACCAGCAAAGAGGTGGTGGTTTTCAAGTTTGTGTTTTGCAGTGAAATTGCCCAGATGTAGTAAGGATAGGAGGAGGGACCAAGGTTGGAGTCCTGTGAGACCCCTCACCAGAGGCGTAAGAGAATGTTGAAGTTGGAAGATATGCTGCAGGAGGGATTGGGAGGAAAATGTGAACGTAACCGAATTCCCATGAACAAAGGAGAACAATGTTTCAAGGGGAGGAAAATTGAGTAAAGGAGACAGTAAATTTAAAAAATGAAGATAGATGTGAGTAGGGAAAACGGAGTCTGTTTTCTTTGACTCAGTTGTAAGGCGAGATTGTTGGAGACATCTGTGAGAGAACTTTCAGCTGAACTGTGGAGGCCTTATTTTAGATCTGAACATGAGAACTGGTGGCTAGAAATGGCAGTCAACTGTTGTAAGTTAATAGCTGATTGAAGTTAAGGTAGAAGAGAAAAGGCAAACAGGGCAAATAGTTGGGAAAAGCAAGAGGAGTCAAAGGTAACTTTCTTAAAGATAGACAACGCCAGAGCATGTCTGTAGTGGCAGGAGAAAAAAAATGGAGGAAAACACCAACATTTCTGAGGACATGCTTACAGTGTGGCAGCATTCCTGTTTCAGAACCCAGCAAAAGAGTGGGTTTTTGACCCTGTTTTGTCTTCTGCCTAAAAAATAGCCTTTTATTTGGAGCAACTTCAATTTCTTATAGAAATAGGTTATAAACAGTAGTGCCAGGACCCCTTCATTTTAAGCTATCTGTGACAATACATTGGTACACTTTTTTGGGTTTTATCTATGTCTCTGTTTCTCTGTTCTGCTCATCTGAATACACGGTTAGTTTAATGCAGTTTGTGAGTTGGTAGAGAACTAGCAAGAAAGGTAGAGTGATGACACCCATAATTGTTCTCGGGAACATACTTTCAGGAGAATTGAAGTAGAAATTGTTGGTCTCACCCAGGCTTGACTGTGCTATTTCTTTCCAAAGTTCAACTTGGAATGAAAGCCCAAAATTTTAAAGCTGTTTAGAAAAGGTCTTTTCTAAGGGTAGCAAATTAAGATAGTCTGTTCTAAGGAAGGGCCTGTGAGAAAGACTAGATTACTTGCGGAGTTAGAGGCATTTATTTTGAGCAGGAACAGTGTTTCTCCCAATTTCACAAGGGAGTATAGAAGTGATACTTTTTTTTTTTAATCTGATGTGTTTTTCAACCATTGTAGTCAACTGATGTCAGGTTCTAAAAAAGATCATTTTGGATATATTAGTATCTGTAACGTAAGACTGCTCTAAGAGTGAATGAATTACAGAAGCGTACTACAGAAGAGCACTTCAAGTAATCATAGCAAAAAATATGTCAGTGCCTCAAGGTTGAACAGAAGTACAACTATGTAGTTGTTCTCATACACTTAAGAACATTTAGCATTACCCTTTAAACTGGAATTGTTTTATTCTTAAAGGATATCTTTGGAATGTTTATGATATGAATTAAGAAGCATGTGAAAAGGAAATATACACTTCAGTAATCAGTTAACCTTTTAAGTTTTTGTGAATGTATGTTCTGTTTCATGGTATATACATCTACTTACTTTGAATAATGTAATGACAGTTTTACTTTGTCAGATCCGGATGCAGAAAACAAAGCTGATTTAAATAGTTAAATGTTGTGTGTAGACTCCAATAGAACTTAAAGATACAGAGTAATGTTCTTTACTGATTCATGATTACTAAGTTTGGATTCAGTACAGTTATTTTAAGCTGGCAGATGGCTGTAGAAATATGGGCCATGAAATAGATTTGTTATTCTACCTGGGAACAACTTTTTTTTTTTTTTTTTTTTTTTAAGAATAAAAACGTTGTTGCTAAGGAATAAGTGATGTCTGAACGACCTTAGTACCAAACTATGGTACATAAGAACAAGTTTATCACTTTGCAGCCATGTAAACCCATGATAATTAAAATCAGCCATTTTAAATCAAAATACTAGTCTTGTTTAAAGCTATGTATTACAATGGTTTATGCTCCATTAAAATATTTCATTAATAAGGTGAAGGTAAGATCTACCATCCCTTTAGTTCATTAAAGGTTGGGTAGAACATCTGTTCTGTGCATTTTTCAGTGCATTGGCTTAGTTTGATACTAAGTGTGAATAAGTACTATCTGCCATCTAAAAGCTGCTTTTATTAGGGGTTTTTGCCTTTCTGACTAATGATACCACGATGAACTACAGCTGATCAAGATGTCTGTGGTTAATAGCATATGTATTATTGTGGTATTGTATGAATAACATATTTTTATGCAAAACATACACATGCAAAATTGATGCCATCGTTTTTGCTCTTTAAGGTTTGCATGCTGTTTAGTCCCCCTGAGTCACCTTAAGAACTAGCCCTTATCGAGTTCTTTACAAGTCTTAGACAACAAACTGTCCCAGTCACACTGGATAGCCTCATTAAAGCATTCTGTTAGTTTCTGGAGGAGGACTTCACCTGTTATAGGACTCTTTAGGCAGCTAGCAAAATGTGCAGTAGGAAAGCTGTGTTTTCAATGAAGTTCAGATTTCATTAGCTATTGGTGGCACGAGTATTGAGTCTTAGGGCAAACAAATCTAGGTTTAATTTATCAGAAATAAGAGTCTTGTGACACAGTTTGTATTTCTTTCCCAGCTTGTGTTTGGAATCCATGTTGTCTTTTTGTGGGAAAAAATTGTGACCTGAGTATTTATCCCTCTCTCACATTGCATACAACAAGTTGTGCCTCGCTTGTCTGACAAGCTGTGTCTAAATATTTCATTGAATTCTCACCTTTTTTTTTTAAACAGTAATTTAAAAATAATTGAAGGCTTTAACATTTTGGGGGGGACCTCCACTGATAAGGTGATTTTGCTAGGGAAAAACTGCAGATATTTAAGCAAAACATTTGCCTCTGATAAGGAGCCGTGGGCTTAGAGACAAGCAACGAGATGTAAACACCTGTACACTTCCTGCATGGAAGACATTTGATTCTTGTTTCCACCAGGAACGAGCAAGCTCAAGTAGATGAAAATGGAGGCGTGAACATTATGCATAAGAATATGACAGAGTATTCTCACCTTTGTGAGGTGCCCATATATGAGTGAAAGATTGAGAGTTTGTAATGAACAGTCTGCTGGGAAAATGGAAACATTTGACCCCTGCAAAGATTCTGGTAGTGGTGGGACACCAATAACAAAAATATAGCCTCAGACTGCATTTCCTCTTGTTTAGAGTTCTGTACAGGACTAGTGCTGGCAAAAGTGATTGACTCTTGTGGGTTTTCTTATTTTTCCGTATCTGTAGCAATTCTAGCAGAACAGGAGGGCTGCATCAGTGCTGTTCATACATCACAAAGAATTTCTTACAAACTTCAGCTGAGGCACTGTAATGGGTCCAACAAAGACTGCATCCTGTCTGTCTTTCTGTGTAGAGCCAAGGAGTGTGAAAGAACTACTTTCAAATCCTGAGTGTAGACTGTGCTCCATCTTACACTGACAAAATGAGATGTAGCACTGAATTTGGTATACCTAGTCTTCCCACTAATTAATTCTGCTGGGATTTAAAGAGATAGGTACAAATCACTGGCTGCAGCCCATTTATCTTGTTTGACAGAATGCTAGTTTCAAATTCCTACAAGGAAGCAACTTGATTCTCAGAAATCATAAACAGTATCAATTCCTGGAAGTCAGCACAAATTGCAGGTGTTTAACACAGCAGGAAAAATGTATGAATTTGATGTAAATGTTTGCAAACAATTGTACTTGTTTAGTCTAGTTTCCAAATAACCCTTTTAGAATATAGTAAATAAAGCTTAAGCCAGCATGAATTCTTATGAGTGTCAAAGTCGACTTAGTGCTTCACTATTCTCCCTCCATTCAAAGTAAAACATTTCTGTGGGACTTTTCATTTGTTGTTCTGTATCACTCTCTAAGCTTTTTGGTGCAGTTTCTTTTTACTTTGGGATGGGGGAAAGTAGTTTTTGGAGATTAGTATTTTTTCAAAACCAGCAGAGACCAAAAATAATTACACTGAAATAAACTGGCAGAGAACAGACATCCCTGTGTATATGTTTTTGTGGGTTTTTTTTAAATTTGTTTACTGTTGGTAGTTGGAATTATAATCCATACATGATGCTAGCCATTTTAAAGTACAGACCGTAACTCACATAGCTGTGTCTGAAAAATTGTTAGTATATGTACAAAGATGTACTGCTGATGTAAAAATTGTTCTCTTCCTTTTAATAGAAGAGTCAGTTTAGATTTCCCCTGAGATTGTTCAATAAGTTCCATGTCTATAAAGAGCAGGCTGGACAAAAAAATCACTGTGCTTCAAGTACCCCTTGATTTTAGATGTTGATAACATTAAAAAAAAAAAAAATTCTTGTACCTCTTAGTGTAGAAATTATTTGAGCTTGTATCAGTATGGAAGATGTCATTCCTTAGCTCAGATGATGTTGTTGCTTACAGGGGTGCTTACTAGATTTATTAATAATATCTTTGTGAGCCAGCCTGCTATGAATTCTTATAACTTTAGCAGAGACTAAGAAATAGATTAATGTTCTTCATTTTGAAGCTGATCTGTGATGGTGGTTTGTTTGGGACAATTTTTATTTGAAGAATCCTACAAAGTTACTTGTTATAAGGTAATAAGAGATATAGTATAATTCAGAATTAAATTATTAAAAACAAAACTCAAAGCGGTGCTCTAACTTTCCTCTTTCTATTATGTAGTTGCCCTTACCTGCATCGAACAACAGGGGATACAGAAAGGAAGTATCATCTCAGATATTACAAGACTGGAACATGCATTCATGAAACAGATGCCCGGGGTCACTGTGTGAAGAATGGAATTCACTGTGCCTTTGCTCATGGTCAGCATGACCTTAGACCACCAGTATATGATATAAGGTAGTCTTGTTTCAAATTCTTCAGCCTAATTAGCAGGAAATACCACATGTCTGTTATCAGCACATACCAGAAAATGCAGTGTGCTTTGCATGAAAAATATACTTGCTTCTGTAACTGTAAACATAAGAATGCAATTCACCGTGCATCACAGTAGCCGATAGAAGCACACTGGGAAGTAAAAATACTAAGGTTTTGTAACCTGCAATTTCAAGAGCCATGTAGGTAGTCCTTATGACTGATAGAAGAGCAGATACCCTGCCTTTTGTCATTTATGCCTTGTAAATTTGTAGGTGGGTTTTACGTTCACAAATTTATGATTTTGTTAAGCCATCTTCCAGGTTCTCAGCTTGTATGTTTGACATTTTGCCTGCTGACATTGTGTTTTTTTAAATTATGTTATATTTTTTCCTATATAAGATGTCAGTATTATTTTCTGCCTCTGTAATGTATAATCGAGTTACTGTCGAAAGAAGGTGCTTTGTGAATCAGGGTAGTGGTGGGTATGAGTTTTACCTGTGGCCAAAGCTGGGAGATAAGCATGTTGTTGGGAGGTATTATAAATGGGTGGAAGGGGAGCTCTTGCCACAGAAAGTGGTCTGTATACTCAGTAGGAAAGGATACCAGTTCCTAGAGAGCTTTGAAGCCTTGGAGGGTCACAAGTATCTCTTACTGGACACTGGAAGAGCATTCTGGGGAAGTATCACTATACGCTTGCCCTATTCTTATACTCTTCCCTAGGCATCTGCTATTGGCCACTGTTGGAGACAGGACTCCAGGCTAGATGAACCTTTGATCTGAGCTGGTATGGCTGCTATCTTACATTCTTACCTTTGTTATCCCTTATTCCCAACCATCTGTTGGGTTATGATAGCTCTCCCTTCACAGTAATTTTAGTAAAGTTAGTGCCTTTTCAGTAATTTCATAATTATTTAAATCCACATTTTGCCACAGAATTCACTGCTGCATTGCCTGGTCACATACTGTTTAGTTATTTATAGCTTTTCTTTCCAGAAGACTTTCTTCAGTTAGCTAGCTGATGCTTCTTCTGCAACACATCTGTCCATTTTCTTTTTCTTCTTTTTAACTTTCCTCATTTAGCATATGCAGCATGATGCCATGTCAGTCTGAATACAGAATGTGTAGTATCTTTGTAATCTTCCGTATTGTATTAGAATGAGGAACCAATGTATAGCAAGACTGAAACCACGCTCCGTTCTCTAAATGTCTTTTAATGTGTTACATGATTGTTTATTGGTGATTGGCTACATATAAAGCATCAGGAAGAGCTGAAGGCATTTGTGGTAGGAGTCTATGTTTAACAGCTTGGACCTACAAGTAGGCTGCCTCAAACTTCTTTGGTGTTTGTGAAAAACAGTCGTGTGCCATTGCTTCTCCTGATTTCAGGCATCCAGCATTCATAGGGAAGTGCAAACAATCAGGTCTTATTTTTTCTTTGATGGTCTTTTTGCTCTACGATGGACACAGATATTAGGGTTTCTTCATTTTAAGTAAAGAGCAGATAAATAACAGTACAATCCCTGATACAGGCATTAACTGTATTCTCCTTAATAGCCTTGTTCTTCTACATATCCACCTTAAAGAAAAAGCACTCTCTAGGACCCGTCTGTTTTCCTTCTCATTGCCTGCACCTTTTCTGAATCTGTAAAAGAAATATTTTGACTGTTTGAAAGGTTTTAGACTTGTCTTTGGCTCAGTCTTTTCCTCCTTTCCCTTTGAGATTTTCTTTCTTGGAGGATACTTGGGGTCTGGGAAGTTCTTGAAATACTATGTAAATGATATCATAACTAGTTACATTATAAACGACCACACCTTTCAAACTCCTCTTCAAAGATCCTGAGTAGGAATATTTTGGTATAGGAGGTAAGGTCCTTGAATATTTGTGTCTAGAGAAAGTGCCAATTGAAGGTAGAGGCCTTTGATTCTCATAGAGTACTATACATCCACCTCTGGTGTTTGATTCCTCACCTTGTTTCTCCATTGCTTCAAAGTCTGCCTAATATAATTATGCTATAGTATTTTTTTTTTTTAATCTTTTGTACTGGTTTGCCATTGTTGAATCTCTGTACAGCTTAGTTTTACTAAAATGGTGTAATAAAATTGTTGCAGATTTTTGGTGGAGATTTCATACCACTGATACGATACCTTTTAGGTTGGTAGTAGTCGTTCTGATCTTTCAGCAAGCTTGTGGTTGCTTACTTGCAAAGCAGTTGTAAATTCTTGCAGAAGAGATTCCATTTCCTCATAATGATTGTTGTTTGTTACTAGGTCTCCCGAATGTCTTGACAAACTTTTCTTGCAAAATCTTACAGTGAACCAAAAGTAGTTTGGCTACTTTTATATGACGTAGTATTCAATAGCTGCATTTTGTACCTGCCTTCAGTGATAAGTTTTCCAAGGCAAAGAGTCTTATGGTATTTAATTCTCTGTTATAGAGGAGGAGTTCTGTATTTCTTATTGCCCTTTCTATATCTTTTTTAATTCTACCATGTCCTATGTGGCAGTGGAATATCAGAAATTAATAGCTTATTCAAAATGTCAGCACACCAGCATACAGAGGTACAGATGGGCATTGCTGGTACAAACATTGTCTGTGTGTATAATGCCAGCATTCCTTCATGTGTTCTGTTTGGTTTGTGTGGCATGGTTGTTCCTTACGATTGCCAGCTTCAGCGCGAGTATTGTTTTGAAATACAGTCAATTTAATTTTTTTTTACAATTTAGGCTTGTTAAGAGCTGGATTAAATGACAGAATTTTGATAGAGTTGGACAGGATTATACCTGCGACAGGTAGGGTTACTGAAACTATACAGTTTAGCAGTGTTATTTTCTTTTCCCCATTCCAGAGAACTTCAGGCACAGGAAACCTTACAGAATGGGCAGCTAGGATGTGGTGAAGGCATTCCAGATCTGCAACCAGGAATTTTAGCAAGCCAGGCAATGATTGAGAAGATCCTTAGTGAAGATCCAAGATGGCAGGGTAATGTTACCCTGGTCTCCTTTCTCCGTTTCTTTATTGGTGTTTGACCTGATTTGTTGATCCTGGGTCTTCATCTGGGAGAAGTTCAAAAGCCTTTTTTAACAGAGTAAAGAATTGGTTTATATAAGTAGTATGGATATTTGTGAACAAGTTGCACTGTCTGTCACATCTATATTCAGATTGCATTTTGAAAATGTTTTGTTTTGAAAACTTTTAATACGTCTTTTTCAGTTTACTTGATACAAGTGCTAATCTGTGTCAGTTGAATAAATGTTCTTAAAAGTCAGTAGGAGCTCTGTCTTGTGCTAAGTAGTAATGACTAGAGTCTTCATTTTTTGAGTCATTAATAGTCTGTTTAATGGACTGTTATTCTTTGCTGAGCTTAACGAACAGGAATGAAGTAGAATTTTAAACAGAAAATTGGAGCAGAATATTAAAATACAAGAATGTCTTGAAAGCATTATATTAGATCTCTTAAAGAAAATCCAATTGCCCTAGTTTTGTTAAGGCTTTCAAAGTTGGTTCTTATGTTTTTGGTTTAGACTTGCTTGTTATGTAGCCAAAGATGTTAGTATCAATTGGATATTGTTAGAGCCCTTGCCCAAATTTTTCTTTAGAAAAGACTGCTGGGTACAATTACTTCCACAAAATTCATGTGGGGACAGTAACACAGGAAGAGGTCACGTGAAGGTGCTGTCTCTAAGGAATTCAAGGGGAGATAATTGTATGATACTTTTCCCCTCTATATTTTTTAAATGTACTATAGGGTGAGTATTTAAGTACTAATAATGTGTAGGGCTTAACTGTCAGCTCTAGATGAAAAAATATTGAATGTTTGACGTAAAAAGACAACAAAATTGACCAACTACAAGCACTTTTATTGCATTCCTTGCATTGTGACAGGTCTGTGTTATATAATGTTGTATGGCTTCTGTCAATCCCTGTAAATATGGTGGGATTGCACATAGTTTCTGGGGATTGAAAATCATCCAACTAGTGATTTCAGCCTTATTTTCCTAAGCCTTTAATGAAACTATTGAAAAGGACTGAACAAAGAATAGGCTCCATGTGATACTCTGATTAATAATCTTTGGCTATTTGAAAGTAAATAATTAATGTTTCTTCAGCTAGTTTTCCACAAATCCTACAGGAGTCTTGTAGTATTGTGCAGTCCATTTTTGAGAACACCTCAGGCTAAAAGGTTTGCTGAAGTCAAGATACATGACATCGACTGCTTCTGTTTTACCTACATCCATTTTCCCACCTTAGGAGGAAGTTAGATTGGTTTGACGTGATTTACTCCTCACAAACCCATGCTTGCCATTAGCTAAATTGTACATTCTAATTTATTTACTTGCCTCATTGTTCTTCTGAATTTTTCTGTTTCTAGACAGAACCTTGTTTGTCATCTCCTAGTTCCTCCTTCCTGGAACCAAAGATGTAGAGACAGAGGCAAAGGTAGAGAAGAGGCTCTAGAATTTGTCCAGGAAGATTTTACTGGACAGCCTTAACATGCCTTAACATGAAAGCAGTTTTGGTGAAATGAGGACTTTCAACACTAAACTTAGGAGAAATCCAGATATAAAATTGTATAAGTTTTTACTGTTTGTTTTACTAAAATGAATAATGTATTTTCAGGTATTCATTTTCAAAATGTTAGATGTATATAATGAGAATTTCCAGATAGTTTCTGTACCAGTAGATTGCTAGTGCTTTATTTGTGTACTTTATTGTAATATTGCTATTGGATATAAAAGCAATGAAGATTGCCTTGCATGTAAATGTGTTAGACTTTTATTTAAAAAAAATGCAGGAGTCAGTCTAAGTTTGTAAGAATGGAGGGGTCTGTGAATCATAATTTTTTTACAAAAAGCAGTGTGATGCCTAAGCTCACTAAAGACACTCTGAATGCAAAAATTAGTTGTTTATTTCTCTTAATTGTTGACCTCTTTACAGACACAAATTTTGTATTAGCTGGCTACAAGACAGAACAATGTACCAAGCCACCCAGGCTCTGCCGCCAGGGTTATGCATGTCCACACTATCACAATAGTCGAGATAGAAGACGAAATCCCAGAAAATTCAAATACAGGTACATAAATACATACTAAGAATAGACTTTTTGGTCAGTCAGACAGTTGTTAATGGACTGATCTGTTTGGGTTCTTCTATAATGCACTTGCATATTCCTAATGGAATAAAACCACATCTTTCCCAATAGCCTTGCTGAAATTTGGTGGGGGGGGAAGCATCTGTTCAGAATGATCAGACAGTTCTGAAGACAAAAAATATGAAGCTGTAATGGAAATATCCTTCTTTCTTGTGAAGAATGAAAACTATTTCTATAATTCTTAGCAAAAATTGGAATCACTAGGTCAAACCTTCTTCATTATGAAAAGATCAATTATAATTTCTGTCTTTTTTTTCTGATTTTGTTCTATAATTTTCCATTTCTGAGCAGTATTTTTAGGACCTAAATTCAATGCATGTCCTCTCCTACTTTTCATCATTACATCATTCTACATCATTCTCATACACTGTGGTTTCTTCATTGTTTCTGGTGGTTTTTGTGCAGCGATACAAGGTTTAGAATTGATGGGCTTTGCTTGACAGCCTCAGGACTGTGAATAAATGTCATTAGACAGAAGATAGATAGAATCCTACTAGCTCATCTTTCTGTCAAAGAATTTCCAAAAAGTCAGTCTCGCAGATTTTGCAACTTAATAGGTCCCAGAATCTTAAGATTCTGAGATTTAGTGGGAAATTGTTTGAGACTTCTGCTAGGAAGTAGATACAAACATGCTCTGGACATCACTTTTTTCTAGGTCCACTCCTTGCCCCAATGTAAAACATGCAGATGAATGGGGTGAACCTTCAAGGTGTGAAAGTGGGGATAGCTGTCAATATTGTCATTCTCGTACAGAGCAGCAGTTTCATCCAGAGGTAAGAACTACGTTTCTACTTATTTTTAGCAATTTCAAATTTATTATGGATTAGATTATTGATTGAAGATATTATTTATGAAAAAACATGTGACATTCCATTCAACACTTCTAGTCGTTGAGGTATTTGCTTAAGCAAAAAAAAATTTGTTAAGAAATAGTTATTTGTACTGCTGTGGTTTTCACTGATAGGCGTTTTTGTTGTACTGCTTATGAAAAATTAAGTAATATTATCTGGATTCGGGCATAAATAAATATGTTCTCTTTTTTACCTAACTTCTTGGATTGGTAGTGAAGTCACAGTAGTAATTGATACTCAGTAACTTGGGACAAATTTCTATTTTAAGTAGAGTTGAAAAAGCTTTATTGCAAATAATTAAGAGAAACTGAATAGGTCGGGAAGAGGTGGAAAGAGCAGAATACTCTCCTAGCGGCTGAAGTAAGACACTCCAGAAAAAACAAGGTGATTTTATATTCCTCTGTAGGCAGTCACTGTAATTTTGTTGGATGGTTGAGGGTAACGGTGAAGTGCTAGGGAAGAGAGCAGTGCCATGCAATCTGCTGAGATTTAATTCTTATGCGACACTATGAAAATATTAAATGTGCCAGTTAATGGAAACAAACATGATGCTGAAAAGACATGTTATGCTAGAAGCTGCCTGTACAACATTGGATATCTGTTTTCATTTGGGGACCTTTGAATGGACATGAAGAATTCACAGCAGGATGTAATTTCTTGTATTAAAAAGCTCAATACTTAGTGAGGTATAAGCAAAGACCATTCAAGCAATTGCTAATTTCTCTTCCAATTACGAAGATTATTGAAGGCATCTCAAGACTATACTGGGAAAGGAATTCGTAGAATACTGACTCCAGGATTGTTGAAAGCTTCATATCATACATTCTCTATCATAAGTTGACCAGCTACATCTTTATACTAAATAGGTGTCACCTATCTCTACTCTTGAGATGCTGCTCCAGAATTTCACTGTCCTGATGACTAGAGGTTTTACAGTCCAGTTTTATTTCAGATCATCTAATTTCTTCTGCATCGTATTCCAGCCCTTTTCTGTAGTAAAGGTGTCTTCCTGCTTGGTATTGCTACCATACTTTTATTTATGACAAAGCTATAAATGAAAGTGCTGAAATAAGTCACAAGGCTGAGCCTTGAGTTCTGCTACTCATTTTGTCTGCTGCCTTCCTCTTTCATACCATCCATTGTCATCTCTCCATTAGTCAATTTAACAGCAGATATGTGACATTGGGAAGAGTTATGTTCTTCATTATCTTAATTAATGAATCTTACCACATCCTTTATTGAAGTCCTTACTAGAAAGACTGCATTTCCATTTTAGAGAATGACCTTTGATTTATCGAAGTTATACAGTGAGTCTACCATGATGTGCTTTTGCCAAATGTACTTCTAATTTTATCCCATTTTTTTCTGTCTTTAAATGGTGACAGACAGAATAATTAGTGGACATGCAGTGGCCTGAATCAGCTACTTTTGCTCTTCTCAAACATATGTGAGCTATACTTAATATACCTCAGTTATATGTGCTACTTCTGATGTGATGGCTTTATTAAAAGTACTTGCTAACTGCATCTGTCTTATTTGCCAGTTTTTTAAAAATTATGACATAACAATTGCCTAATGCATTTCCTGTTCCTGAACTGATGGTGTTTTGCTTCCACATCAGCTGTAGTCACCTCAGTCTTTGTCTACTTGCTTCC
The DNA here is from genome assembly GCF_026419915.1 of Harpia harpyja. Classification (NCBI taxonomy): domain Eukaryota; kingdom Metazoa; phylum Chordata; class Aves; order Accipitriformes; family Accipitridae; genus Harpia; species Harpia harpyja. Next base: position 141,634 of record NC_068960.1, on the reverse strand, counting down.
ATTAGCTGTGCTGCCTTTGTTGTAGTGTTGACCATAATTCCTACTGATAATCAAGGTGGGCATAGTGTTATCGCCTCACCTAATTTTTGGTCTAGTATTTAATTTCACAGAAACTAGCAATGTCCCTGCACCAAAAAGGGAGTTTTCATTCAACATCATACCCTGTGATCCTTTCCCTCCTTTGCTCCAGCTCTGACTTCATCCAGTTGTGTGGTTAGAATGGAAATTCCATACAGCTTTTGTACCTCTGACTTGAGGATTCAAAGCACTCATTTTATTCAGTTCACAATGAAATTCAGTCTATTTAATGGTGGTCATCAGTTGCCTTCATTCCTCAGTCAACTTATTTGATGTCATTAACATTAGTTCAGCCTTCCTTTTTTATGTCGTTTAATTTAAGTTGAATTAATACTCACTTTATCCAACATTATCTTCTCTTATTGGATGTTTTCATGTACTTGTTCTTTACCAAATTAAAATAAAGAATATTGTCATTGCCTCTTGGCTCAGTGACTATTTTTTTAAGAAATCTCTTGGTTATCACATTCAGGAATTGCTTGATTATACTGTTAATAGATAGCAGCCGTGTTCTTGTCTGTAGCTGGGAAGTTAGTCTTCTGTAATGATTTAGTTCTTTGAGTTTGCTGTCTGTCTTGTAATATCAGTATGTATAGATGACGTGGCCATCTCCCAAATCAGTCTTTGAGGTGCGAGCTCTGCCCCAGTAGTATTTTGATATTATCTATATTATCACTTCTTGTAGCTGTAGCATTTACCAGAAGGCACTCTGCACCATCTGGGTAGCTCATAGGATCAGGAAGGCTGTTTTTTGGTTAGGACCTCAAACTAAGACCGAACTTCCACTTTCTTCTGTTTAAACCATCTGGAAGTCAGCTCTTCTCATTTGTTTTCTTCTGCATCGTTAGCATCGTGTATACATGTTTTGGGTTTGTGTGGTGGGGTTTTGGTAGTGGGGGAGGGGCTGCAGGGGTGGCTCCTGTGAGAAGCTGCTAGAAGCTTCCCCAGCTCCCAAGTCGGACCCGCCTCTGACCAAGGCCGACCCCATCAGCGACGGTAGTAGCGCCTCTGGGATAAAAGATTTAAGAAGGGGAACCTGCAGCGGGGGAGGAGATTGGAATGTGAGAGAAACAGCTATGCAGACCGCAAGGTCAGTGAAGGAGGGGGAGGTGGTGCGCCGGAGGAGGTTGATGCCCCTGCAGCCTGTGGTGAGACGGCAGGCTGTCCCCCTGCAGCCCATGGAGGTGAGCGGGGGAGCAGATGCCCACCTGCAGACCATGGAGGACCCCATGCCGGAGGGGGTGGGTGCCCCCGAAGATGGCCGTGACTCCATGGGAAAGCCCGTGCTGGAGCAGTCTGTGACAGAAGATTGGCCCGCGCAAAGGATCCACGCCAGGGAAGTTTGTGGAGGACTGCAGCCCGTGAGAAGGACTCACGCTGGAGAAGTTCATGGAGGATTGTCTCCCGTGGGAGACACCCCACGCTGGAGCAGGGCAAGAGTGTGAGGAGTCCTCATTGCAAACCCTGTCCCCCTGTGCCACTGCGGGGAGGAGGTAGAGAAAACTGGGAGTGGAGTTGAGCCGGGAAGAAGGGGAGGGGTGGGGGGAAGGTGTTCTGAGGTTTGATTTTACTTCTCATTATCCTTGTTTTGATTTGATTTGTAGTAAATTAAATTTATTTTGTTTCTTCCCCAAGCTGAGGCTGCCTTTTGCCTGTGACCATAAGTGGTGAGTGATCTCTCCCTGTCCTTGTCTCGACCCATGAGCTTTTCTTTATATTTTCTCATCATCCCACTGGGCCCAGGGGAGGGAGGAGTGAGCAAGCGGCTTTGTGGATCTTTGTTACCGGCTGGGCTTAAACCACAACAATACAGCATTGGGGTTTTATATTTAACCAATATACAGAGAACAGGAAAGAAAGGAGATGGGCCCAGCTTCATTTCCTAGTTTGGGTGTGTTGTGGTTTAACCCCAGCCAGCAACTAAGCACCACACTGCCGCTCACTTCCCCCCCACCCAGTGGGATGGGGGAGAGAATCGGAAGGAAAAAGGCAAAACTCGTGGGTTAAGATAAGAGCAGTTTAATAGAACAGAAAGGAAGAAACTAATAATGATAATAATAACAATAATAAAATGACAATAATAATAAAAGGATTGGAATGTACAAAACAAGTGATGCACAGTGCAATTGCTCACCACTTGCCGACCGATGCCCAGTTAGTTCCCGAGCAGCGATCCCCGCCAGGCCAACTGCCCCCAGTTTATATACTAGGCATGACATCACATGGTAGGTGGGAATACCCCTTTGGCCAGTTTGGGTCAGCTGTCCCAGCTGTGTCCCCTCCCAACTTCTTGTGCCCCTCCAGCTTTCTTGGTGGCTGGGCATGAGAAGCTGGAAAATCCTTGACTTAGTTTAAACATCACTTAGCAACAACTGAAAACATCAGTGTGTTATCAACATTCTTCTCATACTGAATCCAAAACATAACACTATACCAGCTACTAGGAAGACAATTAACTCTATTGCAGCTGAAACCAGGACAGGGTATGGTATCCACAAATGACTCCTTCATTTTTTGCAATGTCTGTGTTAGCTCCTGGTGAAATTGGTGGCAAGATCAGTCCCGCTGTTTTGTTTGTTAAGTGTGTCATTTGGGTGAATACTTGTCTACAGCATGGACGTTTTGTTGCTTTTTCAGTGTTCTAGGAAAAATAAATTCTTTGTAGAGTGCTAAGCATCAGTAATAATTTTGTGATTTAGCGTTTTGCTGTGGTTTCTTGGATGATCTTTGGGTTATGCATGAACTAGTAGTGAATATAGCAACCAAATTTTCAGCCTCAATTCAAAATCATGTATGAGAGGGAAATTTATCTAAATGCTTGAAATGGCTCTAAATTAAAGAGCTTACAGAACTAGTTGTTGATTTTTTTAAATATATAGTTTCATTTTTCATGTTTGCTCTAAGGTAGGAGTCCAAGGTAAACATTTTTTTACACAGCATATGGAAAAGTGCCCAAGAAGTAGCATTCTGAACTAAGAATTATTACGTATCGAGCCATGAATCTCTCGACTGACACTGAAAGCCAAAGACCACAGTACCAAGGCTTGGGGAACCAAAAAGATCCCTCTGCTATTTGCCACAGACTTGCAAATCACCAGGATTAGTTTTCTAAAGAACTTACGTGCTTTTAAATAGTTTCTTAATATTGTTCTAATATGATAGTATGTCAGCCCCTCTTCCCAGCCTTGTGAGATCCAAAGATCATCAAGATCCTGGCAGAGCAATAAACTGAGTCTGGATCTTACTAGCAGCTTACTTATATAATCATTACTGTCATGAGCAATCTGTATTACTTTGGTTCTCACACACCCAGTCAGATTAGAGAAAGACATTTGAATGTTAGGATGATTTGAGTATTAGAGGTGTCCTAATGAAGGAACTGTGTTGAAAAAAACATACTGGGTTTTTTTTTTTTTTGGCTGTGTAAGCTGCTCTACTACATACATCATTTCTCCTGCGAGATTTCTTAAAAGTGGTGTAAAAGACTGAAAATTTTATTCCCAATGTTTGACTTGTTTCTGTACGACATGGAAAACCAAAGTAGTTTAAACACTGCTTTTTTTAAATACTATTGTTACTTACTATTTATTATTACACAGAAGAAGGTTAAGATGCTCTTGTCTCGGGTTTGCTTTTCTTAAAATTCTGCTCTTCTATTTGATTTTTAAAAATGATCGTAAGAACTGGATTTTCTGAGGAAACTGTGTAATACATATTGTTAGTAAAGATAAAGAAATTTTCATTTAAAGGTTTTAAAATTTTCCAACTATTTTGTCGTTACATAACAATGTTTAGGTTAACCACCCTTCTGTTTCGTTTAGATATATAAATCTACAAAGTGCAATGACATGCGCCAAACAGGTTACTGCCCTCGTGGTCCATTTTGTGCCTTTGCACATGTTGAAAGTAAGTAAGAGAACTGTTATTTTGTATCAGTGTTCACAAAAATGAACCATAATTTCTAAGCATCAGTAACAGAAGTGACTTAACATCGTTAATTTTAATGCATGAATGGCATTTGATGTCACTTGTTTTTAGAAATTTATTTCATGTTTTCTAATACCGTACATTGCTATGGGACCTTGCTGCATTTGCATCAAATTTGCATCAGCAGTAAAACAGGAGGTGCTTTTCTTTACAAACGCAGCTTGTCCCTGTAACTTTTTGAACTTGATTTGGCAATTTGCTACACACACACACACTTGATTTTTTAAAATATATTAGATGTCCTATTGAAACCTATAGTAAACATCTCAGGTAAAACGTAAACATCCTTGCAAGTATTTGCAGAACTAGGGCCTTAGCTAAACTGAAAAAGAACACAGAGAAAATTACGTCACCTGTCCTTTTTCCTCCGTAGCCCACTTACATCTTCACTGAGCTCAAACTGTTATATACAGAAAAAGGGAAGAGGGACCACTTTTTCCAAGAGAGCACTCAATTCTTTGGTATGCATCTACACAGATTAATTCTGGGTATGCATCATCAGATTCTTTTTAATAGTAGTGTCAACTTAGGCTACCCCTACACGCTTCCTGCACTCCAGAATGTGAAGCATGCAGTTGCTGCAACTATTCATGCCTTCTTTTCAGTTGTGATGCAAGGCAGAACTTGAAGCGTTTCTGTGTAACTGGTTTCTTATAGGTGATAAATCTTTTCTTTTTTGATTATGTAGTTTTTGCTTGATTATGTAATCAGTAAAACCTCATATTTATTCTTCAAAAATTAAAAAAAAAAAGGTCTCCTCCTATCTTACTTTTTGCCTTCTGCTTCTACAGCTGGAAAGAAATGAGAGACCCTACCAATTTTGGAAACCTCCAAAGTTCTGCAATCCAGTACTATTTATCTTATGATTCTCTAATGATAAGTAATGGCAGTCTCCTCTCTCTGTCCAACCTGTCTAGGCAAATGTGATGTTCTATACAACCATTTATTGTGTCACTTGCTTACCTAGAAGACTTCCAGTGAATAGAGTCATTCTTGCTGCCCACAGCTCTTGTTTCTGAGAATCTGTGGTATGGTCAACTTGTCTTTTAACTTCTGTGGGATGATCCATTTTACTTTTCCATGGTTTTGTTACTCAAAGAGGAGGAAGGATAAATAACCTCCTGTATTTATTTCAAGAAGCCCATTATTCTAAGACCTAGCAATTCTTCAAAACATTATGGCAGTGACATCAGTATTGACTGTTTCTTCACATCAAAAGTAGCTCACTGCCTTTGCTTTTGTGCTGTTGAGGCTATCTCCTAAATCAAGTCCTTCACTGTTTGTCAGTGTTGGCAAGTACTTCTTTGACTCAGGAAAGTCTGAAAATACACATTTTGTTACAGAAGTGATTTATGGCACTGGGTTTACTGTTCTGTTTATCTGATATAAGTTTTTTCGGTCCTGAAACAGCTGAAAGAGTATGATTTAAACAAATTAATTGCATACATGCAGCGTGGTATAATTGTGACATGCTACAAAACTTCTGTGGGAGAAGACTACATTTTCTCTGTTTTCTTCCTTAGAGCATACTGAATGCTGCCTCCCTTCTTGCCTCTCCAGCATGGAGAGTGTACACGATAAACTCAGCAGAGCTCTTGGAGATTGGAGTTCTTTTGAGACCCCATTATGATCTACTTCTGTGTGTCTTGATCATTAGTATCTTTAACAGTCCAGTTGACGCTTGATTCCTGAGAGGAATCATTCTCGCAGGAAGCTGTCATTGGCAATAAACAAGATTTCCATCTCTAAAGAAAAGTTAAGCATTGCCCAGGCTGAAGATAAAGAGGGCTGAAGAGAAGTCCAAACTTTAACAATTTGCTGATGTTATTCTCCCTAAGAGATATCTTTCTAATCTGTTGCTAATCCTTCTACCCCAGACCTGTTCTTTCTTCTACTTTGTAGGATGAATTCTTGTACTCTTTAAAAATCTCCAGAGCTCTGAGAGAATTCCTGAGACTTTGAACATGTTAGCAGTGCTAATTGAGAAGCAGCAGCTTAATTTTCTCCACATAGTTGCATTAGAAATAATTTTATGTCCATCAGAATAGACTTATGTGGCTCAGCCAGCATGCTCTGGAACTCTTCGGCTTGTATCATCTGGAATGAAGACTGTGTAAGCAGGAAGTCTCAACACATGAACTTCAAATCTTGCAACAGTACCTACCCTCTGTCTCTGGTAGTCTGAACAGTCCATCGAAAGTTAGATGTTTGGTTACTGTCAGCAAGAGTGCCTTTCTGTTGTTAGCAACAGCTTTAAGCTTAGTTCAGCAGCTCTGAAATTCTGCCTCCTATGTCCATAGAATAAAATGGTTTCTGTCCCTTCCATATATTAGGGAAGGAGGAGAGAATGGTTTCAGGGCTGTAGATATCATCTGTATGAAAAGCCTGAAACTCTTGGTTCATGGATCTCTTTGAATCACAAATTATGCGTGTTCCCCACCTAACTTCAGTGAAACCCTAGCTATGTGGAACAGGTAGAGGAAGATTTTCCACCATTCATACATGTATGTCAGCAATTTTTATCATTCTATGTGAAATAATTTGTGGAAGCACACATTCTCTATAATAGCGTTCCCGGTCTTCCCTCAGAAACAGCTGGCCGTTTTTTTCCCATTTTTTCCCTTCTTTGTGAAGATCATGAGGAATATTACTGTTCCTCCAAGACTGCATTTCCCTTGAGGCCCTGGCTACAGACAGTATTGTCTTATAAATGTCACTCGTTTTTTACCCCACTGGCTGAAGCCCTAGGTCCACTGTAGTCCCAAAGACACTTTGTGATGACAGGAGGGAGAGCACCTGATCCTGAAAAGTGGAGAAGTAGTGGGATCTGGCATATCTCCCTGACACCCTCTGCAAAACAGAGAGTAGCCAGGGTATGTTGGGACACTTCGGTAAAGGACTCTCTTAAAATAACACCTCTCTGTGGCACTCATTTGTCCACTGACTGCCTGACTACAACTGGCACCTTAACAAAAATAGATTTTTTTTAAACACAAACATGGGCAGGCTGAAATTCTGCTGGCAAGAATTTGGAAACACTTCAAAGAACACATCTCCTGTATAACAGCTTCTGTTACCGAAGGCATTTGTCTTCAGATTGTTTGTCCAAGACTGTTCTCTTCTACTGGTGCCAAGATTGCAATAGTGAAGAAACTTACTTCTGACTTCATGAAAGATGGGATTCCCCAGGCCAGACCTAGCCTGACTGTGGTAACTCTTACATTTGTAATACCCAAGCCTTGTTAGTGCAAATTCTAAGGAGGCTATGTAGCTGAAAAAGTTGTATCTCATAAAGAGTGCAACCCTATTTCTACATAACATCCTAGGCTACTGATACATAATCCCTGAAGCACCACTGCACTGGCATTAGGTAGTTGAAGTTCTTTTTGAGGGCTCTATCCTAATCTCCACAAGCTTCAGTGATGACCATGAGAGAAGCCACCACATGAGACTGTTGCTTTTCTGCCAGTTGCAACCGTCTTTGAGAAAACATGGTTAGACTAGGGCAGGCTTACACTGTAGAATTTGTAACTTTTGTGCAGCTGGCCTCAAACTATGATGTTCACTCTTGGAAGAAATTAGAATGATGTAGAAGAACACATTCTGAATTTAATGTGCCTGTTTGACTTAATAAGCAGAATAGCAAGAACTAGTCGTGTTATTATTCTCCCTAAATACCTTGGAAAGAGAAAGGAGAGATTATTTCTCTTTGAAGTGTTTGGAAAGCAGTCTTATACTACCCTTTTAGGGTGGTATGATTACTTACACTCATTTGTAGAACGTTGGATGAGTATGTGGTTGTGTCAGGGGAAAAAAGGTAATGAAGATTTAAGAGAGAGCATGAATCAGATAGTGCTTTTCCTATGACAGTGTGAGGGTTGACTGGACATAAGATGGCTGACTGGACTTGCTCTGGGCAAGCAGCTATACAATGAGATGATACATAGTGAAAGTAAGAGTAAATTACAAAAAGTCAGTGCATCTGTTTCTGTCTTCCCAACTGTTCTTTGCACTCTCATTCTGTAGGAGGAACAGCAAGGGTCTAGTGACATCATCTTTGCCATCCCTATGGTTTCTTTTTCCTTTTCTTTTCTTTGGGTGTGGCTGGACTGGACTTGTGTGTATAGTGGTACTTACTAGTAGCTTTTTTCCTCTCTCTTTTGTGAGCCACGTCCCTATTTTTGTAACTTGTACAATAGTGGAAATATTTGGTAAAGCATTGGACCATATAGTAAGAAGGCCGCAGAGTTGTGATAGATCAAATGCTAGGTAGAAAAACCCCACATCATTAGAAACAATCTTCAGCTATGCAATCTCCACTGAAGAGAGGTGTCTACGTATCTCATACTCATTCTCTTTCCTACTATGGCTTGTACTTTCATACACTCTATCAGAGCTACTTACTGTTTCTAGTAGAGAGAAAGGTTTAAATTTGATTTTTAACTGTAGTTTTTCACTACACCTTCAGAAATGCACTAGTGGCTAGACATGAAAAAAATCTTGCCATACCTATAGAATTTATTAAGAGATTTTGTTTTCAGTCCTGACTTCCTTACTTTGATGTCTTGTGTGCATGGATTATGAGGTGAGGAATGTTATTAACTGTAATTGCTTACTGAAGTAGACATTTTTTGTTAACTCATCGTTTGCCTATAAAGCTAGAAGTCTAAATCTCCTTAATACATCGCACATGTAAAGAATCAAATATCTAAGATGTTTAATAGTTTAACAAAGTAGCCCTTGGGGAATTGCGAAGTAATTGTTCAGTCACCTTGAGCTGAATTTTCTGGTATGAAAATTAACAAGTCATTGGTCACAATTTACGTGTAAGTTAATAATGAACTTTCTCAAAGGTTATTGTTCCTTTTAAGTTAAATAGTACAAGTCCCATATTCTCTTCAAATTGTTTTATGGTTAAGTCAATTGGTTCTAGACTGGAAAAAGAGAACAAAGAACCCTGTAATTACGATACCATTGTTACCTTTCCAGTCAGGAGTTCTAAAAATGTTGCCTTTAAACCCTGGTGTGATAGAGATTCTGGAAAATAAAGCAAAATCTAGAATACTTTAAATATATGAATTTCAATCTACCTCCCACCATTTTTTGATGGAGCAAGTAAATAAGAGTATCGCATTTGTTAGTAGCCACAAATACATAATGGTGAATTATATTATTCTTACCTTGCCTTTGTGCTTATATTTAAAGAAAAAGAGAGAGATTTCTTGTGTGTGATTGATGTTTCCATGTGACAGGTGCTGTGTTTGGTACTAGGTATGTAATTGTTAAATTCACACAGCTAAGTATCAAATCTGTGTGTAATTTGTTGGGGATTCCTTCAACAGAGGACACCATGAATGTAGTCATACTGCAAACTGGTTGTCAATCAAAGCCAGGCGCTCACCTGTTTTCAACAGACAGCATAGGAATTGCAAATGAATGGAGCAGCAGTCTTAACTCCACAAACAGCATTACAAATAGCAGTGGGCAGTCTGGAAATGTAAGTGTAAATAATTCTGGAAAAGTTACTAATAATAATTACTGTACCAATATACAATGTTTATTTTATTTCTTAAACGTCTGTTTTTTATTTCTTTGTACTTCAGCAAAAGAGAAAAAAACCACAGCTATGGTAATGTCAGGCAGTAATATTAAACTGTTACTGTAAGCCTAAATGGAATGTCTGCCCTTAGCACCAGATTTAACTATGTATTATTTGTGTTTTCTGTTCTTTTTTTTTTTGTCTTTAGATGCGATATTTTGAATGCTACAGTGAGGAACATAATTTTTAATCAAATACACAACTACAGGACAGCTTAATTTACATATGTCTCTTTTTTCTATAGGAAAGGTTTCATTCATGGAAGATCTTGCTTGATCCCAGCCCTCTTCTCTGCCCTAATTTGTTAACATTAGGAATGAATTGATGTCCTACCTGAACACGCTTTATACTTAAGGCTTCTTACAGTGGTGCAGTACATGCAGTGTGTTTGGTAGTGGAGAGGTGTTTGATTATGAGGGTGATAAATGTAGTTCATATTAGCAATTTTGATCAGTTAAAGATGGGGGAGAGGAGGGAGAAAGATATATTGCAGAGCTTTTATTATCTTCCTTTTAGTACCAGTTGGAACAGATCCTTTTGTTAGGTTTTATGTTTGTTGTAAAATACTATATAAAGATAGTGACATCTCTCTTGTTCTCTCCTGACTTGCGTTTTTCTTACCTCATTTGCAGTGCAGAGTCAAAAGTATATACACATTTATCCCCAGAATTTTCACTTCTGACTTTCCAGCACTGTTTATCTATGCTGTTTGGTTAGAAACCAGGTAAAAGGACATATTTTAAATAATGTTTAAAAAGAATTGCTAATAAATAGTGCAGTTATTGAAACTCCTGGGTTTCTTTCATGTAGCTTCATATTGCTGTACTGTAGATTGAGGATAAAGATACCAATATGCCTACATTTTATCTTAGGTTCCCAGTGCAGAAGTCTGCTTCTGTATATGAGAGGTTCTCAGAGAGGTTCTGCCTTTTTATTTAGGAAGCTGATTTTGTTGTTGATAAGGTTCTGAAGCTTTCAGGAGAGACCCGTAAAAGCACCTCTTCTCCCAGAAGCTTCTTAGCCTTTCCTGAATGATTTAGGTACAGCTGAAAACCCTAACAATTCTGATATGCCTTCCAGCTATGTGGAATCTTCTTCCATATACATGCATTTTTCTGTTAGTCATTAAGAATCTGATGAACATTGTGTACATTTTCCATTCCTTGCTCACTGAGTCTCTGCCTGTATTACTGTTCAAGTGTGAAAATGGAAAAGGTGACCCCACTCCCTTCCCTGTACTTGAAGTTTCATTGCAAGTAGCCACCTTTTTTCTGATGTCTGGCAAAATGTTCTGTCTTTCTTTCACTGGACTACTTACCTGCAGCATTGTTTGATGCACTGCCACTATTTGGTTTTTTTGAATATCCAGTTCCTGATTTTTCATTAGCAGGTTGGTCTTCTGTTTTTCCGTGTTTAATTCTTGAATTTTGTTGCTTGCTTGCTTTCACCTTCTCCATCTGCTGTAAACTGCTTACTTTTAGTATTTAAGTAGTCAGTCTGTTTCGCTGACTCCCCCCATTTTCTGTATCGCAGCAACTTATTTACATTTGTGTTTTGTGTTTTTCTCTCTGTTCTAATAAGCTCTCTGTCTTTATCCCCTCCTTCATCTTTGTTCTCATCACTGTTAGACACTGGCCCTGAGTAAACTTAATTTTAGTGGGTTTTATCATGATGAAATTAGGCTTTCTAAAGCTATCTTCCTTTGTGTCTTCAAAACAAAATCTCCCTATTCATCTTCCAAAACTTCTTTCACGTATCCTGTTATAGTACGCTGGGAGAGTATCCTACTGTTCCGTTTGCTTCTAGAGGAAAAGGATGATGTAGTACTTGAGAGACCTAAACTCAGTTCTCTGCTCGATCATAAAATTCCTCTCTGAGAGCAAGTTTCTTAGGTCCCCATTTCTAGAATGTGGTAATACTATTGCCCTATCTATAAATGTTACTGGAAGAATGAGTCCATTAAGATTCTGTATGATCCAGGTTGATAGTGAGGGAGACTGCATAACTTTTAAATATATACCTTCTTATCTCGCCTATACTGTGTTCTTATGTCTTTATCTAAGTTGTCTTGTCAATTGGACTGTCATCAGTCATTCCTCTGCTGTATCTTTCCGTAACATTTCAGTCAGAAAATAATCTACTCTTCAGCCTTTTTTGGTGAGTTCAGTTTCCATGGAGAGCTTCTACATTTATGTTTCTTTACCTCCATGTTCTGCCTTCTGGTTTGAAGCATCTAACATTATACTTTTGTCAGTCCCTTCACCTGATCCGGGATAGCACTGTTTTTCTCCAGTCTGTCTTTGCAGTTCCCTTTGCTTTATACTCCACCAGTTGTATCATCTAAAGGTACTTAACCTCCACAATGCAGTTTACCCAATGTGGTACAGTATTTCCCTTGATTGTAATTTTTCATTTCAGTTAGTACTACTTGTTTCTCCACACTTACCATCACCTCTTATCTTTGTTTTTGTTGTGTTGCTCTAGCAAGTCCTAGATTGGCTTTCTTGGCATACCCATTTTTTCTCATACTGCATCAGAGGTGTGAAGTGCCTTAAGTAAGATTCAGAGTCTTCATATGCATTGTAGCAACAAATTCACTCATCCTTTTCCCAGCCCTATGTGTCTTCTTTAGGAGCTGCATTTACACCAGCAACTTTTACTTTTAGCTCTTATGCTGGTTCTTAACCATTACTACTCTTTTGTGCTCTGTTCAGTGTCATCTAATTGCCAGAAGGAACGCTCCTTTTTACTCATTCTCCTACTGCTCTTTTTTTTATGACATAAATTTATTTTCTTTCACTCTTTATTTAACTTTAAGAGGGTCTTCCTTATTGTTTCTTCTGTTGCACTGGTAACATTCAGGTGTCTGAACTCCTCAATTATGGGAAATTATAGTAGACAAGGTTTCTTGAATATTTCTGTGCATACAAGTCTTGAAATAGCTTGATCCATGTTTCAGATACATTGCTTGCACTGTTTAAACTTTGATGCCCTACTTCATTAATGAAGTTGGTTATGTTACCACATCTTCGTGTTTAGTCAGATTTCCATTACTCCTTGCATGTCTTTCCATGAATCTTCAGCTATGTATTGTTTCATCATCCAGTATGCTATGCACCCCTTTTCCTCAGACACTTTTGCTATCTAACTCTTTCCTCAGTCACCTTTGCTAAAATAATCTCTCTGGCATGCAGTCCCCTGCATCCCGTACATATGCATTGTTCTCAGCCATGAGCTTCTGCCTCACCTGAATTTCATCCCTTCATTTCAACTGTTCTCATTTATATCCTGCACATTTATTGCAATTTAACATACCTAAATGGTGTTCTCCTATGTCTTGTTTATTTTTCTCATAGTGCCATGAGAGTTGGATTAACTAGGCTGTCTCAGTGTGTGCAACCATAGTCATAGTTGCTGCTTTATATGCTTTCTCTAGCTGGTTGATTAGCTTTCCAGTGTTATTGTATCAATACAAAATGCATATTCCTTTGAGCAGCTTTTCAGCCAAAAAATGTCAAGAATCTTATTACTTCTTAAAACACGCTCAGCTCACACTTTAGGATTATGCTGCTGATCTCCATATATCAGGTCTTTCTGTTACTGGTAACTAACTGCAGTGTACCTAAGTTAGGTGATGATACAGACCAAAGGCCTAGCTGTATGATAAAATTTGTCTGTAAATATTGTTCAAGTTTGTGGCACTGCAAAATTAATAGGAAAACTTGCTGTTTATTCTGGAGATGAAATAGGAGATACATCAAAGATTAATTGCATTTATCAATTACAGAATATTTATGTTAGCCATTCTAGGCTCAGAGCAATAAATCATAGTTTCCTTTTGAAGAATAAAATGATAGAAATGTTGGCCATGATGTCATTATGCCCGGAGTCCGTGATGTATTTAAAAGATTGAATATTTGCGTAGGATATATGTTGATCACAATGGATGAAGACAGGATAATCAGCACCATCTTTCTTTGTTTTATCAAGTTTATCAAAGATGTGTAAGTACTTGATCACGTTTGAGTTAGCACAGTTAAGAAGTCAGTGCTTGTCAGCTCAGTTGCGGCAAAGATTGTGTGCCTTCATAGCTCGTCCTGATTGCAGACTTAGTGCTAATATTCTGCTGCCTTCGTTAAGCCTCAAGTTTTCTCTTTTACTTTGTAACTGAGATGGCTTGACTGCGTGCACATGATCAGTTACCACACTCATTTGGTAAATAATAGTTTATTAAGCTGTGATCATGCAACTGAGTTTGATTACGTGTGCATAATCTAAGTGCGAACAATGGTGATGAATCATGCTTCCTTTACTGTGGAATTAGTGTTCTGAGACAGGGATGTAGGAAGGAAATAAGTTACTTGAAGGCAAAATTAGTTTTACAGCTTAAAAATACCTACATGTTTCCTCTTCCTGTCATCTTCCCTGCCACCCCCCACAAATGTAGGCAATATAACAGTACGTTTAAACCCACAAAATATAACACAAATCAAGAAGCTCAAGAAGCTGCTATTTTCACGGGAAATACAACTAGTTTTGTAGGTATATATTTCCTCATTTTCTTTGTAGAAGATCAGCTGTAAGCAGAGACCTAGCATAGGCAAGAACCAAGGGAAAGAATGTATCACTTGTTCTGCATGCTCTTTTTCTAAGTAATTTAGCTGCAGTGACGAATAGTGACAAATTATTTCTTTGTAAGAATGTCAGAGTGACAAATTATTTCTTTGTAAGAATGTAAGAGGCCAAGGTCTGTGTGGTTACAACAATATGAGTATGTGACCCTTGTTAAGGCAAGCTTGGAATCTTTTGACTTGTGGTGTGTCAGAAATGTTCAGGCGTCCTCCTATCACCTTGAGCAAAGACGCAAAATTGAAGAAGTTGTTCTTTTGTAACCTCTGTGAAAGTGAGAGGTAATCTGAAATGTATCCAGCTGCAGTGTTTAAGCTTAAAAATGAACCTGTGAAGATATACAGCTGAGCCTCTGGAAAGTAAGGAATGTCACCGAGTCCTGGTCTTAAAGCAGACTCTAAATCCTTAGGGGTTGAACTGTGTCCTTGCTGTGCTTATGTCTTTGACTACACAGCACAGCAGATTTCCATTTTTAGGAGGGACACATTCCTGAAGAGTACTTAAACCTGTTTGGCCTCTTTATCCCACACACAGGAAATCAAATGCCACAAATCTTAAGTTACATTTGTCGAGCGGTTTCCAAAGATCATGTTGGAGACTTCCAGCGTTGAGGCAACTGTATGAATTCTAGCTTCTGGTGTTTGTGTTTCTGTCTTAATAAAGAAGAAAAAGCCTGAAAAAAAAAAAAAAAAAGACTAACAATTGGCAATAGATTTTCCTAGCATCAGTAGTGCTGAGGACATTGCTATTCATGCCAACACTGATGCCAAAATGTAAATTCTGCAGCATCGAGAAACAAAAAGTAAGCATTGATAGTTTCCCTTCTCCCCTCTTGCACTCTTTTTGTCTCTAATACTGATATCACACTCATTTTGTGTTAGTACTGACATGTGACTTCATGTTAACTGTGAAACACACGTCCCTCTAGATACAAAATACATGTTAGCTCACCATCTTGGCGTCAATACTGCACTAAGTTGTATGGCTGTTTCTAGTGATAGGTTTCTTGACATTTCTCAGATGTTCTTTGTATCTTACTCTGTGCAAAGAGCATGAGAAATGAGAGATATAGGAGCAGTGGTCTTGCGGGTATTGTGTAGCAAGCCATAAGGGATGAATTGATATTTGAGAATAAATTCTCTCTTCTCACGTGAGTGGCAGTGTAACCTGTATCATGGTTTCTCTGTGGAGTCCACCTAGCCTTGAGTTGTAGAGGAGATGCTTCTTACAACCCTGGACAAAAAGGAAGAGGGTCCTGATCAATGTTGACATTTTTGGCCAGAGTATCTTCACCAGACCTGGAGGAGTCTCTCGCAGAGGGAGGGAGATGGTCCAGAAAGTCCTCCATTTACTTTCTCTGCCTCAAGAATTATCTTTGATGGCCATAGATAACAACCAGGATTGGGTATTCTCCCTGAATATCATCTCCTCTTGCCTCTTTTGGCAACAGGATATTAGTCTGGGTCTAACACAACAGGACATTTCTTACATTCTTACTAGGGGGATAAACATACAGTATAGGGGCAGACAGGAGATAGAATCATCGAATCATTTAGGTTGGAAAAGACCTTTAAGATCATTGAGTCCAACCTTAAACCTAACACTGCCAAGTCCACCACGAAACCATGTCCCTAAGTGCCACATCCACAAGTCTTTTAAATACCTTCAGGGATGGTGACTTAACCTGTCGAATGCTTGATAACCCTTTCAGTGAGGAGATTTTTCCTAATAGCCAATCTAAACCTCCCCTGGCGCAATTTGAGGCCATTTCCTCTCATCCTATCACCTGCTACTTGGGAAAAAAGACCGACACCCACCTCGCTACAACCTCCTTTCAGGTAGTCATAGAGAGTGATAAGGTCTCCCCTCAACCTCCTTTTCTCCAGGCTAAACAACCCCAGTTCCCTCAGCCACTCCTCACAGGACTTGTTCTCTAGACCCTTCAGCAGCTTCGTTTCCCTTGTTTGGACGTGCTCCAGCACCTCAATGTCTTTCTTGGTGCAGCGTCAGCAGTGCTGAGTACAGGGGAACAATCACTTCCCTAGTCCTGCTGGCCACAATATTTCTGACACAAGCCAGGATGCCATTGGCCTTCTTGGCTGCCTGGGCACACAGCTGGCTTGTATTCAGCTGGCTGTCGACCAATACTCCCAGGTACTTTTCTGCCAGGAGGAATAAATTCTAAATAGTAACTTGAGACCAAAAAGAGTGATTTTTCGATGTAGTTGCCTTGTAAATTCAGGCTAGGTTTGAATTTTTTTTTTTTCTTGCTTGTGTATTTAACCTACCGTGGATGTTATGTGACCCATTTTCTTTTCCTGCTTCATTTGCATGAGTTCTTTGTATTTTCTTTGCAAGTTGAGTCACACAAAATTTGTGGTAGTGTGTAATCCAGTTATTAAAACTTAACTAACTTTTCTTTTCTGAAAAATACAAAAGACAGAGTAGAGGCTATCTATGTCTATTGTCATCCTGGTGGACTCTTCAGAAATTAAGAGCAAAAGCCTAAACATTAATGTAATCAGATAATGCTGCCTGCATCTTAGGGGGTTGAGCAATTGTTTTAGTTTAGTTTAGTTTTTCAGAGCAAAACTACATAAAATTGTATTGTAAGTTCTCGATGCTTACAGTTATATATATATGTTAATGCTACCACTGATACCTACTGTAAACAGAAGGATCACATGAGCAGCGCCTTATGGTCTTACGTAATGGACTACATACCTGGTATCATCTGATCTTGACCAGTAACTCTGTACCTCAAGCCCAGTACTTCTGGGTGAACATTTATGTTCTGGGTTCCTTCTGGGTTCCCCATTTATGGCTCTGTTGTCTGCAGGTAGCCCTCCAGGACAAGTAATCCATAATGGCTATCTTAATTCCTCGCTCTTCCCCGATCTTCATTAGGTCACATTGTAGGGAGCAACCATGATGTACATCTTCCTGTGTTGGTAAAATAATCTGTGTTGCCTGCCTAGCTGAAAGAGTGGACAAGAAATACACACCTGAGAAACATTCTGTGCAGATTAGGGAACTCATCCTTAATTGAGTCAGTAGCTTACCTAAATTAGTATTTTACTTCGGGTGTTAGTCTGCCTTCACTGTCTAGTCATTTTATCTTCCATATTTGCTGCATTAAGCAGCCTTGTGCTACCAGAAGTATGTTTTTAAGTATACTTACAAGATGTAACTATGTTATTCATAAAAAGTTTTCAAAATATTTTGATATGGAACTGAATACCTTAGCACATTTTTATTGACAAAAAAAAAAAAATTAAATTTCACTTAAAGAGCAATGTTTGGGTTTTTTTCCTGGCAGTGTCCTTTTATTTTCCTTTCCTCTTTAGCATAAAGAAAGGATTTCAGTATTTTAGAGGTGAAAAAATGTGCAAACTTAGCATCACCAGGCACAGGGGCAATCCTCAGTTTTGGATTTAGAGTAAACGGTAACAGAAAGAGAAACCTTGCATGTTGTAACAAGCTTGTGGTCAAAACATGAATTCTTCAGCCTTTGACTTCAGAAGGAATTTTGTCTGAGTAAACCTTGGCTATCAATTTAATTATTTTTGCTGTGGTGCCCACTCTTCTACTTCTGTCAGCTCTCAGGGTATACATACATTTCAGACTGTTGTGTAGAGAAGCTGTCTTTGGATTTCAGAAGCAATCTAATTACAGACCTCCACGGTAAGGTTCGTGGTGGGACATTTTCTGGAGGGATAGGAGTGAGTGAATGCATAGGTAATAATCTTCAGCAAGTATAGGGCTTACATGTGTTGGAAGTGTTTTTTTTCTGTCTAGGGTTAAGACCTCATCTAGGGTCATGCCTGTCCTCTACCTGATTCACAGGAATTTGAATCTGAAGTTCCTGCAGCTGAGGAGGGACATTTATACTATTCTGGGGAGAGAGGTGTCTCTTGCTAAAATCCTGATTTGCTTAAAATACTTCCACATTCTTTGGAGCATAAAGTAAAATTAAGGGTTAGGCTTAGCCCTAATTTGAAAGTTTAACAGTAAACTGTATAGTTATTCTTGCTTAGCCTGTCTGATCCGGTGTGTATTTTGTATTTAAGCAATCCAAAACAACTTTAGCAGAATTTCACTCCATTATTGTATCAACCGGTTCAGTTCCCTTGAGAGCTGGCAGATTCCGTTCTGAAACAAGCACAGAAGGGATTGAAATGTGTATCACCACTGAGTGTTCTCACCACTGGGCTGTTAGACATAAATCTAGGATGCAACTATTTCCATACTGCCTTTGTGAGTCTAGTTATAAATCTAGTTTACAAAAATTGAACGGTTTACTTAAAAAATGTAGAAACAAGCAATGCCCACAATTCCACTCAAACATGTTATTGTAGGATGCTGACACCTGAGTTCATAAATTTCAGGTTGATCAGAATTGTACTTTTAGCAAAAAAATTGTCCAGATCTACTTACAGATTGTACCTTCATCCTAAGCCTTTTACTTTAGAAGTTTAAAACTCTCTGGAAAATGTACAGCAGAACTAAAAAATTATAATTTCAATAATGTTTTTAAATATTGAAATGTTAATTTATTAATCAATAAACATTTTAATGTTCAAGAATCTCAGAAACCAGCCTTTTGAGATTTACAAACAAGCATTGAGATGCTTTTTGCCAAGATTCTACATGTCTCTTTTTGAACTGCTTGGCTTGATCTAGATGAGCTCTTTTAAAAGAGTGAAATGTTGTATAATGCTTGCATTAAACTGTAAATTAAGAAATATATGAAAGAGTGGAAATCAGGTTGTCAGAAAGCAAGTATTCCTTTATTGTAAATTAATATCCATTAAGTAGAGTAATCTCCACCTGTGATTAATTTTGTGCATAGGGACCAAACAAGGCTATATTCTGGTGTGTACAAATGCATCTCCTTTTGAAGTCTGTATATGTACAATAGCTCCCTGTTACTTTTGTCATCAGCTACTTTTTTAAGCTAATACCAAAAAAACAAAGTTAGTGTTGTATTTACATAAGACTGAAATTAATTTATAATTTCAACTGATTGTGTTACAGAGGGAGACTAGCTGTAAACATAAAAAAAATCATAGAGTATATTAGACACTGTTTTCTGTCTTCTACAGATTTCCTGTTCTTCAAGTCCAACTGTAACATCAAGTTCTGGTAGCAGTAGTTCTTTATCACCCCTTGGACCTCTTTGTAGACAGAGATCATTAGCAAACGGCGTTTTGTGTTCTGAGTCTAGCACGTCAGGTGTTTCTTCACCGACATCTAGCTATCCAAAAGCACCAGGCTTTGAACGAGAAGATCAGGTATGTGCATAACATGGGTCTAGAAGTACAAACGCAATCTTAAGTTGAGTTAGATTCAGCAGAAAATGTTGTCTGCCTTGTGTATCAGCACTGGTTTTTGATAATTTAGGACACAAGAGTTTGGACCCTCCTCTTTACTGAGCTAAACTGCGTCAAATTACTTTACAGTTGTCACAGGCCAAGAACACTCACGCAAACAGTCACTGCAGCTCAGCTGACATGCGATAAATTGTAACTTTGCAGAAATGTTGTGATTGTCATTTTGAGCCCATGTTGCCAAGAACAGAGCAAGATAACAATGCAAAAAAAATCATAGCTAGACGTGGTAGGATTCAGTTTTAATTATTGTTGAAAATTGATGGTGAAAAGAGCCATTAATGTCTGACTTGATACTATTTATCAGTTCCAATCTTTGATTAATTTCAGACTGTTTCTTCTTCCACGTGCAGCTGCCTCTCTCCTTGGACAAGTTCATTGCTGAGACAGACATAGGTGATAAAATATAACAAGCCTCTTGAAGAAAGAGAGAGAGATCTGTAGCATTAGCAGTGAGAGGAAAGTGGTTGAAATAGAAGTTGGTGAGGAGTTACAATCCTTTAGTCGGGGAGTGGGGAGAAAACAGGCAATGCTAGAGACAGTTGGGAGAAGGGAAGACTATATTTCAGGGATATGAAGCAGGTCTATTGGCCTGTGAGAAAAAAGCTGAAAGCCCAGGATTTACCTGTTAAAGCTAAATTTTTCTTGCTCTATTATAATACTGGTTACAGTTCTAAATTGTCAGAAAGGAACTGTTTAAAAAAAGGAACTCCGATGGCACATTTAAATAAGCTGCAGCCAAGCTGATCAGTCTTCTTGCAAACCTGTGACTTGTCAGAATTAAGTTCTATAACCTGAGATGCACAGAGAAGTGCAGAAGTAAAATACAGAAAAATAATGAAAGGAAGGAAAGTGGTTTTTGTAAATGGTAACTTGTTATAGGTGATGGCAAGGTCATTACTCTAGAGTAAAGTTCTCCACGCAGGGTTGCTTTCTTACATGTAGATGTTCAGACAGACTATAGGTTAGAGAGGTGGTCATTGTGACAGGAAGGATTTCCATCTCCCAATATGGGGATCAAGTAATCATTGATCAAATGTCATGGAAGCAAGGCAGTTACAGTATCAAACGGCTGCTCTCTGGACATTAGGCAGCAATAACTGAGAAATTATGTAATTGTTGGTGAAGATCTCTTTTGTTGTTTTGGTCACAATTAGTGAGTAATGTAGTGCTACAAAGAATGTGTCTCAGCAGCAAAAACGTCATGTGCTTGCCTTTTAGTGACCACAATGAACCTGTCTAGAGAGAAAGCAGTGATGGATTTTGCAATTGATAAAAAAGTATCTAGAGTGGTGGGAGGCATATAAAGAGGAGGAGAGTTGTTACTGCTAGGGAGCTTTCACTACAAGACATATTAGGAATCTCCCAAAGGAAACAAAGAACAGACACAACAAGACTGCTCTAAGGCAGCAGGAAGAACCACTTTTTCCTAAGGAGACAGAGAGCACCTTACAGAGTTTACTGGAGCTCAGGAAGTCACTGAAAAGTACTGGCCTGAAAAGAAGAGAGATCCTTTGATCCTGTTCTGCAACAGCACAGGGGGCAAAGAGAAATTGCTTAGAATTCCCTTTTATTTAAGTATGTCTCACTTGTTTCAAAAGTTACCTTATTATAAAATGGTGTTCAAAGAAAATCTGCCCTTATATTTGATTTTATTGTTTTGTTGTTGTTGTTATTTGTAGCATGATCAGTTTAAGGGAAAATCTGGGCAGTTCCACTCAAAACTTTTGGCTACTTCAGGCTTCTATCCCACCAGCCTCTTGGAGAAGTATTCCCCAGCTGGTGAGCATTTGGGACATGTTATTTGTGTCACAGCATAATGCTAACATGGCTACTCAATTTTTGGACCAGAAATAACTTGCATGTGCTCAATTATGCATATAAGTGGAACAATTGCAACTGCTGCTCCTTTTCCATGTAGATTTACTCTATGATCATTGAAATGTAATTCTCCATATGGGACTGCAGTGAGGGAAATGAAGTCAGCCTGTTGAAGATACCATTATAGGGATACCACTGACCCTTCACAAACTAATCATGTATTTTACAGCAATGACTCATAAAGTTCATATATTACAGAGATTTTTCTTCTTTCAGGCAAAGCATCGAAGCTTCCCAGCTGAGAATCAGCAGAAAATAAATGAACAAGACAACAAGCAGGTATTGCCAAAAGCTAAACGCTGTAAATATTTTGCCCTTTTTGATAATTTATTTATGCAGTATCAAAGTTATGTGGTGCTTTACAACATAGTCCAAGGAAAATTTGTGCCCAGTGACAGGACAAGAGGCAACGGGCACAAACTGAAACACAGGAGGTTCCATCTAAATGTATGGAAATACTTTTTTACTGCACGTGTTAGACTTGAGCATTGGAACAGGTTGCCCAGGGAGGTTGTGGAGTCTCCCTCCTTGGAGTTATGCAAAAGCCGGCTGGACCTGGTTCTGGACAGCTGGCTCTAGGTTCTGTGAATATGTGCAATAGATGTGTGCTGCAGGGAGTACCAGGGACGAGAAGAATGTGAGGCAATTTGAGGATGCTTTTAATTATTGCAATTCTGTGGCAGAGTTTTCACAGTGAAATTTTGGATTAACTTGATTTGGGGATGGGTTGATAAAATTTAAGGATGGCCAGAATGAAGATAACGATACAGTTGTTCAAGTGTCAGATGCTCAAAACTAGAAAAATAGTTAAAGTGACAGGGTAGAGGGCATAGCTTTGACCTGTCGTGAAGCTATAAATCCATCAGGTGTTTGAGGTCATTCTATATATGCAAAGGAGCTTAAAACTCTGCCAGCTTTGCACTGCTAGAACAAGAACTCTGATGCTATCTTAATGATCAAGATAAACAAGAACAGAAGTGTTACCATTTGCCATTCATGCAGCTGCACAGGAGTGTAAAAAAAAAAAACCACTGGAGGGTTAAAATGTATCTTACGTTTAAAAAGCAGGAGGAATGGTGCAGAATAGGTAAGGAGAGAAAACACAAGATAGTTAGAGGTGGATCCTATAAGTTCTGTGTAAAAGAGTGATAGGACATGAACCAGTTTAAAAGTATACATTGGGTTTTTTCCTTTACACATCTATAAATTAGTGAGAGTGGCAGCCTTGGAAATGCTTTTAATTTTTTGTGATCTGCCCTAAAAAGTAGTTTTTGCATGACTTTCTACTGCTATTAAATGTTTGTAACAGAGTAAATAGGACATACCCAGTTTAACATCTTTATCAATGACCTGGTGGGGGAATCAAGTTTGCAGATGACATGAAATTGGCGGGACCAGTCAATAGGGCTGGGCTGCCATTCAGAGAGATGTAGACAGACTAGAGGAATAGGCCAACAAGATCTTTATGAAATTCATTAAGGACAAGTGCAAAGTCCTGCACCTGAGAAGCAAGAACCTCTTGCAACAATATAGGCTGAGAACAAGAACTAACTGGAAGGCAGCTCTGCGGAAAAGGACCTGAGATTCTTCATAGACAGCAAGCTGAAATGTGAGCCAACAGTGTGCTCTAGCAGTAAAGAAGGCCCAACGTTATCCCCGGTTGTATTAACAGGAGCATGGAGTAGATCAACAGAAGGGGTTACCCTTCTGCTTAACACTTGCTAAACTATGTCTAGAATACTGCATCTGGTTTTGGGCTCACAGTACTGGGATTACATCAGTAAACTAGTGCAAGCTTAGCACATGGCTGCCAAGATGGTGAGGGGACTGGAGCGCTTGCCCTGCGAGGAGAGGCTGAGAAAGCAGAGCTTGCGTGGAGAAAAGAAGGCTTCCGGAGGACCTAGTAGCAGCCTTCCAATACCTATGAGGAGGTCATCAAGAAGATGGAGCCGGCCTGTTCGCAGTGGTGCACAGTGGGTGGACAAGAGAGAACAGGCATAAATTGAAACAAGAAGCTCTGACTGGGTATAAGAAAATTTTTTTCACCATGGCAAGAGTCAAGCAGTGGTTGCTGAGTGTGGTTGTGCAGTCTCCATCCTTGGAAGTTTTCAAGACCAGACTGGCTAAAACACTGAGTAACCTGATCTGACTTCATAGTTGACCTAGCTCTGATTAGGAGGTTGGACTAGGTGACCTCCTGAAGTTCCTTCCAACCTGAATTTTCCTATTATCCGGTGATCCTAAGAATACTTAGCAAGTTGTTTTAATTCTCTTCTTTTTTAAAAAAGTGTTATTTAATCTCCATTTAAATAGTGCAGAATGTGTGAAATTCTGCTATGTAATTATAAAGCTGTTGACATCTTTTTTTAATAACTTTTCTATCCTGTCTCATTTCTGTTTATTTTATCTCTCTGTTCTGTTTAGATATCCCCTAGAACAGAGTTTTGAAGCCACAGATAGGGATAGTCTTGGTCTGTCAAAACAAAAGAAGGAAAGGAATCTTTGAGCTGCATGAGTGCCTCTGTCTGTAGGTATAGGGTGGGACAAGAAGCTTGCTGTTCGTAAGTATGTTAGGCAGGAAAAAGAGACTTAAATAGTCTAGTAGATGTAGGTGTTTATGCTGGGGAGAAAGAGAACTAACTGAAGAAATCCATCAGCTTTGTGTGGGTATGTGAAATTTCTTCACTTCCCTCTCACCAAGAGGCCTCAGCTTAAGATGGGACAGGCCAAAAGGAGATTTATTTTGAGTCTGATAATTTTTCAGTAATACGAAAAGCCTGTATTGCCTCTCCTACTTGTGTTGACTTTGACATGATGTTTCTCCAATGACAGGGATCATGATCGGGCTTATAACCTAAGAATCCTATGCCTTGTCATTTCTTCATTTTACTTCTCTAATTATACAGCTGTTCTTTATGGTTTTATAT
Organism: Harpia harpyja; assembly: GCF_026419915.1. NCBI lineage: Eukaryota > Metazoa > Chordata > Aves > Accipitriformes > Accipitridae > Harpia > Harpia harpyja. The sequence continues at coordinate 117,143 of NC_068960.1, read as the reverse complement.
GTATTGCTAGTTCAGAGATTACTTTTTTTTTCGGCTCAAACATTTATGAAAACAGAAACCAGCAAAGAAATGTTCCATTTAACATATTGCATTGGGATATTAGAGAATGTGTTCTGAATTCAGTGTAAATTTACAATATTGGAACAAAGTTTGGAAAAGCGTATCACAGAATCATAGAAGAGTTGAGCTTGGAAGGGACCTCTGTTGAAGTTCAACAAGTCTGAGCACAAGGTTCTGCACCAGGGTCAGGACAGTCCCCAGTATCAGTACAGACTGGGTGATGAATGGATTGAGAGCAACACTGCAGAGATGGACTTGGGGATACTGGTGGGTGAAAAATTGGATGTGAGCCAGCAACGTACACTTGCAGCCCAGAAAGCCAATTATCCGGGGCTGCGTCAAAAGAAGCGTGGCCAGCAGGTCGAGGAAGTGATTCTCCCCCTCTACTCCACTCTCGTGAGACCCTACCTGGAGTGCTGCATCAGCTCTGGGGTTCCCAGTACAAGAAAGACATGGACCTGTTAGAGTGGGTCCAGAGGAGGGACATGAAAATGGTCTGAGGGCTGGAACACCTCTGCTATGAAGTGAGGCTGAGAGAGTTGGGGTCGTTCAGCCTGCAGAAGGGAAGGCTCCGGGGAGATGTTGTTGCAGCTTTCCAATACTTAAAAGGGGCTTATAAGAAAGACCGAGAAAGACTTTTTGTCAGGGCCCATAGTGACAGGACAAGGGGCAATGTTTTTAGACAGAAAGAGGGTAGATTTAGATTGGCTATAATGATGAAATTCTTTTCTGTGAGAGTGGTGTGGCACTGGAACAGGTTGCCCAGAGAAGTTGTGGATGCCCCATCCGTGGAAGTGTTCAAGGTTAGGTTGGGTGGGGCTTTGAGCATCACTTCAAGCATCTCATCTAGTGGAAGATGTCCCAGCCCATGGCAGGGGGGTTGGACTAGATGATCTTTAAAGGTTCCTTCCAACCCAAACCATTCTATGATTCTCTGGAGGTCTGTGGTCCATCTGTCCCCTTGTCAAAGTGGGGTCAGCTAGAGCAGGTTGCTCAGTGCCTTCTATTGTGGTGTTTTGAATATCTCCAAAAGTGAAGACTCCACAGCCTTTTTGGGCAACACGTTCCAGTGTTAGTCCACAATCGCAGTAAAAAATTTTTTGTGTGTAAGTGAAACTTTCTGTATTTCAGTTTGTGCCCATTTTTAAAGAAAAAATTATTCATTCTCATGGTCATTATCGCCCTCAATCTTGCGCTTTATCTGGCTTTGAAATAGAAATTTTCTGTGGTATTGGTAGAAATCAGGAGAGTAGATACTGCACAATCACTGCTTGTGACACAGAAGGCGATGAGAGGATGTGTGGATTGATTCACAGTTAAATCTTGTTTTTATTAACTAAAAGATTGGAGGGAATAAATAAACAATAAACAATAAAAGGAATTAATACACTGGAAACTCTGCACCAAGTCCCTGTAGACTTTGTAAAGTTATTTTCCAGTTTAGAATGTTACATAGTTACATATTGTTTGCATTTCTTACATTTTATAATTTAAATGTGTGATTTGTATTAAAAAAATGTTCAGCTAGAAAGAAGTAGCACAGGTACAGGTCATTATATAATGTGATACGTGTGTGCAGTGCAGTCATGTTTCTCAGTTACCTAAACCGAAGATCAGTTTATGTACCAATTACATTTAGATTAAATGAGAAAATTTGCAGGTCAGAAAAATAATATAGAATATAATTTGTGTATGAATGCATAATGAAATGGTACAGTTCCTCCATAGATACTTTCCTTTTGAAAAGGAGCATCAGACTTCAGCTAACTAATTATGTTTGTAGAGCTTATTTGCAAGTATTTAAATACCTTTTTTCTGAAAGCAGAATTCCCTTGTATGGTAGTGATGTCCAGCCACATTGGAGAAATGCACTTGCTGGTAAATGATAAGGAAAATTATCCTCATCTATTCATTCAGAGGGTTCTTCTGGATTTCTTTCTGTTTGACTTAAAATAACTACTTTTAAAAATACATTCTGTTTATTTTATATGTTTGTACATACATCCATGTAAGTGTGTTTGTGTGTGTATGCATATGTTGTTTGGTTTTTTTTAACAGAACCATCTCAGTGTTTTTTCAGCGGTTAACCCACTTGCTTCAAGTATAACTTCCAGTCTGGCCTCCAGTCTTGGATCAGATACTTCATCTCCTACAACTGTCTCTGCTATCAGTGCCAAAGCTCCCCCGTTCTATTCTGGCAGTAACACAGTTGAATCGGTAATAGGTAAGTCTTAACGTTTAATCTCTGATTGTACATGTTTTGTTGCATTATTCAAGTTCTGCTTGTTTCAGCATAGGTTCAAAGAGCTTATTGCTGAAGACAGTAATGTTGTACACATCTGCTTTATTATATGTAATTAAAAGCAATATCTGAAATTTAATTTAAATGTTTTCACCCCAAATCATTATTTTTCACAAGGTTTTCAATGTGAGCATAGGAATGAGTGAATGGGAAATTTAAACTGGAATTTTGGCATTGGTATTGGCCAGTGATTTAAAAAATGTGTAAAACCTTCATAATGCAACTCACTGTATTGCTAGGAGTAGAAGTACTGTCTCCTCAACTTCTTCTGATGGGCTGATGAGATTTGATTCTTTTTTTTGATGTTGCCATAGCAGGTGCGATTACAGATCTTACCATCCTCACATGAAAATGGGACATTTTTCTTTGGCTGACTGCATATTCTCCAGTCTGGTTATTTGTGTGTTCAAGGACAAAATCTTGTTCACAGTCTGTGGACCAGATCTGAAAGGACACAAAGAGGAGGAGCCCTTACTTTCTGGGTACACAAGACAGATTCTGGGAAATACTTCTGAAATTTCTGTCGTTAGCCCGGAGCCTTTCCCATGCTTCCAACCAGCTAGGTTGTTTATGTGAAAAATGATAAAAGGAGTTAAATGTTTCAATAATAATTAGACACTGGGAACTTCAAAACTGGTCGTGGTACTCCTGCTATGGTCTGACAGGTGCTGGATAGAGAGGAATAATCGCTTCCCCCAACCTGCTGGCTGCACGTTTACTAACGCAGGCCAATATGCTGTTAGCTTTTATTGCCACAGAACATGCTGAATGTGCCATTCATCAGAATTCCTAGATCTTTTTCTGCAATGCTGCTTTGTGATCATTTGGCCCTCAGCCTGTACTCTTGCAAGGGATTATTCTGTCCCAGGTGCAGCATTATTGTATTTGCCTTTGTTGAACTTCATGCAGTTTCCATCAGCCCAGTTCTCCAGCCTTTTGAGATCCCTCTAAATGGCAGTCCTGCCATCGAGTGTATCAGCTGCTCCCCTTAATTTAGTGTTATTCACAAACTCATTGAAATTTGTGGCACTTTTACACTAAATGTGGTTTATTGAGGAGGCCATGGCAGGGAATGTTGTGATTTGAAAGGTGCTGTATTTCACGTTCTGTGGTCTAAGTCACATGATCAGGGAGTTGCTGTGATTAGCTGGTGTACTTGAAGCTTTCTGTGTTTAAATCGATGTGTAGCAGCAACGAGGAGACTGCAGAGAGTGAGTCAGCACTTCAGCATGGTAAGTTAGGCATTCACTGTTTTAATTTTTTTAGGAAAAAAATCTATGCAGAATATTAAATGACGGATCTTTCTCTGCAGTCTCACAAGTGTATAGCTTGCTTTCCTTAAAGGTTTGTTTGATGATCTGTGTGTTAGAACAGAATAAATTTTAAATTATTTTTAAATTTCAGAATTAGAATGAGCAGAATTTTAGTTTTGATTCTATGCAAATAATGTAATTTCATCGGCTTACAGTTAATATTTTAAGGTGCATTATGGAATGAAATCACATTTTTCTCAGGATAAACATTGCTTCTGGAATAAGTAGAGGCTAGTTGGCTGTAACAAGTTACTCATACAACAATAAAAACCATGGTCTAATTTCTGTATAGTAGATGTGTTGCTAATTCAGTATGTTTAAATCATGATATACTGAAGAAGTATTGCAAAGTCGTTTAAACAGTGATACGCTATGTTTCCCATGTCCCAGTGTGATTATATTATTGAGCATAAGAGACTCTTGATTCCTCTGAGTTAGAATATGCCTCTGCTGTCTACGGATGGTTTTCTAAAAGTTTTCAGTATGCTATGTTTGTTAACAAAATATGAATCTTAAAATACCTGTGTCATGTATGCATAAGTCAATGTACTTCATGGCAACTGTGTAGATTTGTTTTGGTTTTTTTTTTTCCTTAAAAGAATTTCATCTATATATAAATCCTTTTTCCAGAGTTCTGCTTCATGGATATACAGGATGGCATTGAAAATAAAGTGCTGCACATAATCTGAATAGAGCAGAAAATTAAGACCTTATTGTAGAACAGAAAATAAATACATAGTGTTCTTGTAGGAAGTGGTGGATTGAAGAATCATAAAAAAAAGGGATAGAAAAAGAGCTGCAGCGAGGGAAGGGGCTAGGTGTTTATGGGAAAAGGGGATGAATGGGTTTGGATAAAGGATTAGGGGAAATGCAGGAGAGTTACGTTAGCAAGGACTGAGGAAGCTTAGTCAGACAGTGGGGTCTGTAGCCCTTTCTGTGGCCCTTTATCTCAATCTCAAAGGGAGCTCCAAGCCCTCTGTGTCTGCTCTCTGAGTAATAGTCCCCAAGAGCTGGGGAAGAGAAGGGTGCAGGGGAGTTGGGAATAAGCATACCAATCAGTTAGAACTAGTATTCAGCATGGTGTTCATCTCACCAGCTTTAAGAGCTGTAATGGCATATATATGAAAGTTTTCCCTTTTACAAAATACAGAGGATATCCTTCACTGTGTGTCTGTAGTATGCTTAAGATTATGACCTAGATGCAAAAGAGTTCTATGATGGAAGCACTAACAAAAATAGTCAAATAAAGTTTCCTCATTTCAGCCATCATGATAGTTTTATGGATAATTCAAGGATAATTCATTGATACAATATTTTGTTTAACAGGTTCTGCTCTAGATTTGCATTTTAATGATGTGAACGTCGCGTCCATAGAGAGAGAATTAGAAGATCAAGAAGGCAGTGACCTTGGATTAGCAAGTAAGAGGTCCAATTCGTAAAATTATACTAATTTAAAATATCTTTCTTTCTTACCTTTCTAAACTTTTACTCACCAAAATAGTTACAGACAGCAAAGACTTTGAAGAAAAGTCCTCAGTTTTGTTCCAGCTGTTTAACTTTGTGGCATAAAGGGATTGCACCTCTATCAAACTGTCTGTATTTTGCGAGGGATCAGTCTGTTAAACATTTTGGTTTGGGTTTTTTTTAACATGCTTCATGACTTGGGCCCATGGGCATAACAGCTGATGGAAGGACTTACATGCATTTACAGGAAGGCATTACGCTTGAGCTTGACTGCCTGCATGTTGAATGCTGCAAATGTCTGACAGCAGGCAGTATGTGCTGTGGGGACGGACAAGTACTTCCATGGTTAGGTGGTTGCTGAGAGGGGGAGCAGGGACAATTCTTGAGGAGAAGGAGCTAGCAACCTTTAGGACTTTAATACTTGCAAGTTAGGGACTTAATCTTTCTATAAATCTAACCTGGAAGGAGCAATTTAGTTGAAGGTCTGTTGGAAAGTATTCAGCCATTTGACCTCTTCTGGGAAAGGACAGGAGAGGAAGACATAGCAAAGGAGAGCAGTGCAGGGAAGAGACAGCAGAGAGGAAGTATGGGGGGGAGGGGGCATCAAGAAATTAAAATGCCACCTTTTCTTTGTGAAAGTAGAAAAGGGAAAATAATCGAGAGAAAAAACCCAGAAAAATAGGAAGTGAAAACTGAGGAACTATAATTTTGTTATCATATTCCTTTGAGAGTGATAGAGCAAGAGAACAGACAGGTTTTTACAGCACTTTCATTTATTTTCTGATACCTGTTTTGCTAACATTTCTTTGAAGGAGGTCTACAGTGATTATTAAGTTGGTTGTGCATATGTGTTAAGCTTCCACTTGCGCGAATAAAACTGTATTCTTGGATGGCAAACGTGTTCCTCCTATGTCCTTCTTGCCCTGTGGCTCTAGATGCAAAGGGTAAAACACCTATAGCTATGCCCTAGTTTATTATTGCTGACTGTTGCTCCAAGAAGAAAAGCTTGCACTTGGTGTCTATACATTATGCAATTTAATGATTACATCCTTAGCCCACTGGCTCTAACAAATATACAGATATATTTGATGTTGTTGGAATATGTAAGCTGTCACTGGGATCGCAGTGGATAGGTGTCGTGGTTTCAGCCCAGCCGGTAACAAAGGACCACGCAGCCGCTCGCTCACTCTTCCCCGCCCCCCTCCGGTGGGATGGGGAGGAGAATTAGAAAGGAGAATAGAAAAAAAAAAACCGGAACCTCGAGGGTTGAGATAAGGACAATTTACTGGGACAACACAAAAAGAGAAGTTACAACAACAACGGTAGTAATAAAAGAAATATACAAAACGAGTGATGCACAGTGCAACTGCTCACCACCTGGAACCCTACGCTCCGCCACTTCCCCCACTGAAAGCCGAGAGCCCAGCCCCTAGCCCACTCCCCATTTATATACTGAGCATGATGTCACATGGTATGGAATAGCTCCTTGGCTAGTTCAGGTCAGCTGTCCCGGCTGTGCCCCTTCCCAGGTTCCTGTGAAAATTAACTCTATCCCAGCTGAACCCAGGACAATAGGACAGTACCCAGGTATTACAGATTCAAGACTTTTTCGTAAGGCATGGAAATCGTTTTGACCCAAGTGAACATCAAGTGCCCTCACTCCCTTGGGAAAGCATATATTACAAGCAACTGTAAGTTGCTTCTTTTCAGAAATAACACAGATGTCCAGAGAGATTCTGCTTGAAACTTTTCCTCCTCTGGGTGCTTCCTTTGCAGTGCAAGTGGACAGTTCTAGGCAAGATCACTAATTTTATCACCCCAGTAGTGTGCGGATACATGAAGCTTCAGAGCAAACAGAGAATTCAGGAAAGTCACTTGGTTTGAAATGGACTTTTTCACTTCATCAGCTCAGTTGTTTGAAGGTGGGCAGAAGACGCCTCACATAAAGTGACTGGTGTCGTGCTTCTGTCTTCAGATCTGAGGAGAGCATTTGGGGAGGCAATTTACAATTCACGTTCGGTGGTGGTGATGTTTTGGCATCAAGTAGATCTAGGCAGATTGTAGCAGTGGCTTTGTTATTGATAGCAAGAGCTAGAAGAAACTAGTTCTGGATCGCACTGATTAAGAAGTTTCTTAAACCAAATATTAATTTCTGAGATCTTGACAACAGTGCTACAAGTCCTAGTGCCCCTCCCACCTTGACTCTGTTTTCTCCCAAGGTGGTTCTTTGTTACTAGGGCTGTATGTGTGTGTTGTGGTTTAACCCCAGCCAGCAACTAAGCACCACGCAGCTGCTCACTTACTTCCCCCCCACCCAGTGGGATGGGGGAGAGAATCGGAAAAAATTTAAAAAGAAATACAGATATTTAACCATCATTACTGGAACTCCAGCAAAGACTGGGGTCCAAAACTGACAAACCCCATAACTGCAGCCTGTTTTGGATGCTACAAGCGGCCCATTCTAGTAAGATTAATAGTGAATATTCAGTTATCTATTCAGAAAATGACAGAGTGCAACTGATTCGTGTTTATAAAACCTTTGCTCATAGCAAGATAAAGATGCTGCGGAAAACCAAAACATTAGATTCCTGTACTACTAGACATTCAGCTAATCGATAGCAATACTGGTATCTGTGCAAACTGCTAGTCTATAAAACCTGTGAACTTGACAAAACAGTTTAATAGAACAGAGGAAAAAAAAAAAGAACTAATAATGATAATGATAACACTAATGAAATGACAATAGTAATAATGAAAGGATTGGAATAAACAAGTGATGCACAATGCAATTTCTCACCACTCGTCGACCGAAACCCAGCTAGTCCCCAAGCAGCAATCCCTCCTCCCCTGCTCCCTCCGGTTTATATACTACATGTGACATCACATGGTATGGAATACCCCATTGGCCAGTTTGGGCCAGCTGCCCTGGCTGTGTCCCCTCCCAACTTCTTGTGCCCCTCCAGCCTTCTTGCTGGCTAGGCACGAGAAGTTGAAGAATCCTTGACTTAGTTTAAACATTACTTAGCAACAACTGAAAACATCAGTGTGTTATCAACATTCCTCTCATACCGAACTCAAAAACATAGCACTATGCCAGCTACTAGGAAGACAACTCTATCCCAGCTGAAACCAGGACAGTGTGGTACCTGTATACTTAAGGTTATTAAGGGGTCCATACAGAATGACCCAAAATGTTACAGTCTCAATAGGTAATCATCTAGTTTTATGTAGATTCTTGTCAATAATATTAGTGGGAATATCTTCAGAGGTTTTAGGGCTTTCTATTTATTTTGGTTGATTGACTTCTTACAATTTTCTGTCCAGTGATGATGCTAAAAGGTTGTTCCTTCACCAGAAGAGTTTATATGTTATCTATTAACATTTTCCATTATTGTTCATGATATTCCCCTTCATACAGACCCGGAAAGAAACTGATAATGTGTGTAGTTTCAAATTTATTTATCTGCTAGTGATGTCAGGCTCAACAGTTCTCCTGATGCTATAGTTTGTTTGGTATTTCATTTACTGCCTTGTTCTATGCTGCAGGAGTGATTATGCTTCATTGGAAGTACCATGAAGTATGGAACAGGAAGGAAATACTGTAACCAATTTTATTTGTATGTGGAGGATAGTTCATGCAGTGTAATAGGTTGAACTTGGTGGGTAGCCAGACACTCATCCAGCTGCTCTCTTGCTCCCCCTTCTCAACAGGACAGAGGGAGAAAATAAGATGAAAAAGCTCGTAGGTCAATATAAAGACAGGGAAATCACTTAACCAGTTGCTGTCATGGGCAAACCAGACTTGATTTGGGGAAAATTAATTTCTTGCCAATTAAAATAGAGTTGGATGGTGAGAAACAAAGAGAAAAACTAAAACAACCCCCCACCACCTTTTTCCCAGGCTTGACTTCATTCCCAACTCTTCTACCTTTCCCTTCCTGTCCCGAGTAGCACAGGGGCATGGGGAATGGGGGGTAGTGATCAGTTCATAACAGTAACTCTCTCCTGCTCCTTCCTCCTCACACTTGTCTCTGCTCCAGTGTGGGTCCTTTCCACGGGCTGCAGTTCCTGTCAGGACAACCTACCCCAGCATGGGCTTTCCACAGGCTGCAGTTCCTTCAGGCAATATCCACCTGCTCTGACCTGGTCCTGTCCACAGCCTGCAGGGAAATTCCTGCTTGTACCATAGTCTCTTCCACGGGGTGCACGGAAATACCTGGTCCACCGTGGTCTCTTCCAAACCTTCCATGGGCTGCAGGGGAATCTCTGCTTCAGGGGAATCTCTGCTTCAGGGAAATCTCTGCTCTGGTGACTGAAGCACCTCTTCCCCTTCCTTCTTTCCTGACCTTGGTGTTCACAGGGCTGTTTCTCACACTTTTTGTTCCCTCCTCCTCTGCCTGTGTGGCATTTTTTTGCCCTTTTTAAAATACTTTCTCCCAGAGGCACCACCTGTGTGGCTGAAGGGCACAGCTGTGTCTTGCAGGGGGTCTGCTGGAACCGGCTGTGTCCGGCACGGGACAGCCCCTGGCCTCTCCTGGCCACCCCTGCAGCCCTGCCCGTCCGCTACCAAACCCTTGCCCCGTAAACTCAAGACATGCAGGCAGATTGTATTTGCCAAAACTCAACTGGATTTGAAGACTGCATTAAGAACCAGAAAAGAGATGGTTCTTCTGCTACCATTTCATACATTGTTTGTTTGGGGGCTTTACTTTGGCTCTCGATTTTTAAGAGAATTCTTACTTGGCCAGATTTTTTAACTAAACTCCCTTTACTTTGTTGCTTCCTTGCTCCTCTTGCAAAGAGCAGTGTACATTTATTGTCTGGTATATTATGTATGTCTGTGGTTATATGTCTGTCCTGTATCTTCCCTATACAGTTGGGTCTTGAGGCTGACTGTGATAACGTTTGCTGAGTATTTCAAGATATAATTTTTGATGACATTGTGGCAATGCAGCTTATAATGAGCATCCCTGTCCTTTTGTTTTGAAATACTTCCAAAAGGAATGATGTTTTCTCTGATGACATGAATTCACCTGTTTTAAGCAAAACAAGAAAACTAGAATCATGACCCTTGCTTTAAGTATCATCATTTGACAGCTGTATTTTTTTTAAAGAAAAAGTGATGTCATTTTTAGTTGCTATTCAAACATATTGATGACTAAAATCTTCACAGTAAATATTGAACTGTTTCCTGACCAGGAAAATGCACTGCATCTGTGCGTGTTTATTTAAGTAATTGCATGATTGAACATCCTTTTTTTAATACCTATTTTTTATTATTATCATTATTTTGGGAAATTATGAACAATGCATTTGTTTGACTAAATTATTGTTAATTTTTAATTTGTTTCACACTCAGTTTTCATAGAGAGTTAAGTACAGTTGACATTTAAAATCTACTGAACAGAAGCAAAAGTATGTAGAGGAAAGACATTGAGCTATGTCTGATTATTATGCTGTGTATGATTTTCAAGGTATGTAGTCTCACTTGCTTAACTCTATATATTAAAATAAAACCCAAATTTTTCTTAATCCTTTAAGTTTCAGTCAGTTTCTCCACTTGCATTAGTTGTTGGCTGTAAAAATGAGTAAGTTGAATAACTTGATCTGAAAAGTGTTTTTCTTTGTAGCTGCAGATGAGGCCACTGCTGTATAAAGCTACAAATTCTGTTTTCAGGCACTTGGAAAACTACTTTCAAGTGTTCACTTAAAAAAATATTTTTGCAATAGGAGATAAATAAAGTTTTCTTTTTTAATGGAAGGTATTTGAATATATAATTTAATTTACATTTGATACATTTTTCAGAAAAATACTTAGAGAGAGCTGTGTACTGCTTTGGAATGATTTTTTTTTTTCCCCCCCTAATGTATACATAGGTCAAAGATTACTGGGAAGTTCAGCACCTGTCAATATTCCAGGTTCTCTTGTTCGTTCCTCATCTTTACATTCATCATCATCCCTTTCGACCTCTCCACTCAGTTCTCTTTCACAATCACTGTCTCAGTCTTTTGTTTCATCCACTACGGCTCCTCACCACCAGCAGCCTCAGCTTTTGAAGACAGAACATAGTATGTTAGGCACCTCAGCCTCTTCTCACAACTCTTTAGGTAAGTAAGTTGAAGGCTGCACTTTGTGTATGGTAAGAGGGAACTCAATGGCAGGTAAGAAATGTTCAGTTCAAGGCTTTGCATGTTTCTTATGACTTAATCTGGACAACAAAGCCTAGCTATTGTAATTAATAACACTACTGATAATGGAGTTATATGTGTGGTATGTGGGAGGAAGTTCAAGGAGTGAACTTCTGTTCCTAGTGAAGGGAAAAAAAGAATTCTTGGAAGAGGACATATTTACAGAGGCGTTTAAAAGGCATGAAATAGAGCAGTTGGCATACAGTCAGCAGGAATGCATTTTAGCTGCAGCATTTTGCTAAAGGAAAATGCAAAACAGAGAAAGAGGAAGAATTAAAATTATGTATGAGCTGCTAGGAACAAAGCTTTTTGTATATGTGAATTCCCACTCTTCCTTCTCCTTTTTTGGACTGTACTGTCTTTTATTAAAAGCAGCAAGAAAAAACCCATGTGTTAAGTCTCCTGAATTGCTTTAAATACTGTAAACATTTTCCAGACTGTCACACTTCTGAAGGTAGTGAAATAATGAGTCTTGCAGATGAAAGTGTAAGTTTTACGATGTGGCACGTGTTTTGTTCTGCATGTGAAACATTTTGCAGCAGTGTATGCAGAATTTTTTTTTTTTTCTGCCTTTGTTTTACAGGTTTAAATGGTGTTACAGGGAGTATTTGGGACTTTGTAACTGGGAGTTTCTCTCCTAGTCCATCCCCAGTACTAAGCGGTGGCACTACCCCCTCAATAAGTTCAAATACCAGTGGGAACGAACTAACTCGAGTTAGACAAGAACTTGATGATGCCAAGAGAAAACTAAAACAATGGGAAGAATCTTGGCAACAAGTAAAACAGGTATGCTAATTTATGGTAATATTAAATTATATATATTTTTTTCAACAAACAAGCAGCTCCTACTGCTTTTCCTTTTTACATATCTTCTTATCCTTGGACCCAGAGTTTTATTGCAGTCTCTCAAACGAATATTTTTTCCATCCTCAAAATGAGCTAGCAGCATAAAGGAAACTGAGCTTTTTAAAGAGCAATTAATTTTCTGAAAGTTAATCTGCCTCTCTAGACAGGGAGACTTACACATGTTCAGGATAGGGCTGAACAGCAACATATCTTGATGTTTAAGTAACTAAAGATGTACATTTCCTCCTGTACCACTTTCAGATAATAAACACACAAAAAAGGTAGAGGCTTGCCAGCAGCTGTGGTTGTCTAGTGTACCTGGACAGTATCTAGCCATCTCAGCAGTCAAACTGAGGCTGTTGTTAACTGCCAGTCTAGTGCATTTTCTGTGGTCCTTTCCTTCCCCTCATGTGGCTCTCTCTGTGATGAGGAGTAGTTAAGTAGCTGTACTAAATTTGGTTGGTTCTGATGTCTCTCTACATTAAATTATGAATTTAACATTTGAAATGTGTTCCATTTATAGAGCTCCAAAAAGGCTTCTTGCTGTTTACAGACCAGTAACAGTGACATACCTAAAAATTACATTAAGACAAAACAAGAAGAGTTGTTAATTAGAAGGTAGGATAAGTAGGGAGAAGTGTTAAATTGACAGTGAATGCATTGTTATGTCTAAAATTAGAGATTGCCTGCATCTTTGAAGGCTTTTGAATTTGCTCTTCTGTTGTTAATTTAAAAAACCTGTTTTTTATATTCTGGAAATCTCTTTCGCCCAGGCGTGTGATGCATGGCAGAAGGAGGCTCAAGAAGCAAAAGAACGTGCTAACATCGCAGATGCGGACAAACAACTCGCTCTTCAGAAGAAGGAGGAAGTGGAAAATAAATTAAAAAAGCTGAAGGCGCAGTTAGCTGCTTGTTTATCTACTACGTTACCTTACACGAAAAACTATGGAGATATAGAAAAGATATCTTTGCCAAAGCTTCGTTCCTTACAAAATCGGCTGCACTTAGACTTAGAAACAATAGATGAGGTGAGTTTCTTCATCTGCATAACTATTTTTGATTAACTGAAACTGGCAGCTCAATAACCTTCAATGACATATTTATGCCAGGTTTCACTTCAAAGAACAACACTGCTCTCAGTGTTAACTCTTTCTTTTCTGGAATAGAGGATGGTTCAGATTTCTCAGCCTAATGGATTCTTCTAAGTTTTTGATCAGCTATCAGAACAAATTACAAGTGATTCACAAGAATTCTTGGGGTGATTATAAAAAAGATTTAAAGTCAGCTTTTACTCCCAACGTTTTGGGCACTACCTAAATAAATAAAAATAGTTGCCCTCAATAAATGAAAATAGTTACATGCTTTTCACTTGTTTAGAAGGTAGGTGGTGAGGTTCCCTGCTAGGAGTTTGTTTTGTCAGAGAGGCAAGTACAGACTGGGAGCATAGAATCATTGACGTTAGAAGGGTCCTCTGAAGATCATCCAGTCCAACCCACTGCTCAAAGCAGGGTCAACTCGAGCAGGTTGGTCAGGGCCTTGCCCAGTAGTGTTTTGAGTATCTCCAAGGATGGCGAGTCTACCTCCTCTGAGGGCAACCTTTTCCAGTGTTTTGACCATCCTCACAGGAAGAAAAGTTTTTTCTTATGTCTTTGTGGAATTTTCTGTATTTTAGTTTGTGCCCTTTGCCTCTTCTTTCACTGGATACCACCGAGAAGAGTCTGTCCCTATCTGTTTTACACCCTCCCATCAGGTATTAATAAACACCAGTAAGATGCCATCTCTTGTCAAGGCTAAACAATCCCAGCTCTTTCAGCCTCTCCTCGTATGTCAGATGCTTCAGTCCCCTAATCACCTTAGTGGCATATTGCTGTATTTCACCTTCTCTCAAATCCAGACTCAGTTTCTGCCAAAATTTAGGATGCTCTTTCACTGCCAGATTGAGGGCATTTCTCAGGGGTTTCAAAGCCGAGAATAGCACGTGCCACTCCTCTGAGCACATCAAGGAAGATAATAGTGACCATGCACTGCTCCAGGCACCATACTTCAAACCTTGCTGGACACAACTTTGTTTCCATTGCTTTCTCCCCTGAAATGTCAAAGGGCAATGACACCACATATGACACCAATTCTTGCTGGTTTGTTTTGGCTGTGACGGGACTGTCCAGACAAAAAAAAGATTTCCTTTCGCTACCAGGACAGTCTGCCATATTCTAGTACCTGTTTGAGTTCCACAGTGTCTTCTCTGTCTCAGTTCACCTCCTGTCCAGTGTTGTCTGTATCAGTATGAACTACAGCCTTGGAAAAAAAAGCCAGGCTCTCTTTAGAAGAGTTTAAAACATAATTTAAGTCTTTGTCAATAAAGTAGGTGGATGAGGATGAGACTTGCTAGTTACCAGGCTCCTGTTATCAAGTACATTTACAGGACTCTTGATTGGATTAGGGACCACTGTTGTTTTTCTCCTAAGGGATTTTAAAGAGGAGCAAAAGAGTCTTGGGTTCTCCTACCAAAAAAGTCATTACATCCTGGAATGGAAGTCATCTTGGCCAGGCTGGAGTGATCAGAACCATTACCACCTTTTCCAGCTCCTCAGTTTCTCATTTTTCCTTTACCACTGTGGCCTCTTCTCACCTAGCTCTTCCTTCCAAGAGAAAGTTGCCATCTTAGGCAGTGCCACACATAGCATTCTTGGTTCTTCTCTTAGTCCGAACCATGTCTTGCTCTTCAAAAATTAACACGCATCAAAAAGCATCTAGCTTTTCAATTCTTCCTGTTCCTTAATAGGGTTGATATGCCTTATCACATGGAGACATTTATTTGCAGTTGTAACATACTCCCCAAAGACTGTATCAGTAGCTTTATGCAAAGTATCGCACATTTGGGATGCTTCCATTTTGTCCTAATGCGAACATCTCCCATGGCATGAGAAAATGTAATGGTGGTTTGAAGTGGCAAAATGAGTGAGTATATGAAAATGAAAAAGGCTCATTTCCTGGGGTTTTTTTGGTTTTGCTTGTTTGCATCTCTCATCCCAATGTTGCAGGAAAATTTCAGTCCAGAGGTTCAATCCTAGATACTTTCCTTTCCAAAAGCACCTATACTCCTCCAGCTGCTGCTTTAAAGGTTGCGCATGCTCTGATCTTATGACCCTCAGTTCAGCATCTGTCATACAAAAACATTGTCCTTTGTGTTGTTAAATTAGAAGTTTATTCAGGACAGCTAAGTGTAAAGCTGCTAGAATGCAACTGTATACTTTGGAATCGTTTTTACTGAGTGCAATAATCTTTTTACAGGTGATTTTTCAGCTTCAGTCAAAGAAGTGTATCGTTTGTCAGGAAGGTGATCGTAGCATTATCCTGAATCCATGTCAACATTATGTACTTTGTGATCACTGTGCAGCTGCACAAGAAGAATGTCCCTGCTGCAAGAAAAAAAAAAATCTGTGGTAGCATACAGGCATAGTACTCGTATCATGTTCATGAATTAAATAATTTTATGGGTTTGTATTTTGTGTAAGAATTATATCACTCATAATTAATCCATTTAATAGTGCTAGACTGATTTCCATTTTGATGTGAGAAACTTAGTTACTTTAAGATAGAGAATAAAGCTTGCTCACCTTTACATATCAGCTTCAGTCATTTGATAAGGTTCTGTAGTCTTGAGGTTCGTTCATTCCCCCGCAATCCCATTGCAGCCTTTTCTGACTTCCACTTACATTCCCAGTTTACAAGCTACTTGGTTCATTTGCACTGTAATCACTTTGTATAAATCTTACCATAATGCCTGAATGAAGTGTTTATACCTGTTATTTTCATTAACAGAAGATGGATACATAGATACAGTAACTACACACTCCATAGTACAAATGGTCCCTTTGCCATGTCTGTTGTTTGTAGAACACCAGACCCAGTATTTTGGAATCGGTCTAACACTATGTTTACTTGGATGTTTGAAAAACTCTGATTAATATAAAAGCACTTTTTAATTATTGTGTTTTGGTAGAAGATATGTTGTAAATTGCTTCAAGCTGCTTTCTAGGTCTTACGTTTATTTTTTAATATGCAATAATATGACGTGTTATATGTGTACTGTGAATTTAAAAGATTTCACATGATTTTAGTGTTAAATCACAATATGATTAAATAGAAATGACAACTTAGCTAGTTTTTTTACAATTTATAAGTTAACTGCGTACTGTAGTATTTATAAATGTACCAGCGGAGAAAAAACGAGTGAGGCACATACGCTTTCATATTCAAAGACATGTTTTCAATTTGAGAAACAGATCAGTTTTAGTAAACAACTGTGCATTTGCATATTTCCCTCAGTTTGGGTGTTTGTAGTCTTTAAGTTTTTGTACATCTAACCTGTGTGGTACTCATTGGGAACGGATATGATATATAAAATATTACCAAGTGCCTATGCCCAATATCCTATAAAATGGCAGAAGACATAAAAAAAGAATTTTGCAAATAATTTCTATTGCTTAATTTTGTATTGAACAATTTGACAATAACTAGAATATGTCTCTTGCTTTTATAAATATTTAAAACCACACTTTTTTCAGTAATGAAGTAATGCATGTTTGAAAGAAACTACAAAATTATTTAACTATGTAATCAGGCAGTGACACTTTGACACAGTGATTCTTTTAAAAGGTGGTAATATCCTTACTTCATCCTGGTAGTTGGGAACATGCAGTTCAGGAGGAGTAGTTAGTTAATTACGGCATGTTAACACTGTATATTTTTACTTTTCTTACATGGAATAATTGCCTGCATTACTCCTTTTACTGTTAAATTAAGGTGTGACACTAGTACAACTTAGATTGAAATGACCTACTACTGTGTTACATGATTTCTATCTCAGTATTACTGTATTTAGTACAAAAAGTGAGTTCACATAGGCAGCAAAGAGTTAATCTATTTAAAGTTCAGTCATGCTAAAACAAAAAACAAGATGTATACTAAAATTATTATTGTCAAGATGGAGCTTTTATAACTGTGTCAGCGTTAAATAAAGGGCCCAAGCCAATAGTACTGAAATAACTATCTCCTTTGGGTTTTAGCGTTCTTTGTACAAAGGCTTGAGTTAGCAAAAAATCATTACACGTTTTCCGTGAGAACTAAATGTACAGGCTTGTCACTGCTTTCCTAAGACATGTTGATCTGCAGGAACATTTGAGACCTTTTGGGAAGGGAGAAGTAGGATAAAATATTAAATACATTTCTACTTGATTCTGTTTCAAAATTTTGTCTGAAGATCACTTTAAAGACCAAAGTTGGGTTTAATAATGTGATTTTGTTGACTTTAACACAGTTTCTCTAAAATGTTTGTACTGAGAAAAGTATAAAATTGGACTGTATTTGCATTTTCCAACACACTTTTCTGTCCTAAAATAAGATATTGCCATTTTAAAGGTGTAGCCAGCTTTGGACTTTTAAAAAAAAGGAACTTGTATCACCAAGTTTGGCTGTAGGTATTAATGTATTTTTTGCATCTGTGCAGTCTATGACAAAGACTGATTTTTGAACTTTAACAGCATTTTGGACTAAAGCAAACTTAGTTATGTAAGGGTTTTGTTTTTTCAAACAGTGAGCAAATCAAAGAATAATATGTAATTATAGTTTGAAATTATGTTACATATTTTTCAAACAAGCATTTGTTTTGGACACCAGTCTACTATATTTATCTAGTGTGGAACAGCATTCTGCAACCATTGTGCTCACAAAAACATTCAGAAATATCTTAGTGAAAATTTTTGCTTTGGTATTTTAGAAGAAACCAGCTTCGGGCCACGTTGTGCTGCCCATATGCAGCTATGTGACATTTGTTACCGACGAGATATGGAAGCTTGGTTTTGTGCTGTCTTGTCAAAGTTTATCGTTCTTCATGTGTATTTTAGTGCATTTGCCTATGTCCTAGGGCTATTTTGTGGTCCCTTTTTTTGGTACTAACAGGCGATTTTCGTAATGTCATGACACCAACAAAAAAGGAATGTAAACAGCACTTGCAGTGTGAATCATCACATTGACATTCATAGTTTATGTGTGCTGCATTTTTAGAGGAAATTAACTAATATATTTAGTCTGTTGCTTTTTTAAGTTGTATGTTTTGTTGTTTTACAATGATGAATCTTGAAAATAATTATGTGTGTCCTGTAGTAATATCAGTACTGAAAATTTTGCAGGTGTTCCCTGTAAGTTTCTTTGGTGCTGAAATACAGACACATTTAAAAACTGTCAACAAACCATTTTGTGGAGAAGGAAAAAACACATACCAAAGAAACATACCTATATGTGAAATTCTCAGACTGGATGGCTTGCTATAATTATAGATGAATCCTTAGGTAATCACTTGAACCATGCATCATCATAACATAGCAGTCATATGAAAATAATACAGTTGTTCTTCACAAAATTCTTTTTGTGAGGAATTACAAGCAAAGTTTTCTGTATCTTATTAAGCAAGTTGACTGCAAAAACAAGTAAGTATGCACTTTTACACCACTACTTTAAAATGGAGGATAATAAAATACATGCAGTTGACTAGAGACGACTATTTGGAAGAAGTCAGAAGTGAAACCTGACCTTTGTAAGTATTCATCCTTGTACTACATACATTATCTAGAAACTGGATACATTAAAATTATATTTTAGCGAGACTACAATATGGTAATTTGCTGAATTCACAAAATACATAAAAGCAAACTACATATATTTTCAAGATTCATTTTGGTATTTGACAAAGTTCTGTGTTAATTTATGTAAGAATATAATTTTAAATGTGAATGCCATAATGTTGTCACAATTATTTTAGCCTGGGGAATAATAGATTAAAAATGTGATTTCTCAGGGTTTTTACAGTTAGGAGCTGTAATTTAACCAGAAGTATGCTAATTACAGATAGATCCCAAGCTGCATGTTACAGGCTTATTATTAGTCTTCTTTGAATAGCAGATTATTAAAGACATACTTGTTTTGTTCTATATTGCCATTCAGAGTATCCTAGTATTAAATATAGGTAGTAATATTATTACTGTCACACTATGCTTGTGTAACTGTGGTCATCATCAGACCCTAAATAAATACGGAATTTTTAGTCATATTAATTTATGGAAGCCGTTAATGTTTTGAGTGTACAGACAGAAATGATTTTGTGAATGAAATTGTTCTTAATACAAAACGTATTATTTATAATGCATACTCATTTACTTGTAGTGAACTGTTTAAAATTGTTAACACTTGTTAAAACTTTTCTACACTATAGCGTTTATGCAATGGTTTACAGAAGTCATGGAATTATTTTTATTACCAACATGGAAATAAAATTTTGATCTTTATTTCTGAGCTATACTGTGTCTAGAGACTCAAAAATTTACAGATATGTTTTCCTCTGCAAGCCAATTATGGCATTCCTAATAATTTCAGGGTTTCAACCACTGGGATTGGCATTTACTCTTTCAGTGGAGAAAGAGGTCTAACTGATACAAAGAAACTGATGCAGCACAGTGGTCTACTAATCACTTTTCCATTCCATTCTTCTCTGTACCACATGTCCTAAGAACATACAAAATGTCCTGCTGGGCTGGAGCTATCGTTGTAAGTCTATACTGTTATTCTGTCCCTAACAGGGGCAACAGGAGATGCAGTTTAGGAGGAGCACGTAAGTCCCACCTCTTTCCACAGTCCATGCCTCTCATGCCTCTCATACCCCCGCCAGTGTTAGCGGATGTTAGAAACCGCAGCCTATTCAGGCTCACCTTATACGAGATGGTAGCTTTGTACCTTTCCAACTCAAAACTTTGTCCTTCATAAGATGCAGAGAATGTGACAGCATACAGTACTGAGGATGTGGATTCACCAAGGTTTTCTGGAGCTTTTTGTCTTGTCATCTGTATCCCTCCTGGTAATGCCCAGGACTTTTTCAGACACCCCCCCCCCCCCCCCCCCCACAGCTGCTGCACATCTGGCAAGGCAAGTAAATGAAAGTCGGTTACTAAAAAGTCTCAGCTTACATGCTGTCCTTGCATGAGAAATTCAATAATGAAGGTGAGGATAGAGTGGTGGGAGCAATCCGAACAAGGTGGAAGGGAAAGACAGACACACACAGAGTCTTACATGGTGACTTATTCCCAAGTATACTAGGTAATAAAGCTGTAGAGACACATGCCTTACGGTCTTCCACTTGGCTTCCCATACACCCCAAGGCCTTGCACTTGCCTGGCAGAAACAACCTTTTTCACCTAGGTACGCCATTGTGTCCCCAGTTTGCTTTCTGATGTCCTCAGATTTTGAGGACATTTTGAGGCACCTTGCAGCCTCTGTTTGCATGTTGGTGTGCCCCAGAACCCTCAGTTCACGGTCTGGGTTGCCCCCGAGCCCTCCATGTGCCTTCTGGTGAGCCTCAGGGTCCTGTTTGTCCTGCAGTGGGCAACAAAATTCTCCGTTCAGCTTTCTCCCCTCTCCCACAGTTTTCTGGGTGCTTTTTGGTGTTCTCCACTGTGAGAGACTGAAAGAGTTAACGTCTCAAGCATTGTGGGTGGCGCAAGTTCTGCTTAATGACGAACCCTGCATAACAATTAACCCGGCATAACAACGAACCGCAGGTGAGAAGCCGATCAGCACAGACCGGCACAGGACGTCTGCGGCAGGACGCGGAGGGCGTCCGTGTCCCGATACGCTGAGCGGGGCAGCTCACCCTGTGCGGCCAAGGACCAAACAACGGTCACGCCTGCAGGGAGGGAGAAGTTACTCCTCAAACGACCCCCAAGCCCACCGACCCATTTCCTGAAGGTTCTGAAAGCACAAACCGCGCATGACAGCTAATTAGCCTAATGAGTCAGAGTGCCCGCCCGATGGAGGGGCAAGGAGATGATGAAAGGACACAAACGGAAGTCCCGCGCGCGCGCCTTCTGGAACTGGACCTTTAGACTGGAGCAACGCTGGGCCCAGGGGCGGTGAGATCTTTCTCTTTTCATTTCCTCTTCCTCTCTCCTTTTTCATAATCCCTACACCTCATCCCTTTAGACATAAACCGCTGACCAAGTCTGGGACTAGGAGCGGATCCAGCCGTCCCACGGCACTTCTCGGAGAAGGAGTCTAGAAAGCAGAGGGGGACCGCTGTCCGCTCTGAACCTCGTGACGCAACGGGAGGGCTTTCCTTATTCCCTGAATTGAGGTATATGGTTACCATGGGTTACACGGGTCGCTGAGATAGTTTCATGGCAGTTCCTGTAGAGAGAAACCCCGCCACCTACTGTTAACGGCTTCGAAGTTCAGTTTGCTTCTGCCATGAATAAAATGTTTAACTGATCGTTTGGTGTCGTTTCACCTTAGTTTAGCCCGAGGGAATTCCGAACGCAACACGACTCCCTGGTCTGTCCAGCCCGGGTCGTGACATCCACCATCAGCTCTTTTCCTTTTGGTTTGCCCCAGGGCCCTCCTCTGCCTTTCTGTGCCCCTGAAAGGGGGCCTGCAGACCATCGCCCTAGGAGGCGACCGACCGACCGACCAACCATTCCCCGCCGGACCGACGAGCGCGGCGCCAGGACAGACTGTCGAGGTGCCCCAGGGGCATCGGGGCCCCGAGCGCGAAGCCGTGCTGGGGGCTCGGCGGAGATTCCGGGTGCGTCGGCGGGGGGAGGCAGGGGGGAGGGAAACGGTGTCCCCGCGGGGTCAGGAAGCAGAGCAGGCTGCCTCCCGCGGCATGCCGGGAGCTGTAGTCCTGGGGCACGGAGCTGCCTGTCGGCCATTGTTCCTCCCGGGGCATGCCGGGAGACGTAGTCTTCCGGGCTGCTGGGCTGTGTTTACCAGTGCATGCCGGGAGCTGTAGTTTTCGCGGACTCGGCTGCCGGGCAGCAGCGTTGCTCTCAGGCGCGTACGGCGCGGCGCGAGGTGTAGTTTTGTTGCCGGTTTCGTGTGTTTTTTTTGCGGGCTTCCTGCTGCGCCCGCTCCCCGACTAGCGTCCGAAGCGCGGTCCTGTGTGTGGGGCGCCGCGCATGCGCGGAGGTGCCGCTGCGGTCCACGCTACTGTCCTCCAGTAGCGGCAATGCGAGGCCGGGGTGCCCGCGGGATGGTGCCGCCGCGCTCGCTGCTGCCTCCCGGTAAGGAAACGCCGCTGCCGACGCACGTGCGCGGTGTCGGCGGACGCTGGGAGCGCAAAGCGCGGAACTGCAGCGCCGGTGCCGCTTTCGCTGCTGCTGCAGCACGGCAGTGTGCCAGGCGCGATCTTCGGCGGTGGGTGAGGGCCAGGACCACCGGTGAGGCGAGCGATCCCCTCCGGCGGGGGCGGGGGGTGCCTCCCGCCCGCTGGCCGCCCGGGGGTGGCGGGACGGGAAGCTGCGAAGCGGCCGCCGCGGCAGGTTCCCGGTCCGCTGGAGGTGAGCCGGGCCAGGGCAGCCCCGGGGAGTTCCCCAAGAGCCGATAGAAGGGAAGAGGGGACGGAGGCGGGCACCCCCCAGGCGCGGCCACCGGGCGCCTCCCCGAGTCGCCAGAGCTCCCCCGGAGCCTCCCCCGGCCCCGCTCGGCCGGTGCGGCTGCCCCCAGCTCCAGCCCCTCCCCTGAAGCCTGTGCTGTAGCCACAGGCAGCCCCCGAGCCCTGTCGTGAGGGCAGCAAGCTGGCCCTCCGATGTTCTCGAGTCTCCCTTAACGTGGGTGCCGTTAGCGGCGCGGGGAACGAGCGGTGTCTGCGGAAGCTGCTGCGGAAGGAGGGGCTCCGGCCAGGGTCAAGCTACGGTAATAACTGTCACTGCTGCCTCTTTCCCTCTCCCAGAGGCCACGCTGTGGATGCGGTTGTCCGTTCGTCCCCTGGGGATGCCGTTGACTGCAGCAGCCTTAGGCTTGCGTGGGCTGTCTCTGCCTGGCCTCGCTGTCCTCGTGGCGCGGGAGCACAAAGGGACAGGCGGAGCGCTTACTGGCTGTGGACAGGAGCTGCTGAAGCTGGAGAGGCTAGAGGAAGTTAAAGAAGAAGAAATGGAAGGCCATCCGGCTGGCAGCTGCCTCCCGCTGCAGGCAAGAGAGAGCCTGCCTCTCTGTGTGCGGAAGCATCCCTCCTTGTAGTCCACAGCAGGTCAGACCGCCAGGGTCTGTATGCATGACCAGCAGCGCGGTACGGCCACGTAGTGAGCGAGTGAGCGAGGCTACGTGTCTAGGAGGCCTCATCTCGTAAGAGCTGTGAGACACTCGTGTATTCCGTTACGTGGAGGACAGCCAAGCGACTGGAGTTACAGAAGAGGAAGGGAGGAGAGAAGGAGAAAGAAGTGTCTGAGCTGGCAAGGTCTCCTGGCAGCTCCAAGAGCGGGAGCTGTGGTGAGTCCTGGGCCCTCGGGGCCCTGTTGCTCCTCTTGTGCGTCCCGGTCCCTCCCTCCCCCTCTCCTGGCCCCCTCTCTTTCCCATGCTGCTGTGATGTTTGGGTTTTGGTGAGGGTTTTTTTTTGGTTGTGGGTTTGGGTTTTTTTTGTTGTTTTTTTTTTTTCTTCCCTGTACCTCTCCTCTTCTGTCTATTCTCTTGTCCTGCTCCCTCTTCCTCTCCCCCTTTCTCTCTCTTGTTTGACTGCCCCCTTTTGTTTTTCTGTGTTCTTGTCCTGCTCCCTCTCCCTCTCCGCCCTCCCCCCGCCCCGTCTTTGTCCTGCATCCAGTCGCTGTTTTTTCCTTTTCCATCTCCTTGTCCTGATCTGCTTCTGCCTCTTTTCCCCCTGCAATTTCTCTGGCCTGCTCCCTGGCGTTCTTTTCCTCTCTGCGCCTGTATGTGCCACTCTGTGTCCCTGCCTTCCTATCTCTCTTCTTCCTACTTTCTCTTTCTCTCTCTATCCCTTTGTCTTGCTCACTGTTGCTGTATATTTTTTTATTCTGGATCTCACTGTCCCCATCCTCCTTCCTGTTCATCTCTTACTCTCTCTAACCCTTTGTGCTGCATCCTGCCCCTTTTTTATTCACCCTCCCTCTCTCTACAGGGCTCCTGATACCTCTCTTTCTAAATTCCCCAACCCCCTGTGCTTCTCATGGTCTCTGTCTTTCTCTCTCTCTCATTGTCATTGTTCTTGTCTGTCGCTCTGTCTTGCTTCCTGTCCCGTGGTTTCTCGCTGTATCCCTTTGTCCCACTCCCTACTTGTATTCGTATTCCTCTCTGTCCTGTGGACCATCCCAGTTTTTTATCTCCGTCCTGCCGCTGTCCTGATTTTTCCTTCTCTGCCATGTTCCCTGTCCCTCTTTCTGTCTCTTTTCCTCTGTCCCTGCTGCTTATTTCTCCATCTCTGTCCAGACCCCTGTCCCTTCCCCCCTGCCCCACCTTGCTGTCCCTCTGCCTTGCTTTCTTTCGCTACCTTTTCTGTCTGTCTTTCTCTGCCCCATTCCCTCTCCCGTCCTTTCTAACTGTGTCCCCCTGTCCAGCTAGCTGTCTATTCTTTTTTTTTTCTGTTCCTCAGTATTTTTTCTTTTTCCATATCTCTCTCCCACTGCATATCACAGTTGTTTTTTTTCCCCTCCAGTGCTGGCCTGCTCTTTGTCCCTTTTTTCTCTCTGTCCTTCTGTCATGCTCCCTGTGTCTATTTAATCCCTTCATCTCTGTCCTGCAGCCCGTCACTATTTTTTTTTCTCTTCCGTCCCTTTGTCCTGCTCCCCGTCCTTGTCTCTCTTTCCCTTGGTTCTGCCTCCTGTCCCTTTTTCCTTTCTTGCTCCATCTCTCTGTCCTGCTCCCTATCCCTCTCGCGCTCTCTGTTTCTGTGTCCTTCTCCTTGCCTTTCTCCACATTCTCTGTCTTGTTCCCTCTTTGGTTTTATTGTTTTCCGGGTGGCTGGGCCTGGCTACCCGTGGGGGTGCTTTGGCTGGGGGGTTTGGGGTGCGGGCCTGGCTGTGCCGGTGATGGCGGGGAAATAAAGCCTGAAACGGCAATCGTGAAGCGACGCCCTGCCTGTGCTGGGGCTGGGCCCTCCGAGGTCCCGAGCACTCCCCAAAACTGCGCGTGGGGCCCCGGGGGTGCAGGGCTGTGGGGTGGCTACGCTCGGCGTCGCCCGTGGGCGCTGCAGGGTCAGAAATGGAGAACGAGTTTTCTGTTCCTGGGGCTTGACAACAGGCTCGCCTGGCTGATTTTGGGGCTCGGAAACAGACCGAGCTGCTGCGCGGCTTTGGGCTCAGAAACAGAGGTCCGGCCCTGCGTTTTTGGGCCTTGAGAACAGGCTCGGCAGCCGGGTTTTTTGGCTCCCAAATGGGCCCCAAGCCCGCTGGTGTGGGGGCCAAAAGTGGAAGCCGGCTTGGCTGGTTTTGCAGGCGGGTAGGAGGCAGGCGGGTGGGAGGGTGTTGGGGGCTGTGGGGGAAAGCAGGGGGTGGGCAGGGTGCGTGGACCCTCCCCGGAGATGGGGGTCTGGTTGTGTCGGACACCTAAGTTCGGGAGGCCGGTACGCAGCAGGCCGAACTCAACATCTGCGATGGTCTGTGGGGGGAAAGGTGCTTTTCAGACCCCACGTGCCCTCTTTGAGTCCAGCTCTTCTTTCTACGCTGCTCAGAATAGTTGTTAAGTAATTAATTGCACAAACTAATGAATATTTATACAGCGTGTAACTCTGATGTTTAATCCTAATGCTCCAGTTTTGACAGCAGTTGATATACAACCTTATCAAAAGCCCAGACCATTGCATATAGCTGGAGCTTGTAAGGAGAAGAAGCTGAAATCAGCTGGAGCTTCAGTGCGGAGCTGGGGCTTCAATGAGCCAGAACTGTAGCAAGCAGGAGCTGGAACGAGGTGGGGTGTCCGCTGTCTGGAGCGTGCATTAGCCAGAGGCAAAATTACCTGTGGCTGTAACGAGCAGGACCTGCAATTAGCTGGAGCGTCTTTTCGCTGGAGCGTCCGTCGGCCGGACTGCGCTCCCAGCACGGCCGAAGAGCGGCCGGGCGCAGGCAGGGCTGTCCGCAGCAAGCAGCTCCGAGCGGCAGGGAGGTGAGTTGTCCTTCTGCCAGCGGGGAGCCCGGCCTCTTCCCTCGGGGATGCAATCCACGCCACGCTCCTCTCTCTGCGTGGAGGGTCTCGCCCGGTCTGTTCCCGTGGGCAGAAGCGAGGTGGGGGTTCCCCGGCTCTCCTGGGGCAGCCCCCCCTGCGAGGGGGCATGGGCGAGGTGTCATCGTCCCCTCGGTACCGGGCAAAGGGGAGAGAAACTGGCCGGTGGGAGCTCCTGGGGTGCAGAGCCCTTCCGGCAGAATCTTCCCCTGTCTTTTCACCGTTGGCTGGCTGTGACAAACAGGTTCATTTTTTTTGTCTCCTCTTTTCCCAGTGTCACCTTCCGCGTCACACGAAGAAAATCCTGCGTGGTTGATTCTGCTTGCTGCTCAGGTAATCGCACGTATCGGGCTGGGGGAGCGGAGAGAAACATTTGCGAGTTCGAGGGCACTACAGATGCTCCACATCAAATGCACAGAAAAGGCAAATTTGCTGCTAGTGCAGAAAAGCTGATGGAAAAATTGCTGTTAACAGATTGTGCCCTGTTCCTGAACTGGTCCCTTGATATGTTTTTCTTTCAGGTGAAAGAACAAAATTTTATGTGTGGTAAATTTAGAGCTGCCTGTTAGCTTCTTTAGGGTCAAGTGTTTCTCTTCCCTCTGTTCATACTGATTTTATGGGCAAGTTGGAAATAGCCTTTTATTTTTTTTTATGTATAACTGAATTTTTAGGAATATGTGGTGTCCCTGTAGTTGCTTTTTGAGCACCTAGATACCAGTAGAAATGTAATGAGTGAAACATGATGGAAACTGGTATTTAAACTACATTTTTATTTGATTTTTTTGTCCTCATTAGAGTGTTGATGGCATGTTGTCCCGTGGCACAATCCCCATTCTGTTCAGTGGAGTCTTCAGTCTAGGACTTTTAAGTAAAAAAGTTTGTCCTTCCAAAAAAGGACTAGTCATTCATAGGACTGAGGCATAGACTTGGAGAGTTGCTTAAGTACGTGCTTGGAATTAAAGCCAACTTTCACTTAATGTTGCTGCTGTTGGTCTTCGCTTTCATTGATTTCTCCACCATTCTGTCATGGTTGGGAGCTCTGAATTGTAATTTTTTTCAGTCTCTAACACATCCCCCCTCCCCCCAAAAAGGAGAGGCAATGTCTAAAAGTTAATTAGTTTCCTCACAAATGCGTGAGTAAATAAAATTTGAGTTATGATGATTAAAACCATAAAAATGACACCAGTCTTGCAGATCTGGACTATTTCTGAACAGGCATTCATCACACGCAAAAGTCATTAGGGTACAGATCACCTGCACTTCATGCTCTGACAAGACAAAATGCTGAGGCAGGGATGAGCTCTGAAAGAAAAAAAAAAAGATACAGGGTCACGGTTTTGTTTTGTTGTTGTTTGTTTTTAAAGAGTGCAATATTGACAGGTGCCAGCCTGCAGAGCTCTTCTGCTGCCTGACCTCTCCTCCTCTTTCATGGCTGTAATTGTCGTTTGGATAATTGTAGAAGAGCAATTAAGTTACTTGCCTCTGTGAATGTGCTGGTAATACTAGGAAGGCAAATGCTTGAACCAGTAGTGAATAACTTGGCTACAAGTAGAATTTCTGAAGGAAGAACAGCAGCAGCAACAGGAAGCAAATAGCAAGTGACCAAAAATTTATGTGTGTCAAACGCATCAAAGCTTTATTGCCAAATGTTGTTTGGCAATATATTCCAAATGGCTTTTTTTGGTAAACGTAAATTTTCAGGAAGTTCAGGGTTGTGTGTGGCAAAACATGTCCCTCTGTGTATGCGTCCTGCCACATAAATAGCATGGGTCAATGGCAAGTCCAGCGGCAGGGCTGCTGTTCCCTACTCTTGATGTTGCTGTAGTAGCGTTGCGGTATTGAGACCTTAACGGACGGGCTGAGGAGTGGAAGGAGAATGCCCGTTTTCTGTAAGGGCTCAGAATGCCTACCCTTTTCTCTGCCTGCTGCTCCCCTGTGCGTGAGATGAAGCTGTTTTATTTTTCTCCCTTGTTCCTGGTCTAAATATTTCTGGAGCTGTTGCTGCTGTGGGTTTGCAATTTGTGTTACTGCATTTTTGTAGCGTTCTAGTTTAAAGTGTCAGAAACTACATTCACTGAAAATGGTAACTCACAGCGTAGGTGAAGCTGATCTGGCACGTGCAGCTGTGCTCGCAGGGATGCTCGGTGGCTCCTCATCAAAACGGCAAGGTGTGTGTGTGGACATCTGTAGGGTTGCGCTCTGGGTCCGAGAGCGTTACATATTTTTGCTGTTGGAAGATGGAATGGAGTGTGTGCCTGTGAAATCTCAGGGCAGTCAAAAGCTAGGAGAGACCCTGAGCAGGTTTGGTGGCACAACTGCGGTTTTAAAAGATCTTGACCGTTTGCAGCAGCGGCCTGGAAAAAATCATTCCTTTTTTGCAACGAGGGAGTTTGCAAGGACAGATGCATTGCTGTGCTCTTAACAGAAATACTCAACTTGTGACGTATAGGGTGAGGAAGTCTTGGCTATACTTAGGCTTGAGAAAATGTATGTAGATACACCTATGTCTGTCTTCTGCATGTATCTAAGAAAGTGAGTTCTAGTGAAACTAAACCTGCTAATGAGTCAATAACAAAACAAAAAAAAAAGGCACGGTTGTCTAAAAATGCAAAAGCTCTAGTGGCCGGTGTCAACAACCGTACCAAAGATGATGCAAAAATACTTTTTCCTCTGCTCAGTCGTACTGTCTTCACAAACCTTCACAAAAAAAGGTGGCTTTGGATTCCTACCCAGCTTTATGCTAACGGGTTTTTTCTTCTCTCAGCTGGATGTCAGCTGGCACCGTTTCGCCGTGGTTGCCCTTTCTTCTGCCATGACGGTACGAGACAGATGGAAAGAATCCATAGCGGTCTGCAAATACAAGGTACGTCTATGATGTGTGTCTGCATTTTTCCAAACGTACTTGCAGTACGGACTTTAAGAGTGTGTCAACTCTCCTTCTACATTTTTTTACATGAAATATTTTAACACAAATACTAAAAATAAGTTCTGTTCTGGAGCCATGTGATACCTATGCAAAGTTTACTTCCCTCCGTTTATTTTCTCTTCCTGAAAGCATAATCTTCTGTTTCTGTGCGCTTGCTAGTAAATGATACAGTGAAAATAATTTTGTACTAAAAGAGGGAAGAAACTGTTCGTAAGAGTTCAGCTGTTCAGAAGAAACAGACTTTGTTTTCGTGATAAAAGCTTTA
The DNA here is from genome assembly GCF_026419915.1 of Harpia harpyja. NCBI lineage: Eukaryota > Metazoa > Chordata > Aves > Accipitriformes > Accipitridae > Harpia > Harpia harpyja. Next base: position 87,789 of record NC_068960.1, on the reverse strand, counting down.
TGCTTTTGCAGTCAATGAGTTTTTTAAAATATAGTAGTACTCAAAAAGCTTAGTGAGATAATTAGCATCTGTGCTAAAAGTAATCAAGGTCAAAGAAGAGATGTGGGCAAAACAGGACAAATTGGTGTCGCATCTGTGTGTTTTCCAGGCTTTCCCAGGAAGCATTAGCAGCCTTGTAACTAGTGATGGTGAGTCCTGAGGTGTTTTTGATGAGTTACTGCTTCAGTAATGTATTTTTTCCTTTAACCTACAGTGTGTCATTTTGACTTCAGTTGGAAAGAGATTTCCCAAAATGGAAGTCTTTCTCACTCAAAGAAATTTTGTTTTATGAAATTCCCATCAGAGTGGATCTTCAGAGGTGATCGACTTGACAGTAGAAGTCATCAGTAACAAGACTTTTCACTCTCTTTAAAAAAAGAAGAAAAAAAAAAAAGTCAATTTCCTTCCAAAGACCCAAGCACAGCCCATCTTCCTAAAGTTGATGGCATCACTGGTCTTTGGTTTCTCAGTTGTAACAGTCAAGATAACATGAAAATGTGTTGCTCTGCATGCTTCAGTACAGCCAAAAGCATTAGGAAATCTGCCGGTCCTTTTTGGTAGTCTGAGGTATTGCAGCACTGGGGATTTTACAAATTGACTTGCATTGTTTAAACTGTAACTGCCAAATAGCTGTAGTATATAATTTATTAGGTGTGTGTAAGCGGTTAGGTATTTTTCTAAACATTTAACAAGAGAGGCAACTGAATGTTATGGGGTTTTTTTCCTGATACTTTGACGGAGTGCTCTGAAGTACTTTCTTTCTGTCTCGCTTTCAATGGTGCGTTTCCCTGGCAGTTCAGTAGCATCTCTCTTGGGCAGCGCAGCTGGCCAGGTGTCCCTCCTCATTATGTAACACACACAAAAACCCCCTAGTCAAAATATAACTGTGTATTTTGGAGATAGATAATTTTATGGTATGAATTCACAGCTGTGCAAGTTAAGGTAATGCAAAAGGAGAATCAAATACTTTTATAGTATAAGTATTTTTACTGGATGTATATAAAAGTGGGCACACCTTTTTAGTATAAAGTGAATTATTGAGAATTATTCTTTATATTTCATTTTGCTCTTTGAAGTTTTCCACTTCACTTTCAGCTTTATTCACCAAACGAGCAAGATGCGCAGCAGCAGCAGCAGCGCAAGGGCTGTAGCTGTTGTGGTGGATCCGTAAGTGTAGATTCTGATTGTGTACAACCTCGTCCCGCAGCCTCCTGGGGTTATCTCCCTGCAGCAGTGATGTAAGGAAGGGAGGAGACGTTTTCCAGCACCGGCAAGAGTGTTTGCTTGTATGCTAAGAAGGTGTTCAAAATCGTATGGGTTAGCCTAAGTGCTGATTTTAAGTGTTCAAATCAGTCTTAACTTTTAAAGGAGGTGGTGTATTTCGAGCTGACCTGTTTACCTGGAATCCTCCTTTAGCTCAGCGACTCTTCTCGTGCACCCCCAGCCTCCGCTGGCAGGGCGGTATGAGAAGCTGGAAGGTCCTTGACTTAGTATAAACACTGCTTAGCAACAACTAAAGCGTCGGTGTGTTGTCAGCATTGTTCTCATCCTAAATCCAAAATGGCCCTGTACCAGCTACTCAGAAGAAAATTAACTTTATTCCAGCCGAAACCAGGACAACCCCAAACCGCCTGATTCTGGGTCTGCAACGGAAAAAAACCAAACGAATTTGGGACTCCTGGGAAAGCCAAATCCGCCTGGATTTGTGCAGCTGGAAAGCAAAAAACCCACCCCATTTTCATGCACAAAACCACAACCAAAAGATCTCCCCTTTTTATGTTGTGGAAAAGCACTGAAACACACCCCAAACTGAGTATTTTGAAAAAGCAGAAAACTCCCCAGTTTGGGGAAGATTGGGGGTGAAGCACAGGCAGTTTGAGGGGCATTGCTGGGGGTCCTCCCGGTGTGGATTCTCTGTTGCGGGTTATCCCAGGTGAGTTACCTGCTGTGGATCATCCCGGGTGGACTCCCTGGGGTAGGTCATCCCCACCCGTGTCCCCCTGTGCACCTTTGTACCCTCCCCCCGTGTGTGTTTCTCCCCCAAATGCCCCCCGTTGCTCCGGCCCGCCCCCTTCACCCATGCGAGTTTTTAACCCACACGAGTTGTTTCCCCTCGCATCCCCTGCTCTCCTATCTCCTGCCCCCCCCCCTTTCCCTCCTCCGTATTCCACCCCCCCCACCCCCCCATCATCCGTCAGGCTTCAGACCCCTGGCATGCTGCCTGCACCCCATTCTCTGTCATTTTTTTTTCTTCTTTTCCTTACAAGTTGTTGTTGTTGTTTCTTTTTAATGATTCAACTTTTTTTGTTTCAAGCCATGAGTTTTTCCGCTTCCGCCCTTCCGATTGTCTCCCCGTCCCACTGGGGGCGGGGGAGCGAGTGAGCGGTCGCGTGGGGCTTTGTTGCCGGCTGGCGTTAAACCACGACACGAGGTGAGTTGGAAGCCCTGCCTGGCTAATGCTGGAGGCTCTCTGCGTTCCTCCTGCCGTCTTGACGGGCCGTCCTTGTTCTTCATTGCCGCTTTATAGCGAGCGCCTCTTGCTCCGTAAGCAGCAGTACTCGGGCCGTGCAGGTACTGCGCGTTGCAGGCAGCAAAGGGCAATTGTGACGCTTGCTGGCGGGAGCGGCAAGGAGTGCGGAGCCACGCTCCTGTAGGGAGCAAAGATGGAACCTCGAGGGCTCTACGGTCATCTGCTGAGGACATCTAATATCCCGACGTGCCTCTTTTGCTTTCCCTGCTTCCCGTCTAATTACTTTGCACGCCAGAGGGCAGGGCGGTAAGTAACACCGTGCAGCGTCTCTTCGATAAGAGACGAGCCCCGCACAAGAAGCCTTGCGTGCGTGCAGGATTAGGAGAGCAGAGTTGTGATAGCACGGAGGTGAGGAAAGGTGCGCCCACCCCAAGAGAGCCCCAGGATCGCCAGGGTATCGCTCACTTGCAGGTCGGCCGCTCGCATCTGGTCCGCTGGGACGCGCCGTTTCCTGCTGAACAGAGCTGCCCCTCTGGCACGAAGCAGCTTTGGGTCTCTCGTGGCCTGCCTTCAGGCTGTCACCTGAACCAGGCGTTATTTTTCTTTTTTTTTTTAAAATCTCTCGCCAGCATCTGTTGACTGGCTGCTGTCCCTCCCACAACCCTGATGCCACGTGCAGACGGATACAGCAGTCCCTGGGGCTTGGTCCAGGGCAACCCCCCCTGCCCCCTGCCGTTTGCAGGTTCCCTGTGCTGCTTCTCCTCTCTAGATAATGGGGTGGGGGGGCAGGGACAGAAGCGACCGCCCGCATTGTCTGTTGTTTGCGCTTGACTGCTGTAAAGGCTCCAGCCACTCGGGTGCTTTTTGGAACGGAGGCAATGAAGAGGACTGCCCGGGCTGCGAGTGGGGAAAGGGCAGGGAAACGTAAGCCCTGTGCCCCCAGTAAGTAGTTGCCGCCTGTGGCTGGTCTCTACTGGGCTGAGCTGTCAGTGGTATCTCATCCAGCTGATGCTCTGAAGAGGATCGTTGCGGGGGTGCTGGTGCCCGGCGAGCGAAGGTGGGAACTGGCGTTCGGGAGGCGCGCATGCGCGGTGGCGCGTGTGGCTGGGCCCGCGCTGTTGCCTGGTAACGGAGAGGCTGTACGGCAGATGGGCAGGGGCGCATGCGCGGTGCGCCTTTTACGGCGCTCGCCGCTGTTGCCTAGCAACCGTAGCGCGACACGACGCCTCTGCAACCGCGCATGCGCGGTGGCGCGGTTTACGGCGCTCGTGCTGTTGCCTAGCAACCGAGAAGCTGTACGGCAGCTGGAGGCGCGCATGCGCGGTGCGCCTTTTACGGCGCTCGCCGCTGTTGCCTAGCAACCGTAGCGCGACATAACGCCTCGGCAACCGCGCATGCGCGGAGGCGCGGTTTACGGCGCTCCTGCTGTTGCCTAGCAACCAGAAGGCGGTCCTGGCGTTCGGGAGCCGCGCATGCGCGGTGGCGCGTTTTGCCGCCCTCCTGCTGTTGCCTGGCAACCAGAACGCGGCACAGGCGCTCGGGATCCGCGCATGCGCGCTGGCGGCGCCTTTCGCCGCCGCTCTCTTCCGCCACCTCGTGACCAATGTTCGGTACTGCCGCTGGGGAGCCGCGCTGGCGCATCGTGCCAAGCGCTCGCCGCTGCCACCCTGCGACCAATGTTCGGTACTGCAGCTCGGAGGCTGCGAGTGCGCGGGGCTGCCCCCGTCCCGCACGTGCCGTCCGACGGTAACGGCAATGCGGCGCCGGCGGGAGGTGCCGCCGCGCTCGTTGCTTCCTCCCGGTAAGGAAACGCCGCCGGAAAGGAAAGCTTGCATGGGCTGTCTCTGCCTGGCCTCCTCCTCCGCGCGGCGTGGCGTGGCGTGGCGCGGTGTGGCGTGGCGCGGGAGCACAAAGGGACAGGCAGGGCACTTACCGGCTGTGGGCAGGAGCTGCTGCGGCTGAAGCTGGAGAGGCCAGAGAAAGGTAGAGAAGAAATGGAAGGCCGGCCGGCCGCCCGGCCGGCAGCTGCCTCCCACTGCAGGCAAGAGAGAGCCTGCCTCTCCGCGTGTGGAAGGATCCCTCTTCGTAGTCCACAGCAGGTCAGACCGCCAGGGTGCACCGCAGGGTCCGTATGCAGCACCGACGGTGCGGTACGGCCGCGTGGCGTGCGGGCGAGCGAGGCTCCGTGCCTAGGAAGCCTCGTCTTGCAAGACCTGTGAGATGCGTGTTCTCCTAGGGGGAGGACGGCCGTGCAGCCGGAGTTACGGAAGAGGAGGGGAGCGGGAGAGGAGCCGAAAGAAGCGTCTGAACTGGCAAAGTCTGCTGGCAGCGCCAAGAAACAGAGCTGTGGTGAGCCCCGGGCCCTCGGGGCCCTGTCTCTCCCCTCTTCTGCGTTCCGGTCCCTCCCTGCCCCTCCCCTGGCCCCCTCTCTTTCCCACACCGCTGCTTTTTTTTTTTCCTTTCCTCCCTTGTACCTCTGATACTGAAAAGCCGGTCCAAGAAACTCTCGAAGGCTCGTTTTGGAGTTTTAGAAAGCAGGCATTCTTCATTGCAGCGCTGGATGCACGGGGGATAGTTCCACCTAGCGTGCGTGCCACAGCTTTAGCACAAACAGGTCATATAGACTAACTAATTGCATATGAATCAGATTAGTATACGTATACATAAAAACGATGGCAACTGATTATCATAGCACTGCCTACATCCGATCACGCGCAATGAAGGATCCATTTGAGACGAAGGGCTGCTTTTGCGACCACTGACCCATTTGAAGTTCTTGCTGGCTGTCCTTGAAGTCTTTATTCTTGTCCTTGGTTCTTTGATCTTGAAGCTTAACACAGTTTCAATCGCATGCGGTCAGTTTCAGCATTGTTCTCAGCTAGCGTACAGGAACATGTAGTCATAAGAGCAAAGAACTGCAAAACTTAGGAGTACCTACCTCTGCTAGTCAATTGCTTGGCTATACTTTATTGTTTCAATCATCGTGTTAGTGTAAGATTTCTAATAAGTATTTACTAAATCTCACTTTTACAGTCACCTAGCAGCAAACCAGTTTCCACGGCTGGTACAAAATATTAAAACCATCCAAAAATATTTAGACGTGTCATACAGAATGTATGGAAATATGCTATCAGAGGTGCCCCAGGGGCAGGGGGAGCGTCGGGGGGGGCCCCGAGCCCCGGAGCGGACTCGCTGGCAGGACTCGTTAGGCGCGCGACTGACCGAACGGACACCGGCCGGCCGGCCCCGTTGCCCTCCGGGCTGCGTTTGCGCTCCCTTTGCACGGGGCGAGGGGCCGTGAGGGAGCCCAGGGGAGGAGGAGGTGAGGCGCTGGGGGGGGGTCGGGCCATGCCCCCCCTGTTCCTGCTGGGCTCCAGCTGTTGCAAATATTCTGGTAAAGAAATCAAAATTTAATCACATAGAAGAGTTAGGTTTGATTAAGAAGTAAAATTGTGAAGCGTAACGTATAGGATCGTTACGTTTGAAACGTAGCCATAGAAACTTTAGGAACTGCGTTACGTGTGACTATCGGAACCTTAATATTGTTAAGGTTGGAAATAGCTAACCCAAGAAACCTCACCAGGAAGTTACAGGTTTTTCTATGTTCCGTTTCAAGAAACGAAGGAAACTGTCGTGGACGCCAGTTTGCTGCTTGGAAACCCCCTTACCCTTCCCATCTTGATTTGAGTACCGAAGATTCCAGTCAGTAGAGCTAAGTGTAACTGACCAACGATTGTTTTTAAATAAGAATATTGATAAGGTTATATAATCAAAGGACCAATCCTTAGAAAGGTTAAATTTAAGAACGAGCATAGTATGCCTTTTTATGGAAAGAGCTTATGTAACAATGACCCAACAGAAAAAGTCTGTAAAAACTGACGGATTTTGATACCAAGTGGGACACGCCTTTGGAGGAGCGATCCCCCGTGTCCCCAGCGCTGCGATAAACGAAGTGCCCGCTTCTTAACTGCACGTTGGTGTTAAGGAGTTCTATTCCGGATTTCGGTAACGGTTTTGGCGACCCAGACGGGACCTTGCGAGTGAGACCGGACGAGATCGAGCGTCGATCAAACTCCGGCCGGCGCCGAGGTATTCTCGGGGAGAACCACCGCCCTCGACTCACAAAGCTCCTCGCAGCGTTCCCTGGAAAAAAGGTAAGGCGCTGCTTCTTTGGAATTTGTTTGGAAAGCCTGCCTGTGAGGCGCGGCGAAAGCTTCGCAGGGTTGGGGCTTGGAGGGTACCCGTTTGCAGTGGAAGCCTAGGCGTCTGCCCCTAAGTCGTAAGCGAAAGCTCTTGCTGGGTTGGACTTTGTGTATTATTTGGGACAACTGTCATTTGCGTTTGTTTGGCATTTGGGATTTGAATGTATATAGGTATAATGGCATTAGCAAAATTGTTTAAGAATAAGAGTGCAGGAAATAGAACTGCTGATGAAAAGATACCAAAACCATCACCGTTGGGATGTTTATTGGCACACTGGGGTGAATTGCAGGAAAAATGGGAAACAAACAGAACTTTGAGTTATAATACTATATTGCAATTACTGTTGTTTTGTAGGAGAGAGAGTAAATGGAATGAAGTGCCATAGGTAGATTTGTTCTTTTTAAGTGAACGTAGCTGACGGGGACCGGAGGGGAGTCTCCCAGCAGAAGCTCTGGTTACAGCTAAACTGGGAGAACAGAAAATTGAATATGAATTGACGCTAGAGTCACCTTTTCAGTTTTAAATACCTTAGAGGGAGAGTTAAGTTTTGAAGAAATTGGTGGTGTTGGTGCAACAAGTGAATGAGAAACTAGACCCTTCTTTAAATCTTTAACAATGAAATTAGGAAAGCAATGGGTCACTCGGCAGTTTTTCTATGTGCCAAATTCTCCTAAACTCCTGTTAAGGGGAGATCTACTGGAGAACGTAGAGGCAGAAATTAAATTAAAAAATGGAGAGATTAAAATTTTAATTCCAGAAACTAAACGTATCGAAGCAGTGGCTTTGTTGTTACAGGATGGTTACCGAAAGCAGAAGATCATACCAGTCAAAGTATAATGCTGTAATTCCAATCGTCTGGACTGGGAAGTTCCCGGTAAATCCAAAAAGCAGAACCTGTGAGACTTGATGTAAAGCCAGGATCGAATCCGCTAAGAATTAAGCCATACCCCCTAAAACTGGAAAGCCGGAAAGGGTTAGTATTGATAATACAAAAATTTTTAAGATATAAATTGTTAACAGAATGTGAATCCAAATATAACACCCCGACCTTGCCTGTTAAAAGGCTAATGAAAAAGATATAGATTAGTTCAACACCTCAGAGCAATAAATCAAATAGTACAAGATATTCATCCGGTAGTAGCAAATCCTTATACTTTGTTAACAACCCTAACAGAGAAACGAGAACGGTTCACAGTGTTAGACTGAAAAGATGCCTTTTCCTGTATTCCCTTGGATCCCAACAGTCAAGAGCTTTTTGCTTTTGAATGGGAAAATCCTGAGACTGGGAGAAAAACACAATATACACGGACAGTCTTGCCTCAAGGCTTTAAGAATAGTCTTACCATCTTTGGAAATCCATTGGCACGAGAATTAGAGATTTGGAAGAAAGAAAATAATCAAGAAATCTTGTTGAAATGTATGGATGATCTGTTAATTGTAGCCGAGATGGAAGAACAATGCACAAAGTTAACTATTAACTTTTTGAACTCTTTGGGAATCAGTGGATAGCGAGTGTCAAAAGAAAAAACCCAAATAACCCAGAAAGAAGAAACTTATTTGAGTTTTAAAATCCTAAAAGGACAGAGACAATTAGGAACTGAGAGCAAAGAGGCAATCTGTCGTCTCCCCGAACCTAAGACTAACAAATTAATGACGAGCATTTCCAGGAATGGTTGCGTGGTGTCACCTGTAGATTATCAGTTGTGGCTTGCTGGTCCGACCTTTATAGGAGCAGCTCAAAACCTCAAAGAATGGATTGGACTGATGAGACAAGGGGATTCAAAAGAATCTCAGTAGACATAATAAAGGGGGATGAGAGATGATGTTTAGCGCTTACATTGTTGAAATTAGCTGAGGCAAAGACAGTCTTTGATAAGAAGAGCTGGTCCCAAGGACCAGCCAATGAGGTAGAGACAGCTCCCGATAAGAAGCAGGAGCAGGCCCCAAGAGCCAGCTAAGACCGGTCTTGCGGCTTGGGTGAATACCAAGAAATCACTGAGGCTGCGCAAGAAAAAAGGTTACTAGCGGTGACGAAGAGGAGTCATCTCTCTTCATCTCGGCGACCACCAGACGACCACCATAAAGAGGCACTGCGCAAGCGCAGTTGAGAGGAGACTATGGCAATGACCTCTCGGAGCTAATTTTAATAGGAAGCGGGGATAGGTCATGCATATGTATAGGCGTATTGTGACTATGTAACACTTGACTGTATAAACTTGAGACAAACTGCCGAGTCGGGTGCGCATGACTTTGGTGGGACTACCCCCCGTGCTGCCCAGCGCCGGATGAACATACCTACTTTACAATCTCACTGACTGTGGAGTCTGTTTTCCGCACGTCACTGATGCCGAGAAAGCTACTTTCAAAGAATTGAAACAGGCTGTAACAGGGGTGCCAGCCCTAGGCCTGCCAGATCTCACAAAGACATTTGAACTTTTCACTCACGAAAGAAGAGGTATAGCTCCGGGCATCCTGGCCCAATATTTAGGGCCAAGTGGGCGAGCTGTGGCCTACTTCTCGAAGCGATTAGATCACGTGAGTCTGGGATGCTCCGGTCGTCTGAGAGCCGTCGCTGCAACTGCGCTACTGATCCAGGAAGCTCGTAAGTTCACCTGAGGACAAAGGATCGCTGTACGTTTCCCATACGATAACTGTTGCGCTAAAACAGAAAGGGGGGCATTGGTTATCCCCTAGCAGAATGCTGAAATACCGAGTGGTGTTGCTGGAACAAGATGATGTTTACTTAAGAACTACTACCACCGTTAACCCTGTTGCGTTTTCAACAACCGGTCAAGTTAAAGGAGAACTGGAACGTGACTGCTTGCAGACAATCGAAAGAGTTTACCCCAGCTGACTGGATCTCTGAGATGTGCCGCTAGAAGAAACAGACTGGGAACTCTATACCGACGGAAGCGGTTTCATCTGTGAAGGAAAACGTTTATCGAGATAGACAATAACAACCGAGGAGGTAATTGCGTTGCGAACTTTGCCTTCGATGATATCTGCCCAAAAGGCTGAACTGAGAGCTCTTATTCGAGCTCTGGAACTAAGTCAAGGAAAGCGAGTCAACATTTGGACAGACTCAAAGTACGCTTTTGGAGTAGTACGTGCGCATGGAGCGATATGGAGAGAGAGAGGACTGTTATCTGCACAAGGAACCACCATTCAGCATGCAGAACAAATACCGAAATTGTTAGAAACCGTTCAAAAACCAACAGCAGTCACGATAACGCGCTGTAAAGCGCATCAGTTAGGTAAGACTGTTCCTAACGCAGGTAACCGACTGGCTGATAAAGCTGCTAAAGAGGCTGCAGAAAAAGGCATCCTAGCCATAGTTCCAGAGAAAAGTATAAAATTGCCTAAAGAAACTCCAAATTATAATGAAAGAGATGGAAGAATTAATTGTTAGATTGCAGGCTAACAAAGTGAAACAGGACAGGCTGTAACACCGACAGGTCAAATAATAGTCCCGCCCACAATAATAAGAGAAACTGCCCGAGCTGAGCATAACAAAGGCTATCGGGGAACAGAAAGTAAAATATGACAAAGATTGTTTAAACATTTATAAGCGGATGTGAAATTTATATATAAAATGATCCCCAAATCAGTAATAAGATTATCTTTGGAATTATTAAATAAGGAAATTTTTTAGGGGAATACTAGCAAATTGATTTTATAGAATTGCCTTGAAAAGAAGGATCTATCCTAGTTTTAGTTGATATCTTTACTGGGTGGCCCGAGGCTTTCCCTTGTCGCACCAACAAAGCAAGAGAAGTAGTTAAAGTCTTGCTCAAAGAGATAATACCAAAATATGGGGTGCCTGTAAGAATGTCATCTGACAATGGCCCTCATTTTATAGCAAAGATGATGAGACAAGTTGAGCAAAGTATTATCTATAGATTGAGACTATCACACCCCATATAGACCACAAGCAAGGGGGGGCGGGGGGGGGGGAAGAAAGAGAATGAACTATACCCTTAAGCAACAGTTGAGTAAAATTTGTCAGGAAACCTCACTCACTCACATGGGTTAAAGCCTTACCCATGGCTCTATTAAGAATCAGAGTATAGCCAGAAGAGAAAGAAAATTTAAGTCATTATGCAATGTTATATGAAAGACCGTATCAAGAGACCTATGTTCTGAGTATCTTGAGTGGCTTTGGAGATATGTTTTTAAAAGGTGTTATGATTTCTTGAAGAAATTCTTTTCAAGAACTTCGTCAGTATGTCTCCGCAGCTGGACCCTTAGAATTGGACGTAGCAGCGCATCCCTTCCGACCAGGAGATTGAATATATATAAAATCACTGAGAAGTGGAAAGGACCGTATCGAGTCATTTTAAGAACACTTACAGCAGTAAAGGTCTGGGAGAAGAACCTTGGCTTCATTATTCAAGACTAAAGAAAGCACCAACAGGAAATTGGAAGTCTAAAGAAACTGGCCCTTTGAAACTGAAAACCTGTAAGTAAGTTTCACGTTATCTATTTGGGAAAACAATTGTGTAAAGTTTATAATATTGGGGTTGCTATTAGGAATATTGTCGAGGGCAGTAATCTTTTTGTGTGTTATAGGGTTTAAGTATTTTTTTTGAGCGGTTCTAAACACAAGATAAACAAAATGAAACAATTATTGTTTGAGCTATTAATCTTGATATTAACCGTTTCTGTAATTTTGATTAAAAAAAAAAATTCTAGTTTTGGAATTGATTCAAAGTTTTGTAAAGACACAAAATTTAACCTCGATAACAGCCTGCCTTCCGATTCCAAAGTCAGATGAAAATCTAGTTCCGTGGAGAATACTGACATTGAATTTAACCAAAACTTGAGAAAAGACATAGAACAATGAGAATCATTTTAGCAAATTAAATTGGATGGATTTAAAAGGCAATTATTTTTTTAAATTTGAAAGAAGGAATTATAGCATTTTGAATTATAACATTACCAAACCATCCACCTCACGGACAAAAGAATTAATTTATCACCCTTCGGGAGAGACTTGTACAAACACCCCTTGGGGCTGTCAGCTGGCAAAACCGTAGAGACAAGTGCGAAAAGGAACTTGGGATCCTATTTAAAATATAAAACGATGTTTGGAATTTACTGGAGTTCCAGGATCCTTGTTAGATCCACCCAGAGTCAGGACCATCTATGGAAATTTAGATTGGTTTAGACAAAGAGAGAAAAATCACACATCCTAAAGAGAAGGGTATGAAAGTTTAGACTTGCAACTCCTCTGACCCCAAAATCCAAAGACTTTCTCTAGTAGCTAAAGCTCTAAGATGGGGGATGTATTTGTAGAAAGTAGAATAATATTTTAAATGATCCTGGGTCCCCTCTTAATAATGGAAAAAAATTAGCTTGGAATTGACTGTATTAAAGGACAGGTGAAAAGTTTAGGGTTAACTGTTTGGGTGAATAGTGATGATATACGATCCACTCACCTTTTCCTGAAGGACAAAAGCAAATAATGGACTTTAGACTTGATAACTCTATCCTCTCTCTGGAAGAAATCTCCTTTGTGGCCTCGGCGGTGGACCTGGGTAAATCGAAAAGATGATATCTGGCAATTGCCAAGTCTTAGAACTAAAATAAGACGGGTATTAAAATCTGTATTTTTACCCCAGTGAACAGCTCGTCAAGAGTCATCTTACTTTGACATCTTTCATTCCATAAACGAAGCGCCTGCTTCTGAACATCCCATGGGTGTTCTGGAGTTTTATTCCGGATTTCGGTACCACAGCTGCGGGCCGGGGCTGGAGGAGCCCCAGGTGCGGGCAGTGAGGCTGATGGCGACGGCCCCTCCCTGGAAAGGGGGGGCTGCCGGGGGAGGGGCCGCGGCAGGGCCGGTGGGAGCCCAGGCAGGAGCGGAGCGGAGCAGAGCGGTGGCCGGGCTGCGGCTGCCCCTCGGGAGAAGGTGAGCGGGGCCGGGCGCCCCTCGGACCGCGAACGTCCCAGGCGGGGGTGGCCCGGGGGAGGTGGGGGGCCGCCTGTGCCGAGGCCGGGGGGGGGCCGGGGCCCTGGGGGCTCGCGGGGGGCCGGGAGCACGTGGGCCGGGGGGGGCCCGGGCCCCGTGGCGGGGCTTGCGCAATCGCCCGGCGGGTCCCGGGGAAAGCCCCGAGGAGGACGGCGGGGTCCGTGCCGGACGCGCGGAGCGGCAGCGGGGCGGGGCCGCGCCGTGCCGGAGCGGCGGCGGCGGGCGCTGCCCCGAGCCGGACGGGGGGTGCCGCGCCGTGCCGGAGCGGCGGCGGCGGGGACTGTCCGGAGCCGGCGGCGGGAGCGCGCCGGAGCTGCCCGGAGCGGCGCTGGGTGCCCGGCGGGGATTGCGGCTGCGCCGGCGTGGGGGTGGGCGGAAACGGAAGCGGCGTCCCCTCGGGGTCAGGCAGCAGGGCAGGCTGCCTCCCGGGGCATGCCGCGAGCTGTAGTTTTCGCGGACTCGGCGGCCGGGCAGCTCCGTGGCTCTCGGGCGCGGCGTAGTCCTCGCTGCCGCCGCGGCCCCCGGAGTCCGACCAGGTCAGACGCAGGAGCGTTGCCGGTTTCGCGTGGTTTTCCGCGGGCTTCCCGCTGCGCCCGCTCCCCGACCAGCCCTCCCGGGCGCATGCGCCGTCCTGCGCGTGGGGCAGCCCGGCGTTCGCGCGCCGGCTCCGGCCGCTCCGGCGCATGCGCGGTTCCCGGGAGCAGCGTGGCGGCGCGCAGGGCGCGGGTCTCGGCGGCAGCGGGCGAGCGCCGGGACTGCGGGTGAGACGAGCGATCCCTTTCAGCGGGGGCGGGGGTAGGGGGTGCCTCCTGCCCGCTGGCGGGATGGGAAGCTGCGAAGCTGCCGCCGCGGCAGGCTGCCGGTCCGCCGGAGGCGAGCCGGGCCAGGGCAGCGCCGGGGAGTTCCTCGAGAGCCGGTAGAAGGGAAGAGGGGACGGAGGCGGGCACCCCCAGGCGCGGCCAGCGGGCGCCTGCCCGAGTCGCCAGAGCTCCCCCGGCCCCGCTCGGCCCGTGTGGCTGCCCCCAGCTCCAGCCCCTCCCCCGAAGCCTGCGCTGTAGCCGCAGGCAGCCCCCGAGCCCTGTCGCGAGGGCAGCAAGCTGGTCCTGCGGTGTTCTCGAGTCTCCCTTAACGTGGGTGCCGTTAGCAGCGGCGTGGGGAATGAGCGGCGTCTGCGGAAGGAGGGGCTCCGGCCAGGGTCGAGCTGCGGTAATAACGGTCACTGCTGCCTCTTTCCTTCTCCCAGAGGCCACGCTGTGGGTGCGGTTGTCCGTTCGTCCCCTGGGGATGCCGTTGACTGCAGCAGCCTCAGGCTTGCATGGGCTGTCTCTGCCTGGCCTCCCTCTCCTTGCGGCGCGGGAGCACAGAGGGACAGGCGGAGCGCTTACTGGCTGTGGACAGGAGCTGCTGAAGCTGACGTTGAAGCTGGAGAGGCCACAGAATGGTAAAGCTGCTGAAGAATAAAATAAAGAGGATCCAGCCACCAGCTGCAGACAGGAGATAGCCTGCCTCTCCAGGTGAGGATGGATCCTTCCTAGTGTAGTACTCAGCAGGTCCGATCACCAGTGTGCACGGCAGGGTCTGTATGCATAACCAAAACCACAGTACAGGCATGTAGTGTGTGTGCATGTGAGGCTGTGTTTCTAGGAAGCCTCATATTGTAAGAGCTGGAAGACACCAATCTATTCTCTTAGGTGGATGACAGTCAAGTGAGTGCAGCTACGGAGGAGGAAGGGAGAGGGAGAGAGAGACAGACATGTCTGAACTGTCAAATTCTCCCAGCAGCTCCAACAGCGGGAGGTACAGTGAGTCCTGGACCCCTGGGGCTGTGTCACCCGTCTTCTGCATCCCAGTCCCTCCCTGCCCCCACCTTCTCTTTCTCTCAGTGCTTTAATTTTTTTGGTTTGTTTTTTTTTTTCTGTACCTCTCCCTTTCTTGTTCTCTAAGTCCCCCTCTTTCTCTGTTGTTCTGCCTCTCTGTTTTCTTTTTCTCTCTGCACTTCTGACCTGTCCCATCCTTCTTTTTTTTTATCCTCTGTCTCTGCCTTGCAGCCCATCACTACTTTGTCTTTCTCCATCTATCCGTCTGTCTTCTTATCCCAATCTTGTTAATTCCTCCCTGTCTGCCCTTTAGCCCTTCACAATTCCCACCGCTCTCACCTGTCTGATGCTGTGTCTCTATTTTTAAATTCCTTTCTCTGCCCTGTATTCTGGATACACTTTTACTTTCTTAGATTCTCTTGTTCCAGGTCCCTGTCCCTATGTTTTAACTTCTTCCCTCACTGTCCCATAGCCCATTTTTGTCTTTATTATTCTCTCTCTGTCTGGTTCCCTGTCCCTATTCTTTATTTCCCCTCTCTCTTCCCTTTAGATCATCAGTGTTTTTGATATTTCTCAGTCTCTCTCATCTACCTCACTGTCCCGTTTTTTAATTCTTCCTTTTGCCCTGTGGCTCATCACTAATATTTGTTTTTATCCATCTCTCTGTCTGGTACCCTCTCCTTTTTTATTAGTTCCTCCTCTCTGTCCTGTAGCCCATTGCTATTTCCCCACCCTGTCTCTCTCTGTCTCCCTTTCCTTACTTTTCAATCCCCCCTCTCTGCCCTGTAGCCGATCACTGTTGTAGTGAGTTTGTGTGGCAAACTGGGGCAGGGGAGTGGATAGGGGCTGCAGGGGTGGGTTCTGTGAGAAGACACCAGGACTTGCCCCCATGTTGGGCACAGCCAGTTCCAGCTCCAAGATAGAGCTGCTACTGGTCAAAGCTGAGCCAACCAGCAACGCTGGTAGCACCTCTGTGACATTTAAGAAGGGCTAAAAAAAAGCTGTGCAGAAGCTGTCAGTCCTGCAGACACCAAGGTCAGTGAAGAAGAAAAAGGAGGTGGTGATCCAGGTCCTAAAGCAGAGATTCCCCTGCAGCCTGCAGTGAAGACCATGGTGACACAGGCTGTCCCCCTGCAGCCCACGGAGGTCCATGGCGGAGCAGATATGCACCCTGCAGCCGATGGAGGACCCCTCGCTAGAGCAGGCGGATTCACCCGAAGGAGGCTGTGACGCTGTGGAGAGGAGCCCCACACTGGAGCAGGTTTTCTGGCAGGACCTGCGGCCCCATGGGAGTGACACCACACTGGAACAGAAGAAGAGCACAAAGAAGGAAGGAGCAGCAGAGACAACTTGTGATGAACTGACTGCAACCCCCCGCTCCTTCTCCCCCTGTGCTGCTCGGTAGGAGGAGGTAGAGAAGTCAGGAGTGAAGATGAGCCCAGGAAAAAGAGAGGGGTGGGGGGAAGGTGTTTTTCAGATTTGTTCGTATTTCTCATTATTGTACTCTGATTTTGACTGACAATAAATTAATTTCCCCAAGTCGAGTCTGTTTTGCCTGTGACAGTAATTGGTGAGCGATTGCTCTGTCCTTATCTTGACCCACAAGCTTTTTTGTTGTATTTTCTACCCTCCGGTCTTGTTGAGGAGGGGGAATGGTAGAGTGGCTTGGTGGACGCTCGTCAGCCAGCCAAGGTCAACCCACCACAGTTTCCTTCTCTCAGGCTCCCTGTCCCTATTTTTTAAATCTGGCCTATGTTTCTTGTATGTCGTCACTTTTGAAACTTTCTACCTCTCCATCCTTATTTAAATTCTTGCATGTTTCTTAAACCCAGTTGCTTTTTAAATTTTCTTGCTACTTTTCCTTCTCTTTGTCTCCCTGACCTTATTTTAATTTCTCACCTGTGTTTCTTGTACCCTGTTGCTTTTCAAATTTCGTTCTTATGTCTCCCTCTATGCAGCTCCATGTACCTACTTTTTGATTCTTGTACCCTGTTGCTTTCAAAATTTTCTGTTTCCTTCTATCCATCTCCCTGTCTCTAGTTCTTAACTCTTCCCTCTCTGTCCTGTACCCTGTCACTTCTTAGATTTTCTTTCTACGTCTCCCTCTTTCTATCTCCCTGTGCCTATTTGTTAGTTCTTGCCTATGTTTCTCGTATGCTGTTGCTTTTTGAAAATTTTCTCTCTACCTGGCTCCCTGTTTCTGTTTTCTAGTTCTTGATGTTTCTTCTCCCGTATCACTTGAGAATGTTTCCCTGTGCCTTGTCCTGTCTTTATCTTGTTGTCCTGCCAGTCCCTTCACCTTCTCTCCCCCACTTCCTATTATTTATTCCTACATCTCCATCCCTGTTGTTTTGCTCAGTCTCTCTGCGCTTCTCTCTCTACACTGTTTTCCTGCTTCTCGTCCCTCTCTTGTTCCCAGCATCCCATTTTCTGGCTCCCTGTCTTGCACCTCTGTGTCCCTCTGTCCTTCCTCCTGCTTTACTCTTCCCTTTTATCACCCCATCCTGCTGCCTTTGGGCACTGAGCCTTGTAGCCAACTCATTGCCAGGATTTCTTATATGCATTAATGAATAAATTTTTCCTGCCTCCTCTGTGTCCCTGGATGTGGGTAGGTGCAGGGGCAGGGATAATATGCTGTGGGGCTTTGGCAATGGCCCCTGTTCGTGATGGGCTCCAGCTGGGGCTGGGATGGCCCCAGGTGTGGCCAGTGAGGTTGAGGATGGGGCTGGCCCTGCTGTGTGAAGGGGCTCCAGCTGTAAAGGGGGCTGCCTGGGCAGGGGAACTGGCTGAGGAGGGAGTCCAAGGGGGTCTGGCTGGTAGGTGCCTGCAGCAAGGAATGGCCAGTCCCCGTGGCAAGGAAGGATCCCTCTGTTCCTGGCCTCTGTTGGCTACACGCGTGAGCTGCCGTGTATCAAGGAAGCCTTGTGGATGAGGAGCATTGAGGCGTCTGCTGCGTGCTGCCGAGTGGGTGAGGGTCAGGCAGCCGGCACTGGGGAGGAGGAAGGGGCAGAGGCAGAGAGAGAAACGTCGGGGCAGTGAAGGTCTCCTGCCGGCACCAGGAGCTGTGGTGAGTCGCACATCGTCTCCTCTACATCCTGGCCCACCTCCGCCTCCCTTCCTCCGTCTCCCTCTCTGCCTGCCCGCCTATGTGTATGGCTCCTCAAAACTTATTATTCTTCTGTCAACTCTGCCCAGTACCCTGTTGCCTTTTAAATGTTTAATATGCCTCTCTCTAACCAGCTGCTTCTCCCTGTTTTTTATTTTTTCTGCACCGCCTTGTACCCCATTACTTTTAAAATTTAATTTCTATGTTTTCCCCTCTCTGTCTCCCTGACCCTATATTTTAATTCTTCCCTCTTTGTCCTGTACCCAGTTGCTTGAGACTGGCTGGGCATCGGTCAGTTGGTGGTAAGCAAATGTTTTCATTTGCTGGTTTTTTTTTTCTGTTACAACTTTTAAAAAAAAGTCTTTTTAATTATTAAACTTTTTATATCAACCCATGAGTTTCTCACATTTACCCTCCTGATTCTCCCCCTATCCCACTGTAGGAGGGAGTAAGTGAGCAGCTGTATGGTACTTAGTTGCCAGCCAGGGTTAAACCACGATGCTACATCTACATTTATGAAGCTGCCTATTGCTATTTTTTAATTATTTCCTGTCATGTACCCTGTTGCTTTGAAAATTTGCTTTCTATGTCTACTTTTATCCAGTTTACTGTCTTTATTTTTTATCTCTCTGTCCTGTGCCCCTGTGATACTTTTAAATTTCCTTTATATTTCTCAGTTTTAGTTCACTGTGGCTATTTTTAAAATTTTTTTCTGTCCTGTACCAAATCACTTCTTAAATTTTCCTTCTATGTCTACTTCTATCGAGCTGTGTATCACTGTTTTTTAATTCTTTCCTCACTATTGTGTACCCCGTTGCTTTTTACTTTTTCTTTCTATGTCTACTTTAACCTATTCACTGTCTTTAAGTTATTCCTGTCTGTCATGTAGCCCATCACCTTTTAAATTTTCTTCCTATGTCTGTTTGTTTAGTTAGCTGTCCCTATTTTTTAATTCTTTTGTCTCTGTCATGTACCCTGTTGTGCTGGTTTGGGCTGGGATAGAGTTGATTTTCCTTCCAGTAGCTAGTATGGGGCTACGTTTTGGAGTTGTGCTGAAAACAGTGTTGATAACACAGGGATGTTTTTGTTATTGCTGAGCAGTGCTTGCTCAGAGTCAAGGGCTGTTCTGCTTCCCACCCTGCCCCACCAGTGAGCAGGCTGGGGCTGAACAAGGAGCTGGGCGGGGACACAGCTGGGACAGCTGACCCCAACTGACCCAAGGGCTGTTCCAGACCATATGATGTCATGCTCAGCATATAAAGCTGGGGGAAGGAGAAGGAAGGGGGGACATTCAGAGCGATGGCATTTGTCTTCCCACATAACCGTTACGCATGATGGAGCCCTGCTTTCCTGGAGATGGCTGAACACCCGCCTGCTGACGGGACGCTTCAAGGAATGAATTCCTTGTCTTGCTTTGCTTGTGCGCGTGGCTTCTGCTTTACCTATTAAACTGGCTTTATTTCAACCTGTGAGTTTTACTTTTTTTCTGGTTTTTCTCCCCCATCCCACTGCAGGGGGGCAGCGAGCAAGCGGCTGGGTGGTGCTTAGTTGCCAGCTGGGGTTAAACCATGACACCTGTCACTTTTTTCCAATTTGCTTTCTATGCCTACTTTAACCTATTCACTGTCTTTGTTTTTTAATTTTATCCTCTGTCCTGTACCATCTCACTTTTAACATTTTCTTTCTGTGTCTGTTTGTTTGCTGTCCCTATTTTTTAATTCTTTCCTGTATGTCCTGTAAGCAGTTGCTTTTTAAATTTTCTTTCTATGGCTAGTTTTATACAGTTCACTGTCTATATATTTTTAGTTTTTTCATCTGTCTTGCACCTCATTGTTTTACAAATTTTCTTTCCATATCTCTATTTATCTATTTTTCTCTCCCTATTTTTAAATATCTTTCCTGTCCTGTATGCCATAATGTTTTAAATTTTCCTTCTATGTCTACTTTTATCAAGCAGTGTATCACAGCTTTTTGATTCTTTCCTGGCTGTCGTGTACCCTGTCACTTCTTACATTTTCTTTCTCTGTGTCTCTCTATTATTCACCCTATCCTTATTTTTTATTTTTTTTCCTAGCCTTTCTTTAATGCTGTCACTGTTACAATTTTCTTTCTGTGTCACCTTTTATCCAGTTCACTTTGTTTTTTAATTTTTCCGCTGTCTTGCACTCCATCACTTTTACATTTCCTTTCTATTTCTCTATTTAGTGTGCTGTCACTATTGTTTAATACTTTCTTGTCTGTCCTGTAGCCTGTTGCTTTTTAGATTTTGGTTCTACATCTTTATTTCTTTAGTTCGCTGTCCCTATTTTTCATTCTTTTCCATTTTTCCTTATTCCCATCACTTTTTAAAATTTTCTATCTCTGTTAACCAGTTCTGTCCCTATTTTTTAATTCTTTCCTGTCCTGTACCCCATCACTTTTTAAATTTTCCTTCTATGTCTACTTTTATGATGCTGCATATTACTGGTTTTTAATTCTTTCCTGTCTGTCCTATACCGCATCGCTTTAAAAATTTACTTTCTATGTATCTCTCTCTTTTTCAGCCTATCAATATTTTAAAATTTTTTCCTTTGTCTTAGACTCCATTGCTGTTAAAATTTCCTGTCTCTGTTTTAGTTTGCTGTCCCTATTTTTTTCCCTTTAATTCCTTAATGCTGTGCTTTTAAAATGGTCTTTCTATGTCTTCTTTTATCCAGTAACTGTTTCTATTTTTTAATTCTTTCCTGTCTGTCATGAACTGCATTGCTTTTAAAATTTTCTATGTCTACTTTTATGTAGTTCACTGTCCCTATTTTTCAATTTTTTCTCTCATAATTCTTTTACTTTTCAAATCTTTTTTTCTAGGAGTACTTTTATCTTGTTTTCTGTCCCTATTTTTAATTTTTTCCTGTTTACTGTATCTTGTCACTTTTAAAATTTCCGTTCTATGTCTACTTTTATCAAGATGTCACTCCCTTTTTTTAAATTTTCCTGTCTGTCCTGTACCCCATCTCTTTTAAATTTTCTTTCCTCGTCTATTTTTAGCCAGTGTGCTGTCTTTAGTTTTTAATCCATTCTAGTATGTCCCATACCCAGTTGCTTTTAAAATTTTCTTTCTATGCCTTTGTCTGTCACATCTCACTTTCTCAGGATGACAACTCAGGTTTGCTCATTCCCAGGTCAGGATTAAAGTGAAACGACACTAGGGATCCTTTAACTCACAAAACTCAACTTTATTCGCTCACCACAAAAATTGGCATGAAACTACATCAGTAAACTGTGTAACCTGTGCTAACCCTACATCACCAAACATATACTACAGGCCTTGCTTATTTTGGGATCGGTTCAGGGAAGACAAGAAGGAGAGCCCTCCGGTCGAGTCACGAGGTTCAGAGCGGACCCCTTTGCTTTCTAGACTCCTTCTCACAGAGGAGCCTGGGGCAGCTGGATTCACTCCTAGTCCCAGACTTGGTCAACGGTTTATGTTTACAGGGATAAAATGTAGGGATTATAGAAAAGGAAAAAGAAAGAGAGAAACAAGACAGAGAGAGAGAGAAGAGAAAGATTTCACCAGTCCTGGGTGCAGCATTGGTTCAGTCAACTGAGGGGTCCAGTCCTGCTGGACTTGCACACCTGGGGCTTCAGTTTGTGTCCTTTTATTGTCCTTGCCCCTCCTTCGGGCAGGCACTCAAACTTGTTAGGTTAATTAGGTGTCATGAGTGAGCGGTGTGTGAGCCTTTGGGACTTGGGGGTCGTTTGGGGGGTAACTTCCCCTTCCCTGCAGATGTGATCTTTTGTCATGCATGGTGAGATGTCCTGCTCAGCGTATCAGAACAGCATTATCGGAACAGGGAGCTGTGTACCCTCTGGCATGCCCTTCCCCTCCTGTTGCTGATGGGTGCTGATCTGCTGCTTTTCACCTGTGGTTCCTTGCTATGCAGGGTTCCTTGTTATGCAGAGTTTGTTGTTAAGCAGAACTTGCCCCACCATGATGTTTGAGACATTAACTCTTTCAGCCTCTCACACCGTCTATTTAGGGGTTTTTGCTATTTTAAAATTTTTTCCTCTCTTAATGCCTTCACTTTTAAATTTTGTTTCTTTGTTCACTTTTATGTATTTTTCTGTCTCTATTGTTTCCTTTTTTCCTATCTGTTCTCTATGTTATGACTTTTAAAATTTTCTATGTCTACTTTTATCAAGATGTCTAACCCTATTTTTTTATTTCCTGTGTCCTGTTGCTTTTATTTTTTTATCTACTTTTATCCAGTTCACTGTCTTTATATTTTATTCTAGTCTGTGCTGTGTAATTTAAAAATGCTGTCACCTTTAAAATTTTGTTTTAGTTTGATGTTCCCGTTTTTTTTTTCCTTTATTTTCTTAATCTTGTTGCGCTTTAATTTTTTTTTTCTCTACATCTGCTTTTATCTACCTCCTGTCCCTACTTTTTAATTCTTTCTTGTCTGTTGGTGTCCTGATTTTGGCTGGGATAGAGTTAATTTTCTTTCTAGTAGCTGGTATAGTGTTATGGTTTGGATTTATTTTGAGAAGAATGTTGATAACTGTCTTGGGTTCAGCTGGGATAGAGTTAATTTTTACAGGAACCTGGGAGGTGGGGGGGCATAGCTGGGGCAGCTGACCTGAACTAGCCAAGGAGCTATTCCATACCATGTGACATCATGCTTGGTATATAAATGGGGAGCGGGCTGCGGGGAGCGCTCTGGACTTTCGGTGGGGGAAGTGGTGGAGCGTCACGTTCCGGGTGGTGAGCAGTTGCACTGTGCATCACACTTTTTGTATATTCTTTCATTAGTACCGTTGTTGTTTGTCCCAGTAAACTGCCCTTATCTCAACCCTCGAGGTTCCAGGTTTTTTTTCTTTTCTCTCCTCCATCTCCTCCCTATCCCACCGCAGGGGGTAGGAGGAGTGAGCGAGCGGCTGCGTGGTCCTTTGTTACCGGCTGGGCTGAAACCACGACAATAACACACTGGTGTTTTCAGTTGTTGCTAAGTAGTATTTAAAACAAGTCAAGTATTTTTCAGCTTCTCATGCCCAGCCAGCAAGAAGGCTGGAGGGGCACAAGAAGTTGGGAGGGGACACAGCCAGGACAGCTGGCCTAAACTGGCCAAAGGGATATTCCGTACCTTATGATGTCATGCACAGTATATAAACTGGGGGGAGTTGGCTGGGGGTGGGGAGCAGGGGCCCCAGATCGCTGCTTGGGAACTAACTGGGCATCGGTAGGTGAGCGGTGAGCAATTGCATTGCACATCGCTTGTTTTGTGTATTATCTCCCAAGTATTATGTTTTGTATATTATTATCTCCAATTATTTTATTATTATCTTCATTTCTGTCCTATTAAACTGTCTTTATATCAACCCACAAGTTTTACTTTTTTTTTTTTTCCCCTCGATTCTCTCCCCTAACCCACTGGGTGGTGGTGGGAGTGAGCGAGCGGCTGCTTAGTTGCTGGCTGGGGTTAAACCACAACAGTTGGGTAGGTTGTCAATTTTAGAATTTTCTTTATGTCTCCATTTACTTAGTTTGTTGTCCCTATTTTTAAATTTTTTTCCTCCTTTAATGCCTTCCTTCTTGAATTTCTTTTCTATGTCTACTTTTATGTAGTTTTCTGTCCCTATTTTTAAATTTTTCTCCTGTGCCTTGTACCCTTTTATTTTTTTTAAATTTTCTTTCTATGTCTACTTTTATTTTTTGGGGGGCTCTTTTCTTGGTTCATCCTCAGGCTTTAGAGGGTCTCCTCGGCATGCTTTTATCTCTGGGTGTAATTTGCACCCCCCTTGGTTTGTCAGAACGTTGCCTCTTCCTCAGAGCAGTCTTTTTGTCCTCTCTTCCATCTCGCTTGCCTCCAGTGGGTCAGTCTCCCTCATGATACCTGTACCGTGTTCAAATCTCCTCCCGAGTATCTTTGTGCCCTCGAGCCTTCTTCTGTGTCTCTGTCTACCTCGGCACCCCTCTATTTCTGTCACAATGCTTCCTGCGAGCATCCTTCTGTTCCATCGCTATCCTTGAGTTCTGTAGCAGGCTTTGTTTCTTTCGTATTCAGAGACAATTCTTCCTGAGGCTTTCATTGTGCCCCAGAGCACTCTTACCTTATTCACTGCCATCTTGGATGTCTCCATTCAGTTGCTCATGTGCTGAGGACATCTGTACATTGCTGGGACACCTTCTTGAGTTTTGCATTGTGTCCCAGAGCTGCCTTCTGTCTTTCACTCTCAGCACCCTTCTTCTCCCATCATCATGCCTCCTGAGGCCGTCCTTGTGCCCCACAGCCCTCTTTTGGCTCTGTTGTGCACTTTGCACCCTTCTCCCTCCCTGAGAACCTTTCCTGATGCCATCTTTCATCTCCAGAATGCTCATGTTGTCCTCTATGCTAGCTAGCATACCTCTGTTCAGTCCCTAGTCCCCTGAGGACATCTGTAGTCTGTTCAAATCCCTTCTGGACTTCTTCATCATGGCCTCGAGCCTTCTTTTGCCTGTCCCTCTCAGAAGCCCTCTGCTACTGTCACAATGTCTCCCGAGGTCTTAGATTTTCCCTGCAGCACACTTTTAGCTCTGTAAGCCCCCTTTGGACTCATTTTGTTGCAATTGCACCTCTCTGATACTGAAAAGCCGGTCAAAGAAACTCTCTAAGACTTGTTTTGGAGTTTTAGAAAGCAGGCATTCTTCATTGCAGCGCTGGATGCACGGGGGATATTTCCACCTAGCGTGCATACCACAGCTTTAGCACAAACAGGTTATATAGAATAACTAATTGCATATTAATCAGATTAGTATACATATACATAAAAATGATTGCAACTGATTATCTTAGTACTGCCTACATCCTATCATACGCAATGAAGGATCCATTTGAGGCAAAGGGCTGCTTTTACGACCACCGACCCATTTGAAGTTCCTGTTGGCTGTCCTTGAAGTCTTTGTTCTTGTCCTTGTTCTTTGATCTTGAAGCTTAATGCAGTTTCAATCACATGTGGTCAGTTTCAGCATTGTTCTCATCTAGTGTACAGGACCATCTAGTCATAAGAGCAAAGAACTGCAAAACTTATGAATAATTACTAGTTAATCACTTGACTACACTTTTGTAACTATGTCCCCAGCTACCCGTTGTCTACTGTTTCAACCATAATGTTAATATATGATCATTTATCAAATCTCACTTATACAGTTATCTAGCAGCAAACCAGTTTTCATCAGTCTACCTTCTAAAGGATGTGTCGTATTGTGAGCTGACCTGTTTAGCTCGAGTCCTAATTAGGGCACCTGCTAGCCTCTCCCTTTGCTGGCATTCTTCTACTCATTTGGTGTTATTTTTTTAATATGCTGAAATACAATTTGTGATTTTAATTTTTCAGATGTGTTGTCGTAAGGGTGTGGTGATGCTCAGCAGATGCCCCATCCTGTGGGAAGCACCCCCTCCATGGGGCAGGCAGTGTGGATTATCTGGCGTTGGGTCAAGAACCCAGAGTGGAATTGCTGTTGCAGATTATCCCAGACGAGTTTACCTACTGTGGATTACGTGGGTGGAGCCCCTGGTGAAGGTAAACCTCATGCATGCCCCCCCCAGCCTGTGCATGTTCTTGCGCACATATCTTTCCACCCCAAACTATCCATCTAACCCACCTTCCATGCGAGTTTTTTCCCATGCCGATTGGTGGGGGCGTCACCCCCTTCCCCCCACCCACCGTGTATCCCTGAAGTTCCATGTTTTCTCGGTGTCATTTGCGGCTGCTGTCCCCACGTAAACTGCGGGGGGCGTGGCTGCTGCCGACCCTTTGCTGCATGACTGCAGGGGGCGTTGTTGCCCCACCCCCCCCAGCCTGTCCCTGTGGGGCATGGCTGCTGCCTGGTCCCCCCCGTGTATTTCCATGTTTTTTTGGTGTCTTTTGCGCTTTGGGACTCTTGTACCTCTGTTAAGGGAGTCAGTTGGAGACACGCTCAGAGGGACTCTGAATCATTGGCTATTCACAGTAAATAATTTATTTTGCAACCAGAGATATTTTGGAGATGGAATTCTTAAGGGATCTAATTCTGCTTTGTGATTCAGTCCTATCCAGAAGGTAGTTCTGGTAGAAGTTAGGTGGTATGCACAGTCTTGCTAGAAATGAAGCATAACCCCAGAGTGTTTTGGCTTTTTTATAGGAAACTAAAGCACATCAATTTTGATAACAACATTGTCATTGCGTTTAATGAGCTAGTTTCTTACATAGTTTAGAAGGACATCTATTGTTTTCTATCTACACCCCAGAAAAATTAAGTTTAATTCTCTACCCGGTCACATTGCTGATGCAATAGGTGTAGCTGTAGTACAGGAGCAAGTAGTGTCATTTCCCGCAGGGGTTACTTTCTCTGTTCAGGGCTTTGCTTGCTGTAAATTTAAGGCAGGTGAGAACAGTGCTGCTGCTCCTCCAGCTGACTTCATAACTTCTGGTGGTTTGCCCTTCCCATTTCCCAGGTGATTGTGCTAAGGGTGGTGGGCGGAGGGTCAGGGTATTTGAGCCACAGCCTCTGCTGAGGGAGCTCATTGTGCTCCTGGGTTTCTCTGGTGTTGGTGCTCAGCTCTTCCTTGAGTCCTTTGCAGCTTTTGAGCTGGCTCAGCCCTTTGGGAAGAGGTGTTTGCCTGAGGTAAGAGCTTCAGGACCAGTCAAGGTTCAGCAGCATGTGTAGTAGAAAGTAACACTTGTATGCAGCTTTTTTTTTTTCCTCTCTTTTTTTCAGGTCAGTAATTTTGTTTTGAGTGTTCAGGGGTAGAAAGAGGGTTTAATAGTATGCTTTTTTTTTTTTAATTCTTCATGCATTGTGTTTTCCTGGAATTCCCAACTTTATTGAAAACGGAACCTTGTTTTTTTCACCAGTTCTGCTGTATGCTGTGTAAGTTGCTGATATCTCTCTTAACAGGACCGATGGTGACGTTGTTTAGCAGGGGTTAGGGTGAGCGTCTTATATGCATCTGTATATGGAGTTTTAGTATTTCTGAAGAAAGCAGAAG
Source organism: Harpia harpyja (assembly GCF_026419915.1). Taxonomy (NCBI): domain Eukaryota; kingdom Metazoa; phylum Chordata; class Aves; order Accipitriformes; family Accipitridae; genus Harpia; species Harpia harpyja. The sequence continues at coordinate 61,199 of NC_068960.1, read as the reverse complement.
GGCCAGGAGGCACAGTGCCTTTCAGGCCCTGGGATGCCTCGTCGCCTTTCCTCATTGCCCACAGAATGCCATGTTGTCCCTAGAACCTTTGCAGCTTGTGGCAGGCCCCTCGTGGATTATAAGCCTTAGGACTTAACTTTATTTTGTGGACGTGTGGCAGAGCTCAGAGTCTCTGGGAAGTTGTAGGTTAGGAGGTGCCCCCAGAATTTGGGATGTGGCTCAGAAGAGCGGCTCCTGAGGAGTAGCCACTGAAGGGGGTTCAGGGGTGCAAATGGAGGGCAGGAGGTGTCAGGAAGCAGTGGGGTTGCTTTCCTGACAGTTGAGAAGAAGAAAAGGGGTTTCTAAAGTTTTGGGACTGATAGGGAAAGGGAGGAGGGTTCACCAGCTTTTCTCAGATGAGTTTTGCAGTTGAATTTGGATGTCATAGAATGGTTTGGGTTGGAAGGGACCATAAAGATCCTCTGGTTCCAACCCCCCCAGCAATGGGTAGGGACACCTTCCGCAAGACCAGGTTGCTCAAAGCCCCATCTGACCTGGTCTCGAATGCTTCCAGGGAGGATGCATCCGCAGGTTCTCTGGGCAACCCGTTCCAGTGCCTCGCCACCCATAGTGAGAAACTTCTTCCTAACACCTAAACTAAATGTACCCTCTTTAGGACTAAAGTTGTTACCACCTTGTCCTATTGCTGTACGCCCTTGTAAAAAGAGCCTCTCCAGGTTTCTTATAGGCACCCTTTACATACCATGAAGTCTGCTATAAGGTCTCCTGCAAAGCTGCATGCCAATGAGCGGTCCGAGAAGGTGAGGCGGTTGTCGGTCGGGTCAGTGTTGAACAGCAAAGTATTATGCGGCTGCTTGGTTAAGCATTTACCTTCTGTTTTGGAGGCGCTGTGTGGGCTATCTTTGAAATGGATGAGCGTTTGAGGAGAGCTGTGGATTAGCGAGGAGGAGCGTGGGGCTTATGACTTCTCACGAGTGCCATGCTAATTTGGTGTGTCTTGGTACCTTAGGTACCACGAGTGACGATGGCTGCAGGGTCTGATTCTGGAATGAGCAGGGAAGTGAACACGGTGGCGTTTGTGAGGAGGGGGGAGTTGGGGAAGTAGTTGGCGTTGGCTGGCGGGATGCTTACTCCCTTTTCTGGTTTATTTTTTTTCTGTGCTTGTTCTATTGCAGATGTTGAAGACCAATGCGTCACCTTGAGGAACATCCCAGTTAGCCTGTGTGGTTTTTGTGGAGGATGGACTCAGCCCCTCGGCCCTCTGAAAGCTACGTTGAGGGACCAGGGCTGGGGAGAGGCTGGGAGGAAGGGACGAAGCTGGGAATTGCAGGGAGGGGTTTTAAAGTTAGAGCAGGAGAGAGGGCTGTCCCAAAGCAGTCCCCTTTAGGCAGGCAAAGGGAGCGGGTTGCTTTTCAGTGCGAGACCTGCGTGTGCCGGGCAGGGCAGGTCCAGCCTGTGTCCGCAGTGGTGTGTAGTTTGTGTAGTCTGTCTTCTAGGCCTTCGACCTTCCTCAGGTCTCGATGTCCTCGTCGCGCTTTGCGCCGGAGGAGCGTGGCATGCGCTTCGGTCGCCGTCCCTAGGGTCTCGAATGCCCGTACTCATCGGCCCGGTGCTAATCGGGTGCTTCTTTTCTTGCGTTCGGAGCTCTAAAGCGTGGATCAGTCTCGGCGGGTTCCGGTCGGTCCTCTTTTGCGGCGTTCTTCCGGGCTGCGTCGGCAGCCCCGCTCTCTAGCCATCCGTTTTCTCGGACTGGGACTTCTTCCCCGCATCCTGACGTCCTTAGGTCTTGACGCCAGGCTTCTGGCACATCCGTCATCTGGGTTTTGACAGTGCCGTCTTGTAATGGGGTGTTACGTTCGACTCCTCTCCTGGGGATCTGCCGTAGAGCCTCCTGGCCTCACGGTGGCGGCCCCGTAGGTCGTCTTGCCCGACGGCACCTCCCGTCCGGGGGTCATTCTTTTTGCTGAGAGTTTTTTCTCTCTTTGAATCGCCTCGTTGGTAGCGTTCCACGTGGTGAGGTTCTGCGCATGGGTGTGTTTGGCTTGGAGCTGCTCTGCCCGGGGATGTAGAGTCAGGGGTAGGTGGAACAGCGATAAGAGTCTGGGTGAAACGATGTGCCTAGACTGTTTAGGCGAGGGTCGTACAGTCATCTCAGCTCAAGTAGGCGTCAGCGGGCTGCGTGGACAGCTGTGCCGATAGTGTTTTACGGAGACGATTGGAGCCGTGTGGCAGGGGTTGTTGAGGGGCAGTGAAGCGGATTTGAATCTCTAAGGTGTTAAGTTTTGCACGTGATGGGCTTAAAGTTTTGCCCTGGTTTTTTTTTGGTTGGCGTGGTTTTGGGTTTTTTTTGTTTTGTTTTCTTTTTAAATAGCAGGCTGTAGTTGGACTCCAGATGGTCTTTGTAGATGGAATCAAGACCTCTGGAGTTGTTAAGCTCTTGCTCTGCATCCAGGTGACTTGTTCAATATGGTTTTTTTTTTTTTAGGTGCGGAGGGACAAGATGCGTGCCAGAGAGCGACGGGGAAAGGCAGCGGAGCACCGTAAGGAGGTGGGTCTGTGAGTGGAGTCAGAGGGAGGATGTGGCCGGTGGCTCTATGATTAGGTGATAGTGTTTTTACTTTTTTTATATTTTGAAGGTGCGAAGGAATGAGCGGAGCGGGCTATCGGCATCGGAGGTGACTTGGCAAGTTGAGCCGTGACTACTGGGTTGAAGCAACGGTTCCTTTGGAGGTGGTGTATTGTTGGTGAAGTTGGCAGCATCCCTTGTTATTTGTTTTTTGCAGGTGGTATGGAGGCTTCAATGTGGCAAGCTGTCGATGGCAGAGGTGGGGTGGTTGAGCGGCCAAGGTAAAGGAGAGGGAGTTGGGAATCGGTGCGGGCGGGCTGAGGTTTCGGGCGATGTCTCGGCATGCGTCTTCTGCTTTGGTTTTTGCAGGTGGCGCACGCAGCCTTGGAGGGGCGAAGCCGCAGGCCGATGAGCAGTCTGAGAAGGTGAGGTGGTTGTGGGCTGGGTTGGTGTTGTATATCGAAGTATGATGGGGCAGTTTGGTTTAAGCTTTTCCCTTTTGTTTTGGACGCGCTGTGCGGGCCACCTTTGGAATTGGATGAGCGTTTGAGGTGAGCTGTGGATGAGGGAGGAGGAGTATGGGGCTGGTGACTTCTCACGAGTGCTATGCTAATTTTGTGTGTCTTGCTATCTCAGGTACCATGAGTGATGATGGTCGTAGGTTCTGACTCTGGAATGAGCGGGTAAGCATAACACTGTGGTATGTGTCATTAAGTGGGGGGTTGGGAAAGTAGTTCGTGTTGTGGAGGAACGTGTGTGTTGTGGAGGAACGTGTGTGTTGTGGAGGAACGTGTTGTGAAGCTTTAGGGTTGCTACTGTAAAGCTGAGTTGTTGTTGTGTAAAGCTATTGTAAAACTTCAGGGTTGCTACTCTAAAACCCGTGTTGCGAAAACCATTATAAAACTTTGAAGTTGCTGTTGTAAAACCGTGTTGTAAAAAACCGTGTTGTGAAGGTTTAGGGGTGCTACTGTAAAACTGAATTGTAAAACTATTGTAAAACTTTGAAGTTGCTGTTGTAAAAACAATGTGTTGGAAATAACTGCGTTGTAAAAAGAACCGCGCGTTGTAAAAACAACGTGTTGGAAATAACTGCGTTGTAAAAACAACGTGTTGGAAATAACTGCGTTGTAAAAACAACGTGTTGGAAATAACTGCGTTGTAAAAACAACGTGTTGGAAATAACTGCGTTGTAAAAACAACGTGTTGGAAATAACTGCGTTGTAAAAACAACGTGTTGGAAATAACTGCGTTGTAAAAACAACGTGTTGGAAATAACTGCGTTGTAAAAACAACGTGTTGGAAATAACTGCGTTGTAAAAACAACGTGTTGGAAATAACTGCGTTGTAAAAACAACGTGTTGGAAATAACTGCGTTGTAAAAACAACGTGTTGGAAATAACTGCGTTGTAAAAACAACGTGTTGGAAATAACTGCGTTGTAAAAACAACGTGTTGGAAATAACTGCGTTGTAAAAACAACGTGTTGGAAATAACTGCGTTGTAAAAACAACGTGTTGGAAATAACTGCGTTGTAAAAACAACGTGTTGGAAATAACTGCGTTGTAAAAACAACGTGTTGGAAATAACTGCGTTGTAAAAACAACGTGTTGGAAATAACTGCGTTGTAAAAACAACGTGTTGGAAATAACTGCGTTGTAAAAACAACGTGTTGTGAAGCTTTAGGGTAGCTACCGTAAAACTGTATTGAAACACGGTATTGTAAAACTTTAGTTGCTACTCTAAAACTGTGTTGTAGAAAAAGGCGTTGTAGAAAAACGCGTTGTAGAAAAACGCTTTGGAAACAACAACCAACTGCGTTGTGAAGCTTTAGGGTAGCTACTGTAAAACAGTATTGTAAAACCGTGTTGCAAACCTATTGTAAAACCTTGAAGTTGCTGTTGCAAAACCGCGTTGTGCAAAACCGCGTTGGAAACAACAACCAACTGCGTTGTGAAGCTTTAGGGTAGCTACTGTAAAACAGTATTGTAAAACCGTGTTGCAAACCTATTGTAAAACCTTGAAGTTGCTGTTGCAAAACCGCGTTGTGCAAAACCGCGTTGGAAACAACAACCAACTGCGTTGTGAAGCTTTAGGGTAGCTACTGTAAAACAGTATTGTAAAACCGTGTTGCAAACCTATTGTAAAACCTTGAAGTTGCTGTTGCAAAACTGTGTTGTAAAAACCGTGTTGTAAAAAAACTGCGTTGCAAAAAAACGTGTTGTAAAAAAACGTGAAACTTTAGGGTTGCTACTCTAAAACTGTATTGAGAAATGGTATTGTAAAACTTTGAAGTTGCTCTTGTAAAACTGTGTTGACAAAAAACTGCGTTGTGGAAAACGTGTTGACAAAAAACTGCGTTGTGGAAAACGTGTTGACAAAAAACTGCGTTGTGGAAAACGTGTTGACAAAAAACTGCGTTGTGGAAAACGTGTTGACAAAAAACTGCGTTGTGGAAAACGTGTTGACAAAAAACTGCGTTGTGGAAAACGTGTTGACAAAAAACTGCGTTGTGGAAAACGTGTTGACAAAAAACTGCGTTGTGGAAAACGTGTTGACAAAAAACTGCGTTGTGGAAAACGTGTTGACAAAAAACTGCGTTGTGGAAAACGTGTTGACAAAAAACTGCGTTGTGGAAAACGTGTTGACAAAAAACTGCGTTGTGGAAAACGTGTTGACAAAAAACTGCGTTGTGGAAAACGTGTTGACAAAAAACTGCGTTGTGGAAAACGTGTTGACAAAAAACTGCGTTGTGGAAAACGTGTTGACAAAAAACTGCGTTGTGGAAAACGTGTTGACAAAAAACTGCGTTGTGGAAAACGTGTTGACAAAAAACTGCGTTGTGGAAAACGTGTTGACAAAAAACTGCGTTGTGGAAAACGTGTTGACAAAAAACTGCGTTGTGGAAAACGTGTTGACAAAAAACTGCGTTGTAAGTAACTGTGTTTTAAAAACACGTGGTGTAAAAACAAGTGTTGTGAAGCTTTATGGTAGCTACTCTAAAACTGCATTGCAACACGGTATTGTAAAACTTTAGGGTTGCTACTGTAAAACTGTATTGTAAAACCGAGTTGTAAAACTGTATTGTAAAAGTATTGTAAAACATTGGAGTTGCTGTTGTAAAACTGAGTCGTAAATAATTGTGTTGTGAAGAAACGGCGTGGTGAAGAAACGGCGTGGTGAAGAAACGGCGTGGTGAAGAAACGGCGTGGTGAAGCTTTAGGGTTGCTACCTTAAAACGGTATTGTAAAGCTGAGTTGTAAAACCGTGGTGTAAAACTGCATTGTAAAACTTTGTAGTTGCTGGTGTAAAACCGCGTGGTGTAAAACTGCATTGTAAAACTTTGTAGTTGCTGGTGTAAAACCGCGTGGTGTAAAACTGCATTGTAAAACTTTGTAGTTGCTGGTGTAAAACCGCGTGGTGTAAAACTGCATTGTAAAACTTTGTAGTTGCTGGTGTAAAACCGCGTGGTGTAAAACCGCATTGTGAAGTTTAGGGTTGCTACCTTAAAACGGTATTGTAAAACCGCGTTGTGAAGCTGTATTGTAAAACTATTGTAAAACATTGAAGTTGCTGTTGTAAAACCGTGTTGTAAAAAACATGTTGTAAAAAAACGTGTTGTGAAGGTTTAGGGTTGCTACTCTAAAACTGTACTGTAAGACTATTGTAAAGCTTTGAAGTTGCTGTTGTAAAGCTGTGTTGTAAAACACGTGTTGAAAAACCTGTGGTGTAAAAACACGTGTTGAAAAACCTGTGGTGTAAAAACACGTGTTGAAAAACCTGTGGTGTAAAAACACGTGTTGAAAAACCTGTGGTGTAAAAACACGTGTTGTGAAGCTTTAGGGTTGCTACCTTAAAACCGTGTTGAAAAACGGTATTGTTAAACTTCAGTTGCTACTCTAAAACTGTATTGAAACACCGTATTGTAAAACTTTAGGGTTGCTACTGTAAAACTGTATTGTAAAACTGTGTTGTAAAACTATTGTAAAACTTTGAAGTTGCTGTTGTCAAACTGTGGTGTAAAAAACGTGTTGGAAAAACTGTGTGGTAAAAAACGTGTTGAAAAACTGTGTGGTAAAAAACTGTGTTTTTAAAACATGTGGTGTAAATATACATGTTGTGAAGCTTTAGGGTTGCTACTGTAAAACTCTACTGTAAAACCGAGTTGTAAAACTGTATTGTAAAAGTATTGTAAAATTTTAAAGTTGCTGTTTGAAAAGTGTGGTGTGGAAAAGTGTGGTGTGGAAAAGTGTGGTGTGGAAAAGTGTGGTGTGGAAAAGTGTGGTGTGGAAAAGTGTGGTGTGTAGCTTTAGGGTTGCTACCTTAAAAACGTATTGTAAAACTATTGTAAAACTTTGAAGTTGCTGTTGTAAAACTGTGTTGTGTAACACTGTGGTGTGAAAAAACGTGTTGTGAAAAACGTGTTGCAAAAAACCCCTGTTGCTAAAAAATCTTGTTGCAAAAATAGTGTTGTAAATAACTGTGTTGTAAAAAAGTATGGTAAAAAAACGTGTTGTGAAAAAACATGTTGTGAAACTTTAGGGTTGCTACTCTAAAACTGTATTGTGAAACTGTATTGTAAAACTTCAGAGTTGCTACTGTAAAACTGTATTGTAAAACCATTTTGTAAAACTATTGTAAAACTTTGAAGTTGCTGTTGTAAAACCGTGTTGTGAAAAACCGTGTTGTAAAAAACGTATTCTGAAGGTTTAGGGTTGCTACTGTAAAAGTGAATTGTAAAACTATTGTAAAACTTTGAAGTTGCTGTTGTAAAACTGTGTTGTAAAAACCAGTGTTGTAAAAAACGTGTTGAAAAAACAGTGTTGGAAATAACTGTGTTGTAAAATAAATGTGTTTTAAAAACACGTGGTGTAAAAACGCGTGTTGTGAAGCTTTAGGGTAGCTACTGTAAAACTGAGTTGTAAAACTGTATTGTAAACCTATTGTAAACCTGGAAGTTGCTGTTGTAAAACTGTGTTGTAAAAAACTGTGTTGTAAAAAACTGTGTTGTAAAAAACTGTGTTGTAAAAAACTGTGTTGTAAAAAACCCTTGCTGAGTCCATATCCGGTACCCCGGTGGGTCTTTCTGTCCTGTCATCCGTTTGGTGCACCTCCATTTGGTCCCCGATCCCCTGAGGACACCTGTTCTTTGTTCAATTCCCTTTTGAGCTCCTTGCACCCCCAAGGCTTCTTTGGTCTCTCTGGCCCCTTCTGGATCTCTCTAATCCCTGCGACGATGCCTCTTGCTCTACTGGAGCCTTTTCCAAAGCCATCTTTGTGGTCCAAAGGAGTCTTTTTTTTTTTCCCACCTTACAGTATGTTTCTGTTTGGTGTCTGGTACCCCAAAGATGTCTATGGTCAGCTTAGATCTTCTCTTGAGTTTTTCAGAGGAGGCAATAGCCTTCATCTATTTTTATCGACACATCTCCCGTGGTGGTGTTTATTGTGTTTTGCAATTTAGTTTTGCTTTAGCTAGTTAGGTATTAATTAGGCTGCTTCATACAGTTCCTGGTACGTATCTTGAATTTCCCTGTTTTTTTGGTGGTTTCTGTCCTTTGGGAATCATCTAGTTCTCTTAAGGGAGTCAGTCAGAGAGACGATCATAGCGACTCTGAAATGTCAGCGATTTACCGTAAATAACTTACTTTGCAACCAGAGATATTTTTGAGAAGGGATTCTTAAGGAATCTAATTCTGCTTTGTGATTCAGTCCTATCCAGAAGGTAGTTCTGGTAGAAGTTAGGCTGTACGTGCAGCCTTGCTAGAAATTGGTATGCACAGCCTTGCTAGAAATGAAGCGTAACCCTACAGCATTTTGGCTTTTTTTATAGGAAACTCAAGCACTTCAATTTTGATAACAGCATTGTTATTGCATTTAATGAGCTAGTTTCTTACATCGTTTAGAGGGACATCTATCTTTTTCTATCTACGCCCCAGAAAAATTAAGTTTAATTCCCTACCCGGTCACGTTGCCGATGCCATAGTTGTAGCTGTAGTACAAAAGCAGGTATCGTTTTTGCTAGTAAGGATCGCTTTCTCTGTTCAGGGCTTTGCTTGCTGTAAATTTAAGGCAGGTGAGAACACTCCTGCTGCTCCTCCAGCTGACATTGTAAGTTCTGGTGGTTTGCCCTTCCCCTTTCCCAGGTGAATGTGGGAAGGGTGGTGGGCAGGGCCACAGGGTGTATGAACCACAGCCTCTGCTGAGGGAGTTCATTGTGCTCCTGGGTTTCTCTGGTGTTGGTGCTCAGCTCTTGAGTCCTTTGCAGCTTTTGAGCTGGCTCAGCTCTTTGGGAAGAGGTGTCTGCCTGAGGTAAGAGCTTCAGGACCAGTCAAGGTTCAGCAGCATGTGTGGTAGAAAGTAACACTTGTATGCAGCTTTTATTTCTTTTTTTTTCAGGTCAGTAATTTTGTTTTGAGTGTTCAGGGGTGGTGAGATGGTTTAATAGTATGCATTGTTTTGGGTTTTTTTTTAGTTCTCGATGCATTGTGTTTTCCTGGAATTCCTGACTTTATTGAAAATGGAACCTTGGTTTTTTCACCAGCTTTGCTGTATTCTGTGTAAGTTGCTGATACTATCTCTCTTAATAGGACCGACGGTGACATTATTTAGTAGGGGTTAGGGTGAGCGTCTTGTATGCATGGGTCTATGGAGTTTTAGTAGTTCTCAAGAAGGCAGCAGGGCCATAAGGCATAGTGTCTTTTAGGGTCTGGGATGCCTCGTCGCCTTTCCTCATTGCCCACAGAATGCCATGTTGTCCCTCGAAACTTTGCAGCTTGTGGCAGGCCTCTCGTAGGTTATAAGCCTCGGGACTTGACTTTGTGGGCATGTAGCAGAGCTCAGATTCTCTGGGAAGTTGTGAGTTAGGAGGTGTCCCTGGAATTTGGGATGTGGCTCAGAAGAGCGGCTCCTGAGGGGCAGCCACTGAAGGGGGTTCAGGGGTGCAAATGGAGGGCAGGAGGTGTCAGGAAGCACCCCAATTTACATGGACAGTCTTGCCTCAAGGCTTTAAGAACAGCCCTACCATTTTTGGAAGTCAATTGGCATGAGAATTAGAGATTTGGAAGAAAGACAATAATCAAGGAATCTTGTTGCAATATGTGGGTGATCTATTAATTGCAGCTGAGACAGAAGAACCATGCACCCAGTTAACTCTTAGCCTTTTGAAGTTTTTGGGAATCGGTGGCTATCGAGTGTCAAAAGAAAAAGCCCAAATAACCCAGAGAGAAGTAACTTATTTGGGTTTGGAAATCCTGAAAGGACAGAGACAATTAGGAACCGAGAGAAAGAAGACAATTTGTCATCTCCCCGAGGCCAAGACTCTGAAAGAATTGCGAGCGTTTCTGGGAACGGTCGGGTGGTGTCGCCTGTGGATTGCAAATTACAGCTTGCTGGTCCGACCTTTATAGGAGCAGCTCAAAACCTCAAACAACGGATTTATAGATTGGACCGGTGCCAGGAAAGCTGCTTTCAAACAAGTAAAACGGGCTTTAGTGGAGGCGCCAGCCCAAGGCCTGCCAGATCTCACAAAGACATTTGAACTTTTTACTCGTGAAAGAAAAGGTATAGCTCTGGGTGTCCCGGCCCAACACCTGGGACCAAGTCGGCGAGCTGTGGCCTACTTCTCAAAGCAATTAGACAACGTGAGTCTGGGATGGCCCGGTCGTCCGAGAGCCGTCGTTGCAACTGCGCTATTGATCCAAGAAGCTCGTAAGTTCACCCTAGGACAGAGAATTGCAGCGTATGTTCCCCACATGCTGATCGCTGTGCTCGAACAGAAAGGGGGGCATTGGTTATCCCCTAGTAGAATGCCGAAATACCAAGTGGTGTTGCTGGAGCAAGATGATGTTTCCTTAAAAAGTACTCCTATCGTTAACCCTGCTGTGTTTTTAACAACCGATCAGGTTGAAGGAGAACCGTAACATGACTGCCTGCAGACAACTGAAGAAGTCTACTCCGGCCGACCGGATCTCTGAGATGCGCCACCGGAAGAAATGGATTGGGAAGTATATACCGACGGAAGCGGTTTCATCCGTGAAGGAAAACGTTTATCAGGATACGCGGTAACCGCTACCGAGAAGGTAATTGAATCGCGAGCTTTGCCTTCAAATGTATCTGCCCAAAAGGCTGAATTGATAGCTCTTACTCGAGCACTGGAACTAAGTCAAGGAAAGCAAATCAACATTGGGACAGACTCAAAGTATGCTTTTGGAGTAGTACATGCGCGTGGAGCAGCGTGGAAAGAAAGAGGACTGCTATCCGCACAAGGAACCACCATTCAGCATGCAGAACAAATGCCGAAATTGTTCGAAGCCATTCCAAAGCAAACAGCAGTCGTGATAATGCACCGTAAAGCACATCGGTCGGGTAGGACCGTCCCTGAAACAGGTAACCAGTTGACTGCTAGAGCTGCTAAAGAGGCTGCAGAAAAAGGCATCCTAGCACTAGTTCCAGAGCAAGTGTAAATTTACCTAAAGGTGCTCCAAGTTATAATGAAAAAGGTGAAGAACTAATTATTAAATTGCAGGCTAACAAAAATGAAACAGGATGGGCCGTTAACACCAACAGGTTAAATAAGCGTCCCACCCGCAACAATGAGAGAAATTGCCCCGGCCGAACATAGCAAGGTACATTGGGGAACAGAAAACCTTGTTAAACATTTACAAACGTGTATTTTGAATAGAGATATGATAAAAAGTATCTGAATAATTACAAGTAGGTTTGTATATGTAATAATCCCCAAACCAATAATAAAATCCTTTTTGGAATGACTAAGCAAGGAAATTCTCCAGGAAAATATTGGCAAATTGATTTTACAGAATTGCTTCAAAAAGAGGGATACTGATATATCCCAGTTCTAGTCGATACCTTTACCGGGTAGCCTGAAGCTTTCCCTTGTCGCCCCAACGAAGCAAGAGAAGTAGTTATCATCATTGTTATAATCTGTGTCGCTTTTAGCTGTCTTAAACGAGCTGTGGCACGATCTCTGTTCAAGCGAGACTACTAAAAGAATTAGTAGCCTCAAGCGGGAAGGGGGGGGGGAATTGGTAGCATATTTCCGTACGTTCTGTATGGTATGTCTAAATATTTTGATGGTTTTAATATTTTGTACCAGCCATGGAGACTGGTTTGCTGCTAGGTGACTGTAAAAGTGAGATTTGGTAAATAATGATTAGAAATCTTATACTAACACTATGATTGAAACAATAGACAAAAGTATAGCTGAGCAATTAACTAGTAGAAGTAGTTACTCCTAAGTTTCGCCGTTCTTTGCACTTAGGAGTAGATGTTCCTGTGCGCTAGATGAGAACAATGTTGAAAGAACAAGGACAAGAATAAAGACTTGGAGGACAGCCAACGAGAACTTCAAATGGGTCAGTGGTTGTAAAAGCAGCCCTTCGACTCAAATGGATCCTTCGTTACGTGTGGTCGGATGTAGGCAGTGCTATGATAATCAGTTATAATCATTTCTATGAATATGTATACTAATCTGGTTATTATGCAATTAGTTATTCTATATAACCTGTTTGTGCTAAAGCTGTGGTATGCACGCTAGGTGGAATTATCCCCCGTGTATCCAGCGCTGCAATAAAGAATGCCTGCTTTCTAGCAGTCCAAAACGAGTCTTGGAGAGTTTCTTTGACCGGCTTTTCGGTATCACTTGTCCGTGGGTTGGTGTCTTTCCTCCCCCATGCATCTGTGCGTGAGTGTCTTTCCTCTCCCCCAGTGTTTCTGTCAGTGGTTTTCTCTCGATCCCTGCTCCGTGTGTCCGTCAGTCGGTGTCTCACCCCACCTCGCGTGTCCATCGGTGAGCGTTTTGCCCTGCCTTGCTTGTCCATCAGTCAGTGTCTCGCCCCGTCCCGCCTGTCTGTCGGTCTGTGTCTCCCCATTCCTTGTGTTCCATCAGTCAGTGTCTCTCCTCTCTCTTTTTGTGTCTGTCAGTTGTTAAATTCCCCCCCCCCTTGCTTGTCCATCAGTCGGTGTCTCCCCCTGCCTCGCCTGTCCCTTGGTCCATATGTCCCCCCACCCCACTCTGGCGTGTCCGTCGGTCGGTGTCTGACCCCCGCTCCGGCGTGTCCATCGGTCGGTGTCTGATCCCCGCTCCGGCGTGTCCGTCGGTCGGTGTCTCCTCTCTTCTGCTCCTCCTGCCTGTCTGCAGTGGTTTATATTCACCCATACCCCCCCAAGTCGGTGGGTGTGGGCATTTCCTCCCTGAACCCCTGTTTGGCGAGCGCTGGCCATTCTTCCCTGCCCCCTGCGTGTGAGTAGGCAAGTGTGTTTGGCTTGGAGTTGCTCTGCCTGGGGATGTAGAGTCATGTAGGTGGAATAGAAATAAGTGTCTACGGGTGAAATGTTGATGTGCCTAGACCGTTTAGGCATGGATTGTACAGTCATCTTGGCTCGAGTAGCCGTTGGCGGTCTGTGTGGGCAGCCGTGCCGATAGTGTTTTACGGAGACGATTGGAGCCATGTGGCAGGGGTTGTTGAGGAGTAGTGAAGGGGATTTGAATCTCTAAAGGTGTTAAGTCTTGCACGTGATGGGTTTAAAGTTTGGCCTTTTTTTTTTTTTTTTTAATGGTAGGCTATAGTTGGATTCCAGATGGTATTCCTAGATGGAATCGAGACCTCTGGAATTGTTAAGCTCTTGCTTTGCATCTAGGTGACTTGTTCAGTAATTTTCCTTTTCAGATGCGGAGGGACAAGATGCATGCCAAAGAGTGACAGAGGAGGGAAGCAGAGTACTGCAAGAAGGTGGGTCTGTGAGTGGAGTTGCAGGGAAGATGTGGCCGGTGGCTCTATGACTAGTTTATAGGTTTGGGGTTTTTTTCTTTTATTTTGAAGGTGCGAAGCGGGATCTCGGCACCAGAGGTGACTTGGACAAGCTGAGCCATGACTAAAGGGGTGAAGCAACAGTTCCTTTTGAGGTGTGGTATCGTTGGCAGAGTTGGAAGAGTCCCTTGTCGTTTGCCTTTTGCAGGCGGTACGCAGGGCTCGACGTGGCAAGCTGTCGACGGCAGAGGCGGGGCGGGCGAGGGAAAGGAGAGGGAGATGGGAATCGGTGCGGGCGGGTTGAGGTTTCGGGCGGTGTCTCGGCATGCGTCTTCTGCTTTGGTTTTTGCAGGTGGCGCACGCAGCCTCGGAGGGGCGAAGGCGCAGGCCGACGAGCGGTCCGAGAAGGTGAGGCGGTTGTCGTCCGGGTCGGTGTTGAATAGCAAAGTGTTACGTGGCCCCTCGGTTAAGCTTTTCCTTTTTGTTTTGGAGGCGCTGTGCAGGCCACCTTTGGAATGGGATGAGCGTTTGAGGTGAGCTGTGGATTAGGGAGGAGGAGCGTGGGGCTGGTGACTCTTCACGTTCGTGTGTCTCTGTATCTTTGGTACCACGAGCGACGACGGCTGCAGGGTCCGACTCCGCAATGAGCGAGTAAGCGTAACGCGGTGGCACTTGTGAGGAGCGGGAAGTCAGGGAAGCAGTTGGCGTTGGCCGATGGGATGCTTACTCCCTTTTCTGGTTTGGTTTGGCTGGGTTGGTTGGTTGGTTTGGTTGTTTGGTTTTTTTTTTTACCTGCAGATGACGAAGAGGAGCCTGGCGACTGCAGGAATATCCCAGTTAGCCCGTGTGGTTTTTCTGGATAATGGATTCAGACCGTTGGCCCTCTGCAAGCTAAGTTGAGGGACCAGGGCTGGGGAGAGGCTGGGAGGAAGGGACGAAGCTGGGAATTGCAGGGAGGGGTTTTAAAGTTAGTGCAGGAGAGAGGGCTGTCCCAAAGCAGTCCCCCCTGAGCAGGCGAAGGGACCGGGTTGCTTTTCAGCGCGAGACCTGCGTGTGCCGGGCAGGGCAGTTCCAGCCTGTGTCCGCGGTGGTGTGTAGTTTGTGTAGTCTGTCTTCTGTGCTTAGACCTTCCTCGGGTCTCGATGTCCTCGTCACGCTTGGCGCCGGAGGAGCGTGGCATGCGCTTTGGGCGCCGTCCCTGGGGTCTCGAATGCTCGTACTCATCAGTCCGGTGCCAATCAGGTGCTTCTTTTCTTGCGTTCGGAGCTCTAAAGTGTGGATTGGTCTCGGCAGCTTCCGGTCGGTCCTCTCTTGCGGCGTTCTTCCGGGCTGCGTCGGCAGCTCCACTCTCTTGCCATCCATTTTCTCGGACTGGGACTTCTTCCCCACATCCTGACGTCCTTACGTCTAAAACGCCTGGCTTCTGGCGCATCCATCGTCTGGGTTTTGACAGTGCCATGTTGTAAGGGCCGTTACGTTTGACTCCTCGGGGTCTGCCGTATTGCTTCCCGGCCTCACGGTTGCGGGCCCCGTAGGTCGTCTTGCCCGACGGCGCCTCCCGTCTGGAGGTCATTCTTTTTGCTGAGAGTTTTCTCTCTCTTTGAATCGCCTCGTTGGTAGCGTTCCACGTGGCGAGGTTCTGCGCACAGGCGTGTTTGGCTTGGAGCTGCTCTGCCCGGGGATGTAGAGTCAGGGGTAGGTGGAACAGCGATAAGAGTCTATGGGTGAAATGTTGATGTGCCTAGACCGTCCAGGTGAGGGTTGTACAGTCATCTCAGCTCGAGTAGCCGTCGGCGGGCTGTGTGGGCAGCCGTGCCGATAGTGTTTTACCGAGACGATTGGAACCGTGTGGCAGGGGCTGTTGAGGGGCAGTGAAGCGGATTTGAATCTCTAAGGTGTTAAGTCTTGCACGTGATGAGCTTAAAGTTTGGCGCTGGTCTTTTTTTGGTTGGGTTTCTTTTTTTTTTTTTTTTTTTTTTTTTTAAAATGGCAGGCTGTAGTTGGACTCCAGATGGTCTTCGTAGATGGAATCAAGACCTCTGGAGTGGTTAAGCTCTTGCTCTGCATCCAGGTGACTTGTTCAATATGGGGTTTTTTTCCAGATGCGGAGGGACAAGATGTGTGCCACAGAGCAACGGGGGAAGGCAGCGGAGCACCGTAAGGAGGTGGGTCCGGGAGTGGAGTCGGAGGGAAGATGCGGCCGGTGGCTCTATGAGATTGCTTTGCTTTGCTGTGCTTTGCGGGTTTTTTTGCTTTGTATTGATCCGTATTTGCCTTTGTCTTGCGTTGTTTTGCTCTGTATTTGTATTGACTGTCACGTGAGACTTGTCTCGCATTGTATGACCTTTATTGTGTTTTTTTCTGATATTGTAGTGCTCTGTGCTTGTATTGACTATCATCTGAGACTATCTTGCGTTGTATTGCTCGATATTGGTTTGCGTTGTAGTGTTCTGTACTTGCATTGTTTGCCATCTGAGACTGTCTCGCTTTGCATGGCCCTGCATTGTGTTTTGTATTGCAGTGCTCCGTACTTGTATTGAGCGTCATCTGAGACTGCCTTGCATTCTATGGGTCTGTATTGGTTTTGTATTGTTTTGGTCTGTACTCGTATTGACTGTCATCTGAGAGTCTCTTGCATTGGCCCTGTCCTGTTTTGTCTGGTATGGCAGTGCTCTGAGTTTTTTTGTCTTGACTGAGATAAGAGTACTGCCTTGTATGGCATTATATTTGCACGCGAATTGCATGGCTCTATGTTTGTGTGTGTATCGTATGTCATTGTAGAGACAGCATAGAAAGCTTAATGACTTTGGGTTCTTTGCAAGCAAGGAGTTGAGTGGATCGCAATTGGACTGTGAACTAGCATAGAGTAAGGCAGTAACTGGGCAATGGTTCATATTGTTTATGCGGATGCTTTGTGGCAAGCCTCTAGAAACGGTCAAGGCCTCGAGGTCCGAGTAGCAGCGTGACGGGCCTCGGAGCGATCGGTAACTTTGGGACAGCTCTGTGTTTGTGATGCTCTGTTTTTTCAAGTGCCATGGAGGACACTGACTGTGAGAATGTGTTATTTTTGGAATAGGTGGGAAGCAGGGGAGGGGAGCGGTGGAGGACTTCTCTCTCAAGGATGAAGTGTCTTAATAAAAAGCTTTGTGTGTTGTTTTTGCAGGTGATGACAGGGCACAAGGTGCTTGAATGAACCTTGTGTTTAGGTGACATGGCTGCTATGGAGGTTGGACTGTGACACGTGGCACTGTGAAAGCTAAGTATCGGGTTGAAAATGCACGGATGGTGGAGATGATGGTGTGTGTTGAAACATTTGTGTAACGGAAGGGTAGTTTGGAAGGGGAGTGGGCTCGTGCCAGGGTTTTTGCAGGTAGGGCGATTTTTGAGTCCCCCGGTGCCGCAGGCACAGGATGATGGCCCTTTGATGGTGGTGGGCAGTTGCATGGATGATTTGAGAGTGAGGGCTGGCATGTATGCGATCTGAATGAGTGGTGTGTTGCGAACATGTGTAACCTTGTAGGGTTATGTGGTTTAGCCTTTTTATGTTTTTTCCTTTCAGGTTGGATGTAGAGTTGAGATGTTTTTCAGGGAATTAGAGAAAAAAAAAATTAGAATTAAAAAAACCCAGCTGCGATATAGGTTGGTTTTTGGTGTCGTCCCATCCCGTTCCGGCCCCCCCTCCCACTTTTTTTTTCCCCTGGTCCTAGCCGCTCCATGAGGCGATGCTGATCCCCAGTGTTCGGACCGGGGTCCGGCTCGGGCCAGGGTTTTCACAGGCAGGGCGATTTTTTTCAAGGCTCCCGGGAATAGTGTTCCCATGGAGCGCTGCCCTGGAATGTGGTAATTGCCACTTAGCACAGGGAATTATTTTGTTCAGCAGATGGTCTTTGGAAGACAGCTGAGGATTTTGGGGGGGGGGGGTGGAGTTGGAGTAGATAGCCAGCATTGAGTAGGCCAGGGTTGTGAAGTGGGTGAGTGTAACTGTATTTTTCTGTGGTGGGTTTCTCAAATCTTTGGGTGGTCTTTGTAGTTTGTGATGTAATGATATTTTTCAATTTTTATTTTTGTGCCCAGGTGTGGAAGTGGACAGTCTGTCAAGATGAGCAGAGCTCACTCGTTTTCAGCTTGGGAACAGGGATCGTGGAAGTAACGTCACCTCGGGGAGGAAAACCTCTGGACGTGAAGCGACAGACATAATGGGAGCGAGGAATGTGGAAAAGACCACTCCGTAGAGAATTGCAGGCACTATATAGTGGCAATTCTTCTTAAGGTAATGCTAAATTTTTGGAGTTTAAATGTATTTGTAAAAATAATGATTAAAAGAGGAATGAAACTAATAGTGGCAAATATTTGACCAATGCGGCCATAACTCTTTTCTATACATTGTAGTAAAAGTACATTGTAGAATTGGACTGTAAATACTGACACAGCTGAATGTACGTGGAGTCAGTAATGGACCAAATGAAACAAAAATAAAATGAAAAAAAGGCAGGTAATTAGGTCTCCTTGTGAGAGTCACAGTACTAATGGCAATCACAAAAGCAAGTGCAGAGCGAAGCATGTGTGTTTAGTGCCCATAGGTCAACTTAGCTGTTTAAGTAAGTGAAAGTGTTCATTAGAATTAGGTATCCAAGGGAGAGTTGTAGATACCTCGAGGTAAATGTAGCTGCGGATGGGTTAATAGAAAGGGTGTGCATTACTGGCTCTAGTAATTGCACAACTTTGAAGCTGGTGCTGTAGCTATGTCACTGTGACATGGGCTCGGGTACTGTGTAACTTTGAAATTTGCTCGGGCACGGTGCGCTGCCGAAATGGGCTCGGCTACAGTGTAACTTTGAAGTGGGCTCGGGCGCGGTGCGTCGCTGAAATGGGCTCGGCTACAGTGTAACTTTGAAATGGGCTCGGGCGCGGTGCGTCGCCGAAATGGGCTCGGCTGCAGTGTAACTTTGAAATGGGCTCGGGCGCGGTGCGTCGCCGAAATGGGCTCGGCTGCAGTGTAACTTTGAAATGGGCTCGGGCGCGGTGCGTCGCCGAAATGGGCTCGGCTGCAGTGTAACTTTGAAATGGGCTCGGGCGCGGTGCGTCGCCGAAATGGGCTCGGCTACAGTGTAACTTTGAAATGGGCTCGGGTGCGGTGCGTTGCGGAAATGGGCTCGGGTAGTGTGCGGCGCCGAAATGGGCTCGGGCGCGGTGCGGCGCCGAAATGGGCTCGGCTACAGTGTAACTTTGAAATGGGCTCGGGTAGTGTGCGTCGCCGAAATGGGCTCGGGCTACAGTGTAACTTTGAAATGGGCTCGGGTAGTGTGCGTCGCCGAAATGGGCTCGGGCGCGGTGCAACTTTGAAATGGGCTCGGGTAGTGTGCGGCGCCGAAATGGGCTCGGCTGCAGTGTAACTTTGAAATGGGCTCGGGTAGTGTGCGTCGCCGAAATGCGCTCGGGTGCGGTGCCGAAATGGGCTCGGCTACAGTGTAACTTTGAAATGGACTCGGGTAGTGTGCATTGCCGAAATGGGCTCGGGCAGTGTGTAACTTTGAAATGGGCTCGGGTGCGGCACTAAAATGGGCTCGGTTACTGGATAATATGTGTATAATATCTGGGGTTTTTTTCATTCTGTATCTCCATGTCCCCATTCTTCTTCCTGCTCTTCTCTTTCTCTAACCCTTTGTGGTGCTCCCTACTCTTTCTATTCATGTCTTCTATTTCTCTGCAGGGGTCCTAATACCTCTCTTTCTCCAACCTCCTGCGTTTCTCACAGTCTCTCTCTATCTCTTGTCATTATTCTCATCTGTCACTCTGTCTTACTTCCTGTCCCATCGTATCATGTTGTATCTGTTCCTCCTGCTTTTTTCTCTCCATCTGTCCAGATCCCTGTCCCTTTTTTCTTCTACTGCTGTCCCTCTGCCCTGCTTCCTCTTGCTATCTTTTCTGTATTTCTGTTTTATTTCCTCTTACATCCTTTCTAACTGTATCCCCTGTCCAGCTAGCTGTCCCTTCTCTCTTTTTCTCTCTTCCTCTATATCTCTCTCACTGCCTATCAACCACAGTTGTTTTTTCCTCCAGTGCTGTCCTGCTCTCTGTCCCTTTTTTCTCACTCTCGTTGTCATGTTCCCTGTGTCTTTTTTTTAACTCCTCCATCTCTGTCCTGCAGCCTATCACTATTTTTTTCCTCTTCCATCCCTTTGTCCTTCTTCCAGTCCTTGTCTCTCTCTCCCTTTGTTCTCCTTCCCTTCCTTTTTTCCTTTCTTGCTACATCTCTGTTCTGCTCCCTAGAATAGAATCAAATTGAATCAAATAATGAAATTTGGAAAAGACCTCTAAGATCATTAAGTCCAACCATCAACCCAACATGACCACGCCCACTAAATCATGTCCCAAAATGCCACGTCTACCTGTTTTTTGAACACCTCCAGGGATAGTGACTCCATCACTACCCTGGGCAGCCTGTTCTAATTCCTGACAACCCTCTCAGTAATTTTTTCTGATATCCAATCTAAACCTCCCCGGCGCAACTTCAGGCCATTTTCTCTCGTCCTGTCTCTAGTTACTTGATAGAAAAGACCAGCACCCGCCTCACTTCAACCCCCCTTTAGGTAGTTGTAGAGAGCAATAAGGTTTCCCTTCAGCCTCTTTTTCTCCAGACTAAACCACCCCAGTTCCCTTAGCCGCTCCTCATAAGACTTATGCTCCAGGCCCCTCACCAACTCGGTTGCCCTTCTCTGGACACGTTCCAGCACCTCAATGTCTTTCCCATAGCGAGGGCCCCAAAACCGAACGCAGTACTCGAGGTGTGGCCTCACCAGTGCCGAACACAGGGGAACAATCGCTTTTCTGCTCCTGCTGGCCACACTGTTTCTGGCTCATATTCTGCCAGCTATTAACCAGCACCCCCAGGTCTTTTTCCGCCGGGCAGCTTTCCAGCCGCTCTTCCCCAAGCCCGTAGCGCCGCACGGGGTCGTTGCGACTGAAGCATGGGAACGGGTACTTGGCGTCGCTGAACGTCATGCGATTAGCCTTGGCCCATCGATCCAGCCTGTCCAGATCCCTCTGTAGAGCCTTCCTACCCTCAAGTAGAGCAGCCCTCCCTCCCAACTTGGTGTCATCTGCAAACTTACTGAGGGTACACTCAAGCCCCTTATCTAGATCATTGATGATAAAGATACTAAAGAGAACTGGCCCAACACCGAGCCCTGGGGAACACCACTTGTGACCGTTAGTCAACCAGATTTAACCCTGTTCACCACAACTGTCTAGGCTCAGTCATCCAGCTAGTTTTTTTTACCCAGCGAAGAGTACACCTGTCTAAGCTATGAGCTGCCAGCCTCTCAAGGAGTATGCCATGAGAGACAGCGTCAAAGGCCTTGCCGAAGTCAAGGTAGGTAACATCCACAACCTTTCCCTCATCCACTAGGCGTGTCGCCTGGTCATAGAAGGAGATCAGGTTGGTCAAGCAGGACCCGCTTTTCATGAACCCACGCCGGCTGGGCCCGATCCCCTGGTTGTCCCGCACGTGCCACGTGAGCGCACTCAAGACGAACCGCTCCATAATCTTCCCCGGTACTGAGGTCAGGCTGACAGGCCTGTAGTTCCCTGGATCCTACCCACCCTGGCCCTTTTCTGTGTCCTTCTCCTTGCCTCCCCTCTCCATTTCTCTGTCTTATTCCCTCTGCAGTTTTTCTTATTCTTTGATGCTCTGTCCTGTTCCTTGCCGCTATCTTTTCTCACTCTGTCTCTGTCCTGCTCCATGTCTTTTAATTTTGCCTGTCTTTCACTTTGTCCTGTTTCCCTGGCCCTTTTTTTCTTCTCTGTATCACCTTGTCTCGCTCACTGTTCCTGTCTGATGCTGTGTCCTGCTCCTTGTCCTTCTTTCCCCCTCACCCCATCCCGCATTCTGCTTTCTGTCTTTCTTTTTTCTCTTTCTAGCCTTCTGCCCCAATGCTGCTTTCTCCACCGCTGTCCTGCTGCCTGCCCCTTGTTTCCTCTCACTGTTCCTCTGTCCCGCTTCCTGTCCCCATCTTTTTCCATCTTTATTTCTCTATCCTGCTGCCTGCCCAGTTGTTTCTTGCTATATCTCCCTGTCCACCTGGTTCTCCCTTTTCTCCTTTCTCTCCTCCTCTGTCCCGCTCCCTGGCCCTTTTTTTCTCCTCCTCACCTCTCTCTGCTCTAGCCCGTTGCTTTCCCCCCCCCCCACTTCTTAATCTCTTTGTACAGATCTGAACCTTTCTTTCTTTCTCATTCCCTGTCCTTTTTCTGTCTCTGTCTGTATGCCCTGTGCTCTGTCATAGTTGTCATTCCTCCTTTGTTTGTTCTCTCTTTCTACCCCCATCTCTGTCCTGTTTACTGACCCTACATCTTCTTGTTCCATCTCTCTCTTTCTTGATTTCTCTACCTCTCTGACCTTTTCTTTTGACCTTTCCTCTCTCTTTGCTCCTCGGTCTTCTCCCTTGTCTTATTTTTCTCTTTCTACTCCTCTATCTCGCTCCCCATCACTGTATTTTCTTTCTCCATTTCTCTGCCCCACTCCCCCTGCCTCTCTTTCTCCATCCCACCGTGCTGCTGCCCGTCCCTCCTTCCCTCTCTCCCTCCCTCTTTCTCTGTTGTTATCCTCGAGTCCTTTGTTGTCTCTCCACCCCTCTGTCCCGCTCCCCAACCCTAATTTTCCTCATTTTATGTTTCCATTTCTCTGTCCTGATTTTGGTCCCTGTTTTTCCTCTGGCTCCATCTCCCTATCATTCTTCCTGTCGTTCTCTCTCTATCCCAGTGTCCTTCTCCCCATCCCTCTCTTTTTCTCTGTATCCATTTTCTTGCACCCTGTCCCTCGCTTGTCTGTCCCTCGCTTGTTTTCGGTATCCCTATCTCCTTCCTCTTGTCCTTCCTTCCCTGTGCCACCTCTGCCTCTGGCCTGCTGCTCGTCACTGGTATTTCTTTCTCCCACTCTTTGTCCAAGTTCTGTCGTTCTCTTTTGCTCTCTGTCCTTCCTCCAACCTGCCTTTTCCTCCCTCTGCCCCTAATGCTTCCTTCTCCATTTCTCAGTGCTGCTCCCTGCCCCTTTTTTTGTTTCACTGTCCATCCTGCTTCCTCTCACAGTTTTTTCTGCCTTTATCCCTCTGTCCCGCTGCCTGTCTCCTTGTTTCTAGTTATAGCTGCCTGTCCAGCTAGGTGTCCCTTTTTTCTTTTCTCTTTTCCCTACTCTGCCCCTACTTTTTCTTCCTCTATCTCTGTCAGTTTTTTTCCCCCCTCCATCTCTTTCTTAATCTGCATCTGGTTCCCTCCACTGCCGCCAGTCCCGTTGCTTGTCCTGCTTTTTGTCTCTCTGTGTATCGCGCTTTCTATCCCCATTACTTTCTCCCTTCCCCCTTCCTTTTTTCCTCCTTTTGCTCTATATCCTTTGTCCTGTTGCTCATTAGTATTTTTTCTTTCCATTCCTCTATCCTGTTCCCTGTCCCTCATTTCTCTGTCCTGGTACGTATCATTATTTTTGCTGTCTGCATCCCACTGCCCTGTTTCCCATTCATCTCTTTTGGCTCCATTCTCCCATCCTGCTCCCCATCAGTATTTTGTCTTTCTCCAGCTCTCTGACCTGGTCCCCATCCCCCTTGTTTCTTCTCTGTTATTCTTTCTGCTTCCTTGTACTTCTCGCTCTGCTATCTTGCGTACCACATGCCGTTCCTCTCTGTTTACACCCCGCTGTCTCCGTCCCCTCCCTCTCTTTGCCTCTCTATCCCTCTGTCCTTGTCTCTGTTTTTTCTTTCTCCATGTCTCTGTCCTGCTGCCCAAGTCTGTCCAGTTCCCTTTTTCCCCCCTTCTCTGTTGATTACTCAGCTTTTCTTCCTCTCCCTATTTTTTCTTTCTTCATCCCTGCGTCCTGCTGCGTGTTCCCTTGCTCTCACTCCCCCAGTATCTTGCTGTGTGTTATTCATCCTTCTCCCCGTTGATTTTTCCTCTTGCTTTGTCCTTTTGTCCTGCTCCCTATAAGCATTTTTTAATTTTTTATATTTCTGTTCTTCTGCACGTTGCCATTTTTTCGTTCTCCATCTCTCCTGCTCCCTATCCCCCACTTTCTCTCGTGTCATTCTTTCTTCTTCCCCGTGCCTGTGTTGTGCCGTATCCTCGCATCCCTCTCCCTCCCTATCACGCTGTCTTGCTCCCCATCCCTCTTTTTTTCTTTCTACCCTTATGACGTGCCCTGGTCTTTCTCTCTACATCTTTCTGTCATAGTCCTTATTTTGCTCTTCTTGCTCTTTTCTTCTCTCTTCCTCTATCCTGCTGCCCATCGCTATTTCTTCATTTTCCATCCCTTTATCCCGCTCCCTGTCCTTGTCAATCTTTCCCTTTGTTCTGCCTCCAGTCTTTGTTTTCTCTGTCTCCATCCTTTTTCTCTCTGCTGCTCAGTCCTTCTCCCTCATCTTATTTTTTCCTTTTTGCTCTCCCTCTCTTTTTCTCTGTGACCCTCTGTGCTGTTCCTTTCATTTTCTTTCTCTAATGATCTGTTGTCTTACCTGTCCCCCCCTCACTGTCTCTCTCCCTCTATCCTGCTCCCCGGCCCTATTATTTGTTGCTTCGCTTTCCGTCCCACTCTCCGTCCCCATTTTCTCTGTTGCTCTCGTTGCCTCCCTATGCCAGCGTCCCAATCCCCATCCCGCTCTCTTTTGCAGTATCCCACTTTCTGGCTCTCTGTCTCTTACCTATTTTCTATATCCAGCTGTCCTTCCTCCTGTCTTTCCTTGTCCCTCTGGCCTGCTGCCCATCACCAATTTTTTTCTTTCTCCATCTCTCTGCCTCGGTCCTATCACTCTCCGCCTCTCCCTGTCTCTAATATTCCTTTCTCCATCTATGCCCTGTCCCTTTTCTCTTATTCTCTCTGTCTTCCATCCTCCCCCTAACTTTTTGTCTGCACATGCCCATACTGCCTGTTCCATCGTTTCTCGCTATATGCCCCTGCCCAGCTCGCTGTTGCATTATACCCCTCTGTCCCGCTCCCTGGCTTTTTTTCTCATCCCGGAACTGGTTTTTATCTCTCCATCCCTTTGTCATGATTGCCGTCTCGTTTTTCCTCAATCTTTCTGGCTTGTTTCCTGCCTTCTTTCTCTCTCTCCCTCCGTCCTACTCCTGCGCGTACCGCACGAGGGAGCGAGACTACGCGTCTAGGAAGCTTTGTCTCGTAACAGCTGTCAGACACCCGCGTATTCTCTTAGGTGGAGGATAGCCAAGTGACCGGAGTTAACAGAAGAGGAAGGGAGGAGAGGAGGAGAAAGAAGCAGCTGAACTGGCAAATTCTCCCGGCAGCGTCAAGAGCGAAAGCTGCGGTGAGGCCTGGGCCCTCAGGGCCCTGTCACTCCTCTTGGGCGTCCCGGGCCCTCCCTTACCCCATTTTTTCCTCCCCTGTACCTCCTTTTTCCGTTTTTCTCTGAGCAGTTCCCTGTCCCCATGTGTTAGGTCTTCTCTGTCTCTGACCTGTAGCCCATAGCTAACTCTTTCCTTCTCTGTCTTGCTCCTAGCCACTATTTTTGCATTCTTCCCTCTCTGTCCTGCAGCTCATCGGTATTTTTGCTGTTTCTGGCTCACTCTGTCTGGCTCCCTGTCGTTCAAGGTCTCCCTTCTTGGCTCTGTAGCACATCACGCATCTTGTTCTTTCTCCATCTGTCTTTATCCTGCTCCCAGCCCCTCATTTTGAATTCCCTCCTCTTTGTCTTGTTGCCCATCAGTATTTTTTCCTTTCTCCATGTCACTCTCTCTTGCTTCCTGTTCCTGTTTTTCTAAGTCTTCTCTTTCTGCCCCCTAGACCGTCACTATATTTTTCTATCCCCATCTCGGTTTGTCTGGCTCCCTATTCCTCTTTCTTCATTCCGCCCTATCTGCCACATCGCCCGTTGCTTCTTTCCTTTCTGTCCATCTTACTGTCCCCATTTCTAAACTCTTCTCCTCTGCCTGATACACGCCTGATAGCTCGTTGTAGCCTTTTTTCTTTCTCTGTCTCTCTCTGTCCAACTCTCCTCTTTTTCATTTTTATTTCAGCCCTCTCTCTCTCTCTAGAAGCCTGTCAGGACTTTTGCCCCTTTCAGTCTCTCCATCTGCCTCCCTGCCCCTGTTTTTTGTTTCCTCCACCTCTGCCCTGGTACCCATCAACATTTTAATTTTCTCTGTCTCTCTCGGTCCAGCTCAAGATCCTGATTTCTTTTTTAAAATTCCTCCCCCTCTGCCCTGCAGAGCACCGCTTTTCAAGTTGTCTTTCTTCGTATCTCTCTCTCTCTGGCTCCCTGCCCCTGTTTTTTCATTCCTCCCTCTCTGCCCTAGAGCAGCTTCCCCCCCCCCCCCCGGCTCTCTCTTTCCAGTTCCCAGGCCCTGTTTTTCAATTTTCTCTTTCTTTGCCCTGTGCCACATTGCAATTTCATTTCTTTTGCGCGCGCTCTCTCTCTCTGGCTCACTACCAGGATTTTTTAATTCCTCCCTGTCTGTCTTGTAGCCCATTGCTGTTTTTTCTTTCTCGGTGTCTCTCTGTCCAGCTCCCTGTTTTTACTTAAAAAAAAAAAATTCCCTCCTTCTTTGCCCTGTACACATCGCTCTTTAAAGTTCTCCTTCTCTGCCCTGTGGCCTACTGTGATTTGTTCTTTCTCTGTCTCTCCTTTTTCTGGCTCTCGGTCCCTATTTTTCAGTTTCTCCCTCTCGGCTTGTAGCACAATGTTGTTATTGATCTTTCCTCATTTCTCTCTTGTCCAGCTCCCCGCCCCTGTTTTGTAATTCCTCCCTCTCTGCCCTGCGGCCCGTTGCTATTTTTGCATTCTCTATCCTGCTCCCTGGCTTGAGTCTTTAATCGCTCCCTCTCTGCCCTGTAGCCTGTTGCAGGGTGGTTTGGGGTTTTTTTCTTTCTTTCTCCGTTGCTCTCTGTCCAGCTCCCTGTACCTACTTTTTAATTCTTCCCTCGCTGCCCTGCAGCCTGCCGCTATCTTCCCTTTGTCTCTCTCTGCATGGCTCCCGGTCCCTTCCGTTTTGAAATCCCTCCCTCTCTGTCTTGGTGCTCATCGCGTTTTTGTCCTTTCTCCGTATCTCTAGCTGGCTCCCTCTTACTATTTTTCAATTTTTTTCTTTCTCTGTCTCTCTGTCCAGCTTTGGATACCAATTTTTTTAATTCCTCCTTCTCTTCCCCGCAGCCTGTCTTTCTTCCCCCTGCCCCTTATTTGTCCCACCACCACCACCTCTGCTTCCCTGTCGCCATTTTAATTCCTCCCTCTCCACCCTCTGGCTGTTGCTATACATCCCGTGTGTGTCGCCCTGCATCTGGCCCCCTGTCCCTATCTTTTCATTCCTCTCTCCTCCCTGTAGCCCATCGCTATAACTTTCTTGTGCCGTCTCTCTCTGTGTTTGGCTCTGGATCCCTGTTTTTTCCTTCCTCCCTCCCCTCTCTCTGCCCTGTTGCCCCTGGCTATTTTATCTTTCTCCATCTCTCTCTGTCCAACCCCCGATCTCTATTTTTTCATTCCTCCCTCTCTGTCCTGTAGCCCATCGCTATTCTTTCTTTCTCTGGCTCCCCGTCCCTGTTGTTCAGTTTCTTCCTTCTCGGTTCTGCAGCACGTTGCGATTCTGTTTCTTTCGTTGACTCTCCTTTCCCAGTCCCTCACTTTTAATTCCTCCCGCTCTGTCCTGTTGACCCTCGGGTTCCCCCTCGCCTTTCTCCACCTTGCTCTCCACCTTGCTCTTTCTTGCTTCCCGGCCCTGTTTTTTAATTCCTCCCTCTCTTCCGCATAGCTCGTCGCTTTTTTCTTTTCTCCATCTCTCTACGTCAGTCTCACTGCCCCCATTTTTAAAATCTTCCTTTCTGCCCTGTACCATGCCGATATTTTTGCCTTTCTCTAACCCTCTCTGTCCAGCTCCCTGTCCCTATTTATTAATTCCTCCTCCTTCCTGCGCCCAGAGCTATTCCCCGCGATTTCCATCTCTCTCTGTCTGGCTCCCTGTCCCCAGTTCTTAATTCCTCCCTCTGGCCCCCATAGCATGTCTGGACTTCCCCCTGGCTCCCCCTGTCTCGGCTGGGCTCCCCCTCTCTCTGCTGCCCCCCTCCCCGTTGCCCCCTGCCTCCTGTTGGTCCCCTCTTCTCTGTTGCCCCCCCCCCCCGTTGGGCTCCCCCTCTCTCTGTTGGGCTCCCTCTCTGCATTTTAACTCCACAGTCTCTGTCTCATAGCCCCACAGTATTTGTCTTTTCCCATCTCTCTTGCCTGGCTCCCTGACACTAGTTTTTACTTCCTCCCTACATGTCTTTTAGCCCATTGCTTCCCCCTCTGCTTTCTCTATGTCTCTGTCCGGCTCCCACTCCCTGTTCTTTAATTCCTTCCTCCTCCCTGTAGCCCACTGCTGGTTTTTTCTGTTCTCTATCATGCTCTGTCTGGTCCCCTGTCCTTTATTTATCAATTCCTCTCTCTCTGCCCTGTGGCCTGTTGCTTTTTCCCGTTTTATTTCTTCCTCTCTTTCTGTCCAGCTCCCTGTCCCTGGTTTCTCAATTCCTCCCTGTCTGCCCTGTCACACGTACGATCTTTTGCCTTTCTTCACCTCTCTCTGGCAAGCTCTCTGTCCCTCTTCCTTAATTCCTCCCTGTTACCCCTTCTTAATTCTTCCCTGTAGTGTGTGTAGCTATGTTGTTTGTTTTGTGTTGTTTCCCACCCCCCTGCCCCTTCCCTCCATCATTTGCTGTCCTGAGTCCCTGTTGTTTCATTCCTCTGTCTGTGCCCTGTTTCTTGTCAATTTTTCTTTCCTCATCTCTCTCAGTCCAGCTGCGCACCCTTGTTCTTTTTAACTCCCTCTCTGTCATGCTGCCTACACCAGTTTTTTTCTGCATCTCCATCCTGCTCCCCATCCTTCCTTGTCAGTCACTGTCCCGTTATCTCTTCCTCCTCTCCCTGCTGCGTCTTTCTCCATCCCTGTCGGGCTCGCTGTCCCGTTCTCTGCCTCATGCTTTCTGATTACACCCCCACTCTCCAGCAGGCTGCCACTTTTATCCTCTCATCTAGCGTGCAGCACCCCGGTCATTTTTGGCAGCCTCCACCTCTGCCCACCAGCTCATCAGCCCAGGAGCCAACCAACTGACTGCCAAGGAGTCCCAGGGGCAGGGGGAGCTTTGGCGGCCCTGAGCAGACTTGCTCCCAGAACTTATTACACGCATGACTGCATAAACACTCGCCGTCTCCTTTGTGCTCCCTTTGCACAGAGCGAGGGGCTGTGAGGGAGTCCAGGGGAGGAGGTGATGCATTGTGGGGGTCGGGTGATGGCCCCCTGGTGGTCCTGCTGGGCTCCAGCTGTGGGCCAGGGCTGGAGGAGCCTCAGGTGCAGGCAGTGAGGATGATGGTGACAGCCCCTCCCTCTAATGGGGTGGCTGCCTGCAGAGGGGCCAGCACTGCCCTGCCCTGGCTGGCTGCAGAGAGGCCGAGGGAGGAGCGGAGCAGTTGCCGAGCTCTGCCGGGCCGCGACTGCGCCGAGGGAGAAGGCGAGCGGGGCTGCGTGATGCTCCCCGACCCTGTGTTTCTTCTGCCACGTCCCTGCGGGGCTCCTCATCCCTTTTTTATTGATTTCTCCATCTCACTGTCCTTTTCCCTGTACTTTTCCTTCTCTGCTCCTCAGCCTTTCTCCCTCATTTTATTTTTCTCTTTCTGTTCCTCTCTCTTGCTCCCCAACGCTGTATTTTCATTCTCTGTATCTGCTGCCGCAGTAACAACTGCCAAGTTGTCCCAGGGGAAGGGCGAGCGTACGGGCACCGAGCCCCGGAGCAGACTCACTCCCAGGACTTACACGCATTAACAAATAAACATTTTCTCACCACCCACCGACCGGTGCCCAGCCAATCCCCTGGCTGCGGCATCCCCTGGCCAGCTTCCCCAGTTGATATACTGGGCAGGACATCATATGCTATGGAATACCCTTTTGGCTCGTTTGCGTCAGCTGTCCCAGCTGTGTGGACTCCCAGCCTCCACTGGCAGGGCAGTATGAGAAGCTGAAACGTCCTCAACTTAGTATAAACACTGCCTCGTGACAACTAAAACATCACTGTTTTATCAACATTATTGTCATGCTAAATGCAAACTACAGCACTATACCAGCTACTAGGAAGAAAATTATCTCTATTCTAGCCAAAACCAGGAAACTCCCTCTGCTCTTTACCTCATTTCTTGTCAAACTTTCTTTCTATGCCTCCCTCTATCTAGCTCCCTCCTCTTCCTCCTCTTTATTTCTTCTCACTCTTTCCTTTACCCTGTCAGTTTTAAAATTTTCTTTATACGTATGTCTCTCCCCAGCTCCCCGGCCTTATTTTTTAATTTGCACCCATGTGAATCGTACCCCGTCGCTTTTTGAATTTTTTTTCTATTTCTCCCTCTCTCTTCCTCCCTGTCCCTGGTTTTAAATTGTTTCTTGTTTCCTGTACCCTGCTGCTTTCTTGTTTGTTTCTATGTATCCCCCAGTCCGTCTCCCTGCCTTTATTTCTTAATGTTTTCCTATCTGCCTCATACCCTATTGCTTTTTAAGTTTTATTTCTATGTCCCCCTCGATCCAGCTCACTGTCCCTATTTTTGAATCCCTCCCTTTAGCTGGGGAAGGGTCTGCCCAGGCACACCCACCTGAGGGAGCTGACGAAGGTGAACCATCCGAGGAGGGAATCCAAGGGGGTCCCGCAGGCAGCCACGTCCAGCAAGGAACAGCCAGCCCCCGCGGCGAGGAAGTATCCCTCCGAGCCATCCCCGGCAGAGCGCGCCAGCAGCGCACGGCGCCTCCGTCAGCCGCGCGCACAAGCCACCGGGAAGCCTCACGGGAGAGGAGCGTCGAGGCACCTGCCGCCGAGGCGGAGAGAAAAGCATCGGGGCGGTGAATGTCTCCCACCGGCGTCGGGAGCTGCGGAGAGTCACGCATTCTGTCGCGTGCATCCCGCTCCGTCTCTGCTGCCCTTCCCCAGATCTCTGTCCGCCTCCCTGCCTGTCCCTCCTTCCGCCTCTCCCTCCACCAGCCCACCTGCCTGCCTGGCTCTCCAAAACTTGTTACTCTTCTGCCAACTCTGCCCTGTACCACTTCATCTATACATTTTTTTTCCTACGTTTCCCTCTCTGTGGCTCCTATTTTTTACTGCTTTCCCATGTTTCTTGTACCCAGTTGCATTTTAATTTCTCTTTCTATGTTTCCCTCCCTCTGATGCCCCAACCCTTTTTAAAATTCCTCTCTCTCTCCTGTACCCCATCACTTTTTGCTTTTTATGGTTCCTTCTATCCATCTCCCTGTCCCTATTTTTAAATTATTATCCATCTTTTGCTTCTTGTACCCAATCGCCGTTTAAGTTTCCTGTCTACATTGTCCTCTATCCATCTCCTCGTCCTTGTGTTTTTATTCTTGTCTGTGTTTCTTGTACTCAGCTGCTTTTTAAAATTCCTTCTATGTCTCCCTCTATCTGGCTCCCTTTCTTGATTTTTTATTTCTTCCCTATATTTCTTATACCCCTTTGCTATTTAATTTATCTTTCAACAATTCCCTTTATCTCGCTCCCTTTCCCTAGATTTTAATTCCTCCCTTGCTTCCATATACCCCGTCACTTTTAAAATTGTCTTTCAATGTTTCCTTCTACTCTGATCCCTGTTCCTGGTTTTCAGTTCTTTCCTGTCTGTCATGAATTACGTTGCTTTCTAAATTTTGTTTCTATGTCTACTTTTATCTAGTTAACTGTCCCTAATTTTCAATTTTGTACTCTCATAATTCTTTTTGTTGTGAAATTTTGTTTCTAGGTGTACTTTTATCACGTTTTCTCTCCCTATTTCCTAATTTTTTTCCCGTTTCCTGTATCCTCTCGCTTATACATTTTTCAGTCTATGTCTACTTTAATCATGATCTCTCTCCCTGTTTATTAATTATTTCCTGTCTGTCCTGTGCTCTGTCGCTTTTAAATTTTCTTTCCTCATCTACTTGTAGCCAGTTCACCGTCTTTATTTTTGAATTCCTTCTAGTCTGTCCTGTATCCCATTGCTTTTAAAATTTTCTATCTCTGTCTCTGTCTATTTAGGGGGTTTTGCTATTTTTTCAATTTTTCCTGTTTTCACTTTTGAATTTTTGTTTGTGTTCACTTCTACATGCTTTTGTCTCTATTATTTACTTTTTTCCTGTATTCTATCTGGTCGCTTTTAAAATTTTCTTTGCGTGTCTACTTTTATCAAGCTGTCTATCCCTTGTTTTTAATTCTTTCTTGTTTGTCACATACCTTGATGCTTTTTAAATTTTCTTTATGTCTTTTTTTTTTTTCCCCTTCTCTTAGTTCATCCCCTGGCTTTAGAGGGTCTCCTCGGCATGTAGAATCATAGAATCATTGAGGTTGGAAAAGACCTTCAAGATCATCGAGTCCCACCATCATCCATGCCCACTAAACCATGTTCTGGAGTACCTCGTCTACACACTTTTTTAATACCTCCAGGGACCTCCATTTCCTCTCGTCCTATCTCCAGCCACCTGCTAGAGGAGACCAGCACCCACCTCGCTACACCCCCCCTTTAGGTAGTTGTAGAGAGCGATAAGGTCTCCCCTCAGCCTCCTTTTCTCCAGACGAAACCGCCCCAGCTCCCTTAGCCGCTCCTCATAAGACTTACGCTCCAGGCCCCTCACCAACTCGGTTGCCCTTTTCTGGACACGTTCCAGCACCTCAACGTCTTTCCCGTAGCAAGGGGCCCAAAACTGAACGCAGTACTCGAGGTGCGGCCTCACCAGTGCCGAATACAGGGGAACAATTACCTCCCTGCTCCCGCCGGCCACACTATTTCTGGTACAGGCCAGGATGCCGTTGGCCTTCCTGGCCACCTGGGCACACTGCTGGCTCATATTCAGCCAGCTGTCAACCAGCACACCCGGGTCTTTCTCTGCCAGGCAGCTTTCCAGCCGCTCTTCCCCAAGCCCGTAGCGCCGCACGGGGTCACCGTGACCGAAGCGGAGGACCCGGCACTCGGCCTCGTTGAACCTCATACAATTGGCCTCGGCCCATCGATCCAGCCTGTCCAGATCTCTCTATAGAGCCTTCCTACCCTCAAGCAGATCGACCCTGCCTCCCAACTTGGTGTCGTCTGCAAACTTGCTGAGGGTGCACTCGATCTCCTCATCCAAATCATCGATAAAGATATTAAACAGAACCGGGCCCAACACCGAGCCCTGGGGAACACCACTAGCGACCCGCCGCCAACCGGATTTAATCCCATTCACCACAACCCTCTGGGCTCGTCCATCCAGACACTTTTTCACCCAGCAAAGAGTACACTTGTCCAAGCCACGAGACGCCAGCTTCTCAAGGAGTATGCCATGAGAGACAGCGTCAAAGGCCTTGCTGAAGTCAAGGTAGGTAGCATCCACAGCCTTTCCCTCATCCGCTAGGCGGGTCGCCTGGTCATAGAAGGAGATCATGTTGGTCAAGCAGGACCTGCCTTTCGTAAACCCACGCTGACCGGGCCCGATCCCCTGCTCGTCCCGGACTTGCCACGCGAGCGCTCTCAGGACAAACCATTCCATAATCTTCCCCGGTACCGAGGTCGGGCTGACAGGCCCGTAGTTCCCCGGATCCTCCCTCCGACCCTTCTTGTTAATGGGCGTCACGCTGGCAAGCCTCCAGTCCTCTGGGACCTCCCCCGTTGACCAGGATCGCCCATAGATGATGGAGAGCGGCTTGGCAAGCACCTCCGCCAGTTCCCTCAGTACTCTTGGATGGATTCCATCTGGTCCCACAGATTTGTGAGCGTCCAGAGGGCGTAGTAGGTCACTAACTATTTCCTCTTGGATTAAGGGGGGTTATATTCTGCTCTTCATCCTCATCTTCCAGCTCAGGAGGCAGAGTACCCTGAGGATAACTGGTCTCCCTATTAAAGACTGAGGCCAAGAAGGCATTAAGTACCTCAGCCTTTTCCTCATCTCTGGTGGCAACGTTCCCTTCTGTATCCATTAAAGGATAGATATTCTCCTTGGGATTTTTTTTACTGTTACCGTATTTGTAAAAACATTTTTTGTTGTCTCTTACAACAGCAGCCAGATTTAGT
This sequence comes from Harpia harpyja, assembly GCF_026419915.1. NCBI lineage: Eukaryota > Metazoa > Chordata > Aves > Accipitriformes > Accipitridae > Harpia > Harpia harpyja. Next base: position 27,847 of record NC_068960.1, on the reverse strand, counting down.
CCTAGCTGAGCTTTTGCCTTTCTAATTTCCTCTGCGCATGACCTAACAAGATCCCTGTACTCCCAAGTTGCTCGCCCTTTCTTCCAGAGTTGATAAACTCTCCTTTTTGTCCTGACTCCTAGCAAAAGCTCCCCGTTCAGCCAGGCCGGTCGTTTTCCTCGGCGGTTTGACTTGCGGCACGGGGGAATAGCCTGGTCCTGAGCCGTTAAGATTGCCTTCTTAAAGAACGTCCATCCCTCCTGGACCCCTTTTGCCCTTCAGGACCGTCTCCCAAGGGACTCTCTCAACCGGTGCCTCAAAGAGGCCAAAGTTTGCCCTCCGGAAGTCCATAGCGGTGGTTTTGCTGACCCCCTTCCTTGCCTCACCAAGAATTGAGAATTCTATCATTTCACAGTCGCTAAGCCCAAGACGGCCTCCGACCATCGCACCTCCCACCAGTCCTTCCCTGTTCGTAAACAATAGATCTAGCAAGGCTCCTCCCCTGGTGGGCTCACCTACCGGCTGCGTCGGGAAGTTATCTTCCACGCACTCCAGGAACCTCCTAGACTGTTTACTCTCTGCTGTGGCATATTTCCAGCGGACGTCTGGAAAGTTGAAGTCCCCCACGAGAACAAGGGCACACGATTCTAAGACTACTGCCAGCCGCTTGTAGAACGATTCATCCATCTCTTCAACGTGGTCGGGCGGTCTATAACAGACTCCCAGCACGATATCTGCCTTATCGGCCTTCCCTCTCATCCTCACCCATAAGCACTCCACCTTGTCATCACAATCGTGTAGCTCCGTGCAGTCCAAACCCTCCCTAACAGAGAGAGCCACCCCACCACCGTTTCTACCTCGCCTATCCCTTCTGAAGAGCTTATAGCCATCCATCACAGCGCTCCGGTCACGGGAGTCGTCCCACCGTGTTTCCGTGATGGCGACTAAGTCGTATCTATCCGGCCGCACGATGGCTTCCAGCTCCTCCTGTTTATCGCCCGTGCCGCGTGCATCGGCATAGATGCATTTGAGCTGGCCTATCGAATCCACCCCTAATATTGGCACGCTGCCCCCAGGCTCATCTCTGGTGCACCTAGCCTTATCCCTTACCCCCTTCAAACCTAGTTTAAAGCCCTCTCTATGAGCCCCGCCATCTTACGAGCGAGGATTCTTTTACCCCTTTGAGATAGCTGGATACCATCTGTCACTAGCAAGCCCGGTGCCACGTAAAACTCCCCACGATCAAAAAACCCAAAACACCACCGACGGCACCAGCCTCTGAGCCACATATTAACCAGGTGTGTTTTCCTGTTCCTTTCAGTATATTTCCCTGCCACTAAGGGATTGAGGAAAACACTCCCTGTGCTCCTCCCACCAATCGCCCCAGTGCCCCGAAGTCCCTTTCGATTGCCTTTGGATTTCTCCCTGCAATCTCATCACTGCCAACCTGCACAACCAGCAATGGGTAATAATCAGAGGTCCGAACCAGACCCGGGAGTTCCCTGGTAATGTCTTTTACCCGGGCCCCAGGGAGGCAGCAGACTTCCCTGTGGGACGGGTCAGGACCGCATATTGGGCCCTCTGTCCCCCTCAGAAGGGAGTCGCCTATGACAATTACCCTCCTTTTTCTTTTTTCACAGGCTGCGAGAATGCGTGGGGCTGCCCGACTGAGCCTAGGCACCTCCCTGGATAGGGCTTCACCTACACCCTGATCTTCACAGACCCGGTCCTCAAGTTCCAGAGCCCCATACCTGTTGCGTAGGGGCAACCGGGAAGGTGAGGGAGACCGGGAGGGGACTCGCCTGCCTCCCCGAGCAGGGACCTGTATCCATTCCCCTCCAACTCTTAGGTCCCCTCCTGCCTGGTGGCAAGGGGGCAGGGGAACCTCCGCTTCTCGCGGAGCCTCCGTCTGCTGCGTCTGCCTCAGGGACGGTAGGGTGTGGGTCCACCAATCTATCTCCCTCTCACACTCCCTGATACTCCTCAACCTTTCCACTTCTTCCTTCAGTTCTACCACCAGGCTGAGCAAATCACTCACCTGGTCACAGCTCACACAAGAGGCGTCCCCACTGACCTCCATCATTTCTGATAGACTCAGGCACTCCCTGCAGCCAGAGACCTGGACAGCTGCACATTTACACGGGAGCTCTGTCTGCATCGCCACGTTTTTCCTAGCAATGGCTTTCACCCGAGCGGCAGCCATATCGGGGTCTCCTTCTGAGGCCGACGTCCACCGCTTCAGTAGCCTTCTCGAGCTGGGAAGGGGGGGGCTGCGCCCTACCTGCCCGAACTGCCGCGCAAACTGCCGCACCACGCCCTGACACGCCACGCCCTGTTTGCCACGCTCTTGGTCGCTGGCGCTCCTCAGGGCCATTTAAATCTCCCGCAGTCGCCCCTGGCAACGCCCACGCCGCATCAGCCTCTCTTACGAGAGCTGCCGGCTCTGCACCGTCCCTCTGCTCTTCCCCGGGGCTCCCGGGCCTCGGGAACCTCCCGGTCCGCCTCAATGTAGCGCTTAGCCGCCGACTTACCGTTGCGTCTGCTGGCCTCGCCGCTGACTGATGTGATTTTAATAACTACATTGTTATTGCATTTAATGAGCTAGTTTCCTACCTAGTTTAGAGGCACATCTATCTTTTTCTGTCTACGCCTCAGAAAAATTAAGTTTAACTCCTTACCCGGTCACGTTGCCGATGCAATAGTTGTAGCTGTAGTACAGGAGCAGGTAGCGTCATTGCCAGTAAAGGTCGCTTTCTCTGTTCAGGGTCTCGCTTACTGTAAATTTAAGGCAGGTAAGAACACTCCTGCTGCTCCTCCAGCTGACTTTATACATTCTGGTGGTTTGCCCTTCCCCTTTCCCAGGGGATTGTGGGAAGGGTGGTGGGCGGAGGCTCGGGGTATTTGAGCCACAGCCTCTGCTGAGGGAGCTCATTGTGCTCCTGGGTTTCTCTGGTGTTGGTGCTCAGCTCATCCTTGAGTCCTTTGCAGCTTTTGAGCTGGCTCAGCTCTTTGGGAAGAGGTGTCTGCTCGAGGTAAGACCTTCAGGACTGGTTAAGGTTTGGCAGCATGTGTAGTAGAAAGTAACACTTGTGTGCAGCTTTTTTTTTTTTTTTTCCTTTCTTTTTTTCAGGTCAGTAATTTTGTTTTGAGTGTTCAGGGGTAGAAAGTTGGTTTAATAGTATGCATTGTTTGTTTGGGTTTTTTTAAAATTCTTCATGCATTGTGTTTTCCTGGAATCCCCAACTTTATTGAAAACGGAACCTTGTTTTATTTCACCAGTTCTGCTGTATGCTGTGTAAGTTGCTGATATCTCTCTTAACGGGACCAACGATGACGTTGTTTAGCAGGGGTTAGAGTGAACATCTTGTATGCATCCATATATGGAGTTTTAGTACTTCTGAAGAAAGCAGAAGGGCCAGGAGGCACAGCGCCTTTCAGGCTCTGGGATGCCTCGTCACCTTTCCTCATTGCCCACAGAACACCGTGTTGTCCCTAGAACCTTTGCAGCTTGTGGCAGGCCCCTCGTAGATTACAAGCCTTGGGGCTTGACTTTATTTTGTGGGCAAGTAGCGGAGCTGGAACGAGCGGGGAAGCGAACACGGTGGTGCTTATGAGGAGGGGGGAGTTGGGCAAGTAGTTGGCGTTGGCCGGCGGGATGCTTACTCCCTTTTCTGATTTTTTTGTTTGCTTGTTTCATTGCAGATGTTGAAGACCAATGTGTCACCTTGAGGAACATCCCAGTTAGCCTGTGTGGTTTTTGTGGAGGATGGTTTGAGACCCACGGCCCTCCGAAAGTTAAGTTGAGGGACCAGGGCTGGGCAGAGGCTAGGAGGGAGGAACGAAGCTGAGAATTGCAGGGAGGGGTTTTAAAGTTAGCGCAGGAGAGAGGGCTGTCCAGGAGCAGTGCCGTTTGGGCAGGCGAAGGGAGCGGGTTGCTTTGCAGCACGAGACCAGCGTGTGCCGGGCAGGGCAGTTCCAGCCTTTGTCTGCGGTGGTGTGCAGTTTGTGTAGTCTGTCTTCTGTCCCTTAGACCTTTTGCGGGTCTCAATGTCCTCATTGCACTTTGCGCCGGGGGAGCGTGGCATGCGCTTTGGGCGCCGTCCCTAGGGTCTCGAATGCCCGTACTCATCGGCACAGTGCCATTGGAGCGTTTCTTTTTTTGCATTTGCAGCTCTAAAGCACGGATCGGTCTCGGCAGATTCCGGTCGGTCCTCTCTCGCGGCATTCTTCCGGGCTGCGTCGGCAGCTCCGCTCTCTAGCCATCCATTTTCTTGGACTGGGAGTTCTTCCCCGCATCTTGATGTTCCTAGGTCTTGATGACAGGCTTCTTGTACATCCATCCTCTTGGTTTTGACAGTGCTGTCTTTTAACAGGCCGTTACGTTGGACTCCTCGGGGTCTGCCGTACAGCCTCCTTGCCTCAGTGTTTTGGACGCCGTAGGTCATCTTGCCGGATGGCACCTCCCATCCGGGAGTCCTTCTTGCTGAGAGTTTTCTCTCTCTTTGAATCACCTTGTCTGTACCGTTCTGTGTTGTGTTGGTCTGTGCACAGGTGTGTTTGGCTTGGAGCTGCTCTGCCCGGGGATGTAGAGTCAGGGGTAGGTGGAACAGCAATAAGAGTCTAAGGGTGAAATGTTGATTTGCCTTAATTGTTTAGGCAAGGGTTGTACGGTCATCTGGGATTGAGTAGGCATTGGTGGGCTGTGTGGACAGCAATGTTGAGAGTTTTTTACAGAATTGATTGTAGCCATGTGGCAGAGGCTGTTGAGGGGTGGTGAAGCGGATTTGAGTCTGTAAGGTGTTGAGGCTTGCGTGTGATGGGCTTAAAGTTGGGCCTTGTTTTTTTGTTTTGTTTTGTTTTTTTAAAATGGCTTGCTGTAGCTGGAGTTGTTAAGCTCTTGCTCTGCATCCAGGCTGACTCATTCAATATGGGTTTCTCTTTCAGATGTGGAGAGACAAGATGCGTGCACCAGAGCTACGGAGGAGGGGAGCGGAGCGCCGTGAGGAGGTGGGTCTGTGAGTGGAGTCAGAGGAAAGATGCAGCTGGTGGCTCTATGACTAGTTCATAAGGGTTCTTTTTTTTCTTTTATTCTGAAGGTGCAAAGCAAGGAGCGAAGTGGGCTATCAGCAGCGGAGGCGACTCGGGCAAGGTGAGCTGTGACTAATGGGTTGAAGCAATCATTTCTTTGGTAGCGTTGTATTGTTAGCAGAGTTGGAAGCATCCCTTGTCATTTGTGTTTTGCAGGTGGTACACAGGCCTCGATGTGGCAAGTTGTCGACGGCAGAGGTGGGGCATGTGAGCGGCTGAGGTAAAGGAGAGCAAGTTGGGAATCGGTGCGGGCGGGCTGAGGTTTCGGGTGGTGTCTCAG